>NC_058375.1:5748214-6064285 GCF_018350175.1 Felis catus
AATTTCACTTTCATTTCTTATAACATTCAAAAATTAATTTCAAACATTCTTCTTAGAATGAACTTTCATGGACAGCGTTTAGTAAATGTACTTTTGAAATGAAAATAGTAACGTTGGCCCCAAAATTTGAAAATCAGGGAAGACTTCTTCAAGTCCAGGTTTCATTTCTGGTTTAGATGCCGGGGGGTGGGCGGTAAGGCAGGGGTGTTAGGGTCTCCCTTTCACTAGGACAGGCTGCAGGCTGTGTTTTAAAGCTGGGGGTGGCGGGCAGGTGATGGTGAAGTGGTCACATCACAGGTAGAGACATGGGTTATCCACAGAGTTCATTCTAAGGAAGGTTGAACAGTCTCTGCTTTTCAAAAATATGCTTCTAATATGCGGTTTGAATCTGAAATTCTTCCAGGGTGGCCCATGGTTCTTCATTCCAAAATGAAAGGCAAGGTTTCTAATGCCCGTGCACTTAAGTTCACTCTATGGGGGTAACATGCTTATAGGAAAGAGCGATGGCGGAGAGGCAGAGAGGGAGTTAGTCACTGCCGTGGATGTGGGGCTATGACCGGGCGGGTGGGGTCAGGTCAAGCTCCCCACACACTTGTGCCAAAGGTCTTCCTTCTGACTTTCAAGGAGATGGTCTGATTAAGTGGTGTTCCAATGGGCTCTTGGTTTCTGTGGTTTGAACGAGAGAGTGACGCTCCGGAGAATGCTAACAGCCACCTGGGTTTTTAAAGGCAAGACTGGCCAAAGGACAGATTTTTCTGGAATATTTACTATGTCCAAGGGCCTGAGCTAGAATAGGAAGAGCACAATCAAGAAGTTTAGCTTTAAAAACAAAAAAAAGCTTGACTTAATTGTCACAAATGGATCGTGTTTTTAATGAAGTACTACCTGCCTACATAGTTCTTAGGTATATCTGCTTTTGTTTTGGACATAGCGTGGGATTTTTCTGAGGCCATAAGATAAGCCACAGAGGCAAGAGTAGACTGGGTCTCTGGGTATATCCGTCCCCGTCATCCCGGTGTGAAATGCATCTCTTAGCAGGGCCACAAGGCCCTGCATCGGCAGCTGATCCCTTCCCAGTGGCCTCATCTCCCACCATGCTGACACGGTGCCCAACTGTTGCACACACTTCTCCTTTACACAGGTGGTTCCCACTGCTTAGAACTCCTTCCCTCCACTTCCCACCCAACTCAGGGGCAGGAACTTTGTCTTTCTTTTGTCTCTCTGATCTCAGTGTCTTGGTACTTAGTACCCAGCCAAATGGGAAGATGGGTAGGTTGGTGAATGAATGGATGGGTAGAAGGGTGAATGAGTAGATGAGTGGGGGATGGGTAGGGGTGGATAGATGAATGCATGGATGGATGCTTGGAAGGATGGATGGATGCATGGATGGATGGATGCATGGACGGATGGATGCATGGACGGATGGATGCATGCATGGATGGATGGATGGATCAGAGTGGATGTTTGGAAGGGTGGATGCATGCATGCATGCATGTTGGAAAGGTGGGTGCGTGGATTGGAAAATCATGGGGTGGATGTGTGGTGTGCATGTGGATGGTTGGGTGGATAAGTAGGTGGGTGGATGGGTTGGTGGGTTAACACGGTGCTCTGGATCCTGCCAGGGTGTCTCTAAAGAAAATCACTTCCGCTGTTCGTGTCTTCTGAACAGAAGGAAGATAATCCCTGAGCAGGTGGGGTAGGGGGTGGAGTCTAGGATACAAATCTGGAGTGATGAGGCATTTTGAAGAGCTTCATAAGGAAGTTATGGATTAGTGACAGTGTGATGGAAGGTGGTGAGTTAACGTCAGAAATAAGGGCCTCATTTTTAAAGCTTAAGAGTAATTTTTGAAAGGGGTGCCTGGGTGGCTCAGTCAAGTGTCCGACTCTTGATTTTGGCTCAGGTCATGATCTCATTGTTGGTGAGATCGAATCCCGTGTCAGGCTCTGTGATGACAGCCCAGAGTCTGTTTTGGATCCTCTGTCCCTCTCTCTGTGCCCCTCCCTTGCTCATTCTCTCTCTCTCTCTCTCTCTCTCTCTCTCTCAAATGAATAAAAACATTTTTTAAAAAGTAATTTTGAAAAAAAAAGCTTATAATATTTATCTTGGTAAATAACAAGTGTCCTTGGCAGGAAGTTGGTCAATGTTGGGGGGTGTTGTCTTGAGTTTGGGACCTGCTTCTCAGGAAGGACTTCAAAGGAAATGTAGGCAGTTGCTTTTCTGCGAGGCAGATGGGGTGAGCTGTCCCGGGGCCAGGCATAATCCTAGAAGGTGCCCCTCTTGTGTTTTTATCTGCCTCTTTCCCTCCGACTTTGGTAGCCTTCCTCTCCCTAGGCTTAGTAACATTGACGTTGGCCAAAATGCACAGGTCAACATAATGGAATCCATTCTTTCAACATCTAGATTAATCCCAAAGCAGTGAAGGACAATCTAGATTAATCCCAAAGCAGTGAAGGGCAGTTGCATGACCAGGAGCAGGTGTCCGCGTGGCAGATTGCTACTAACCCCAGGGAGCGGGAAGAAGGCTGCGCCCTTGCTAACTTCCTACCTGGGGCTTGGGCGTTGTGAAGATTGCTCCAAAAAGTGATTTGAGGATGGGTGGGGGCGGCGGGGGGTGGGGATCCATTTCTCACCCCCCTGCTTCTTTTTGTTCTTCACTTTTCTTTTTTTTTTTTGTAAATTGTATTCCTATTCAGGGCGTTTGGTTTATTTCTTTAAAGAGAGCATTTTCAAACACGCTAAAGGTCTCCGTTCTCCTGACTTGACTACAAATTCGCTCACCCATTGGTGCTGTAAGGAAAGGCCTTGAATTAAATTCATGCATCTGCTTTTAGGCAAGGGCCCCAGCCTCCTGGGAAGAGTAGACGTAAGCGTTAGGCAAGGTGACCGCTGCGACTTTCCATCGCACGAAGGAAGGACTGTCCCCTGACCGTGCACTCAGGGTGTGTGTTGGTGGGTCCTGCCCCAAGCCTGTCCCTGCCGCTGGGCTCCCCTGGGACCTGCAGGGAAAGGCAAAAATAGTTCCCAGAATGGGCTGCAGGTCCTAAAATAGCCTGGCTGCTTCCACTCCTCCTCGTGGAGCCAAGGGGGCGGGGTCGGTCCCCTTGAACTTCAGCGCAGGGACCTGAGGGCTGGGGTCCTCCCTCTGGGCAGGGGGACAGCGTCAGCTTTGGTCTCCTCAGCAGGAGCTGCACTGAGTCAAAACTGAGGCCCGGTGACATCACCCGCAAGCAGTAGGCTCTACTTTGGGGGGCACAGCGTTTGACTCTAAGGGTTCTGCACCGTGAACTCATCCGTTCTCATGTGAGAAGGACGAGCAGGTGCCAGCTTGCGGGGGGGGAGGGGGGCGGTGGTGGGAGGGGTCCACCTGGAAAAATCAACTCTCGCGGTGGAGGCCCTGGTGAGTCACCGTCGCCCCCAAACGGGCTTTCCCCGCAGGCACTCGCACCGGCCCCCCCTACGATGATCCCCCCGGCGAGCGGCACCCCTCCGGGAGAGGCTCTGCTCCCCACTTTGGCTCCTCAGGACTTCTGGAGGTCTCAGATCTCCGGCTACACGGGGTCCGTGACCCGGCACATCAGCCACCGAGCCAACAACTTCAAACGACACCCCAAGAGGAGGAAGTACATTCGTCCCTCCCCGCCCCCGCCCCCCAACACCCCATGTCCCATCGAGCTGGTGGACTTTGGGGACCTGCACCCTCAGCGGTCCTTCCGGGAGCTGCTTTTCAATGGCTGTATTCTCTTCGGCATCGAGTTCAGCTATGCCATGGAGACAGCGTATGTGACCCCCGTGCTCCTACAGATGGGCTTGCCCGACCAGCTCTACAGTCTGGTGTGGTTCATCAGCCCCATCCTCGGTGAGCCCCAGCTCAGCCCCGATGGCGGACGGCCTCCGGAAACCTCTGGAAGCTTCCGGAAGCCCGAGTCGAAGCAGCTAGAGGGGCCCCAGGGGCCAAGGGAGGAACGAGAGTTAAGTTCCACTCGTTAGTTTGGGTCTGTGGGAAGACACAGGTATGGTCGTCGTCACACCCCATATTGTAAGGGACTCTGTCGAAACCAGACTACAGAACAGGAATTTCGCAGACCCCGAGGATTCCCACCGTCTTACACGGAGCTGTCATTGAAGGATCCAAGCGATAAAGCTTCCTGTGGTTTGGGGCTGGGAGGTCCTGGAATTTCTTGGATTCCCAAGGAAGGTCATGGCTGCCTAGGGCCTTAGGGGGGGCCTGACTAGAAAATGTAGTGGGGGGGGAAGCTGAGCTTTCCCAAGACTCTGTCTTTTGTTTTCCGAGCTTAGGGCTGTGTACTCCGAGTTTTATCGTCTGTTCTTTTGCTGCCCCGGGACGCAGGGGTGCAGGTGTTTGAGGGATGTGATGAGTCTCCCTCACTGTCCAGTCCAGGGTGCCGTGGGGACCCCCGCAATGACCACTGGCCTGCTCTGTTTCAGGATTCCTACTGCAGCCACTGTTGGGTGCTTGGAGTGACCGATGTACCTCAAGGTTTGGAAGGAGACGCCCTTTCATTCTTGTCCTGGCTATAGGTCTGTCGTTTTGGAATTGAAATAAAGTGGAAAAAAAAAAAAAAAGAAAGAAAGAAAAAGGAAAGGAAAGGAAAAAAGGCCCCAACTGCTTCCTCTTAGCAAAACCTAGACCATTGGTGACCGAAGCAGGGATATACAGATCATTTCTCGGGTGTGGGGGCAGGGCGCACCCCTAGCCTGGCCCGAGGTCACTGTGAGAATACATCACTTTGATTTTTTAAGAGTGAGTTAATAACGTGTATGTCGTTCCTGCTCTGCTTGACAAAATAAAAAACCCCGACCCAAGCCGAAAAAAAAAGTATATATATATGTATATATGTATATGGTGAGTCTGCGGGTGACTTTTCCGATGGGCTCTGCTTGAAGTTTGATTACAGAGGAATTCTCCGGGGCCCTAAAGATGCTCGACTCGAGCCCCGGGCTGCTCGGCGTGTCCTCCGGTCACGTCGGTTCTCTGTCTGCAGGGGCGCTGCTGGGCCTCTCGCTCCTGCTCAACGGCAGGGACCTGGGCGCGGCGCTGGCCGACTCGGCTGACAACCACAAGTGGGGCCTCCTGCTCACGGTGTGCGGGGTCGTGCTGGTGGACTTCAGCGCGGACTCGGCAGACAACCCCAGCCACGCCTACATGATGGACGTGTGCGGCCCCGCCGACCAGGACCGCGGCCTCAACATCCACGCCCTCCTGGCGGGTAGGTGTCCACAGCGCGGGGGCACGGGGGGCTGAACTCGCACATACAGATGACCACTGAGGTGACTGACTATGTCTCAGAGGCGCCTGGGGGCCCAGGGGGTTACAAGGCTGACTCTTGGGTTCGGCTCCGGTCACGATCTCACGGTTGGTGGGTTCGAACCCGTGTCGGGTTCTGTGCTGACAGCATGGAGCCCGCTTGGGATTCTCTCCCTCCCTCTCTCTCTGGCCCTCCCCCGCTCCCTCTTTCTCTCTCTCAAAAATAAAATAAAATATACTTAAAAAGAAGAAAATATATATCTCAGATGATATATTTTAGTAATAATATATAATGCTGATACATGCGTATATGTGTATGAACTATAGATATAGCTATAAATGTGTGTACGTAACTATCTGTCTATATAGCCTTATGTATAGTTTATTCTCATGGTTCGAGTAGTTACGTTCTACAGAGTCGCCAGGAAGCCTGCATTAGCCAGTACTGAGTCACTGCCCCAAGGAAAAGTACAGGGTTAGCTCCCTGTGAACCTCTGGTCATAATTTCATCAACCAATCAATACCTAAACTTGTTTTATGTGTTTCTATTTAAAGACACCCTTGGAATGTATATCACAGATTCAGTGCCATTGAGCCCATGGCCGACAGCCCTGTAACACGTCCCTGAACAAGGCTCATCTCACATACTTCTTCATAAGACCCATCACAGCTTTCTCGAACTTACCAACAAGAGACAGCAGTACATCAACGCTACATGTGGGGGCCATTTTAAATGGTGATGTCTCTCTCTCACACACACACACACACACACACACACACACACAAAACAGAGCAAAAAACCCTGCAAAATCATGGCACCATCTAGACTACAAAAAGGTCGGTTGTTCACACCTGAGGGTTGAAATAAGAAGGCGGAGTTTCGCCTTGTTCAGCCTCAGCTGGGACCTTGGTGGGTCCAGCCACTCAAAGTTGTTGCTTTGAGGGTTATCACCAATGGGCTCAGCGACGGGGCGGGTGAAAACTTCCAGAGAATTCACCGCAGAGCAGAAAGAGAATTCAGGGTGCTCTTTGGTTATCAAACTATCCCATACAAATCAGTATTCCCAGCTTTCTCAATATAAAACCTGTATCCTGTTACAACATAAAATGGACTAAGACAATCCCATTCAAAATAGAGGTGGAAGGTGTTTGTCAATGTCAAGGGAAAGACGTGACAAGACGGGGTCGTGCGGGACCCGGACGGAGGGGCGGGAGGCCTGAATCGGTGTCCTCCTGTTTGTTGTGCGACACGGGGGCAGACGGCTCAGGCTGTCTGGGCCTCCGTCGCTTCTTCTAGAAAATGCCACTGCGGACTCTATTCATACACCCGTGTGGCTCTGGGTCCAGGGAACTTCTGGAGGGGTCTCGGCAGGACCAGGGCGGGGTCTGGGCTTATCTCACTTCCGGTAATGTCCATCCATGTCGTAGCGGGTGTCAGAATTTCCTTCCCGTTTCAGGCTGAATAACATCCCGTTGTGCGTACAGGTCGTAGCTCGCTTATCCGCTCACCCGTTGATGGACACAGGGGTAGCTTCCACGTTTCGGCTGCTGTGAATACTGCTGCCACGAACACGGGTGTGCAGATAACTCTCCAAGACCCTGCTTTCGATTCCTTGGGGTATGAACCCGGAAGTAGAATTAATGGATCTTACGGTATTTCTCTTTTAAATTTCTTGAGGAACCTCCACACTGTGCCCCGTGGCAGCTGTATCATTTTGCCTCCTACCAGCAAAGCACAAAGGCTCCGATGTCACCACATCTCCCGGCCAGCCCTTGTCATGTTCTGTTTTTTTCCTTTTTTTTTTTTTTTTTTTCTGATACGACCCATCCTGATGGGTGCAAAGTGGAATCTCGTTGTGTTTTGATCTGCATTCCCCTAAACGCTCGTGAAGTCGAGCGTCCTTCCATGTGCTTATTGGCCATCTGTATGTCTTCTTTGGAGACACAGACATTAGACATGCGAGTCCTTTGTCCAGTTTTTCAATAGTTCCTTCTCTGTGTTTCTTTTTTTTTTTTAATTTCTTTTTAACGTTTATTTGTTTTTGAGACAGAGAGAGACAGAGCATGAGCAGGGAAGGGGCAGAGAGAGGGAGACACAGAATCGGAAGCAGGCTCCAGGCTCCGAGCCATCAGCCCAGAGCCTGACGCGGGGCTCGAACTCACGGACCGCGAGATCGTGACCTGAGCTGAAGTCGGACGCTTAACCGATTGAGCCACCCAGGCGCCCAATAATTTTTTTTTTTAAAAAGAGTTACTATTTAAAAGTGGCTGCTTGCCCCCAAAGCGGAGGGCAGCCAGAGAGCCCACACGCTGCGGGGAAGCAGGTTCCTCTTCAGCAGCAGAAGTAAACAGACTCGTCTCCCAACCAGTAGACGGGCTCCAGATAACACACGAGACCCACAGTGTAGCGGCGAAGGGGCCTGGGGGGGGGGGGGCGCTGGGACGTGGGGGGAGCTGGGGGGTAGGGGGAGCAGCACTTTCTGGAGGTGAGTATATGCCGTGCCGGGGGCCGGTTGCAACGCGGCATTGCCTGCATTTTAACGTTGTGCTGCACAAACCAGTTTGCCCTTTACCTCTTCCTGGAGGCCTTGGGATACAGCAAGCGGGAGCAGAGGAAAGGACCGGATTCCCGCAGCCCTGTTGTGTCCCGGTGGCCCGCGGACCCAGAGAGCTAGTCACCAGGGTGGCCGTCCTCGGTCACCATTAGGGGTGACTTTTAATGGTGGCCGTGTATGAGGATGCTGGCATCGGGCGAGCAAGACACAAGGTGGCCACGTGGTCCCCCCTCCCCCGCCACACACACACACACACACACACACACACACACACTTGAGTAAGCAACCTAAGAACCACGGTCCTTACTCTTCCAGAATGATGGTCTGGAACCGCGACCGTTGAGGGCCTTCCCGGCCCCGGGGACCTAACCCCCCTTCTCTCCGCAGGCCTCGGAGGAGGATTCGGGTACGTGGTCGGGGGCATCCACTGGGACAAAACCAGCTTCGGGAGAGCCCTGGGCGGGCAGCTGAGGGTCATTTACATCTTCACCGCGGTCACCCTGAGCATCACCACCGTCCTCACACTGGTCAGCATCCCCGAGAGACCCCTGCGGCCCCCCGGTGAGAAGAAGGCCACCATGAAGAGCCCCAGCCTCCCCCTGCCGCCCTCCCCGCCCATGCTGTGCGAGGAGGGGCCCGGCGAGCCCCTCCCCTGCCACCCGGCCACCAGCCTGTACGCCAGCTTCTCCAGCCCCATCTCCCCGCTCAGCCCCCTGACGCCCAAGTACGGCAGCTTCACCAGCAGGGACGGCTCCCTGACCGGCATCAACGAGTTCGCCTCGTCCTTCGCCACCTCCAACATCGACAGCGTGCTCATCGACTGCTTCACGGGCGGCCACGACAACTACCTGGCCATCCCCAGCAGCGCCCCGCCACAGGCCATTAGCCTCAGCTTCCCCCGGGCCCCCGACGGCTTCTACCGCCAGGACCGCGGCCTCGGGGACAGGCGGGAGGTGGCGCTGGCCGCCGGCCCCGACGGGGACGTGCTGAGGGTGGGCTCCCTGGACGCCCCCAAACCGCGATCGGCCGGGATCCTGAAGAGACCCCAGACCCTGGCCATCCCGGATGCGGCCGGAGGAGGGGGCCCCGAAACCAGCCGGAGGAGGAACGTGACCTTCAGTCAGCAGGTAAAAGTCAGGGTGAGGGGGACCACGGGTCAGCGTG
The DNA here is from genome assembly GCF_018350175.1 of Felis catus. Taxonomy (NCBI): domain Eukaryota; kingdom Metazoa; phylum Chordata; class Mammalia; order Carnivora; family Felidae; genus Felis; species Felis catus. The sequence goes on from NC_058375.1 coordinate 5,757,201, forward strand.
TGTTGTCACTGTGTGTTGTCCACCGCCCCCCAGCCCCCAGTTAGATGGAGAGGGGTTGTCGCTCTGGAAAGACATCCAGAGCCCTCCCTGCTGGGGGGGATCAGAAGGTCTGCGGATCTAAATAGACAAGCCCCACGCATCGGTGAAGAGACTGCCCCCCCCCCACGAGGGAGTTCAGGGTGTCTGTCACGGGCCCATCGATGGCTTAATACATGGGCCACCATTAAAGGGACACTCCTTTGAGATGCGGCCACGTTTGCCCGAAGGCCACCCAGGCCAGGACGAGGCTGCAGCGAGCCTGTTGCAAGCATCTGCATTTGCAGCCCCTCCTGCTCCCCCCCCCACACCCACCCCCCACCTTGGCGGCGCGAACCTGCTGCCCGCCAGTCTCCCGCAAAGGTGGACACCGAACGGAAAACCTGGCAGGCGTTTCCGGGCCCTGCCCGCGTCCCTCTCCCGGCGTCCGGCCTCCGCCGGCCGCCCCAGAAGCTCTCAGGACTCTGCATTCTAAAAGGCAGCGCACGGCAGGGTCTGTGCAGGCCGAGAACCTTCCGGAAGGCTGTTTGCGTTGTACTTAGTACACGTCGGATCGGCTGCAGGGCCACGGGCTGATAAGGCGGGATTTTAACCGCCGTCGGACTCCGTTGTCTTGAGGAGGCTGCTTGAAATAACAGGAAGGTATTTCGTCAGTTGCAGGACCCATAATAGTTCCGCGGCCCGCCTGTGCCAAGGGTGAGCGAGAATGTCAGTAAGAACTCGGAGTTGCCCGGGCAGGAGCCCCGTACAACCGCGTTCAGCCCGCACAGGCGCGTGGGAGGCGGGCCGTCCTGAAGGCCGGGTGGCTCGGAAGCGTGGCCTGCTGACGTGTCTGCCTGACGGCAGGGCTGCGTGTCCCCGTGAAGTGCACCCACACGGGGCTGTCCCCCGGCCAGGCGGCCCCTCTGTGCGCCCGGGGGGACCGACGGACTCCCTGAGTCAGGGGGAGGCGGACCGGAGACACGTGTCGAGGCGGCTGTTCCTTTTCTCTTCGTTGTTCCGTCCTCGAGTGCGCCTGTGGGTCTCGTCTGCTTTTCTCCGGGGCGCTAGGGCTTAGTCAGTCTTCGTGGGTCTCCGTCGTCTCGTAAGGGCGACCGTCCTCTCGCCCCGAGGCAGGGTGCTGGGCAGGTGCGTGGCCTCCTTGAGGGGCGGTCTCAAGGCTCCCCCGTGGGCAGCACCGAGCACGTCTCCAGGGTCCAGATCTGGGAAAGGTTTGAAGAACCCGAAGCCACTAGAGGGTCAGGACATCCCCTTATTGTCAGAAGAGAGAGATTTCTCTAATCGCTCCGGTCAAGGGCGTTCTCTTCGTTCACTGATGACATCGGAGCAATCGGTCAGACCTTTTGTCGATCCCCGACCAGCCTATGCTGTTCCAAAACAAAAAAATGCAAACCGCCTTCTAGATGCAGCTCTTTAGTTACGGTTGAAAATCTCACTTGAGCCCCATTTCCGTGCTCGGTGTCGTACAATTTGTGAGTCAGCTCGTCGAGGAGAGGAAGAATTCCTGAGCTAAATATAAACACGCCCAGCCTCAAGCGGGCACGAGTGTGATGTGAGTGGTCTTCCTCCGGCAGAAACGGGTGACAAGCTCGGTGGGCATGGCTGCCCGGGGGGCCGGTGCCATGGGCTGTTGGCCTCCTCGGCGTCCCCACTTGGAATGTCCGGGAGCTGACCGCGGCACGAGGTCCCGCCCGGAGCCAGGGTGGGGGGGGGGGGCGTCTCTTCCCGCCCCTCGCTGCTCACACCACCGTTAGGTCACCCGGCTGGTGTCTACACCAGCGGCCCAGGCAGGGCGACCGCGGCGTTGACGCCTTCTCGTCCCAGGAGGACTTCGCAAACCGGATCAGCGAGCGCATTTGCCGTTTGCCGGGGGGAGCGGTGCTCCCGGGCCCCAGAGAGAAATCTAGACCACCCCCCACCCCGCCCCCCCGAGGGCCGAGGTAAGCGTGTCCGCTCCCTGCACCTGCTCACTTGGCCTCCGTGTGGATAGAGAGTTTTAAACAGATTCCCCGGTCACCGGGCACGAAGTCTTCTACCCCCCGCTGTTGCGGAAGAGAAGGGACTTCTGTACCATCTGGATTTGAACTGACCCATATTTCTTGTATTTCAAGTGTGTTTCACGTCCGACGGGGTGTTCCCTCGCGCTCCGTGGCACGGATCTCCCGCCCTGGGGCCTAGGCGGGGGCACGCCCGACACGGGGCTCTGTTCCCAGCTGTGCCACGTCCCAGAAGAGATGACCTGCTGTGGGCCCTGTCGTTCAGGGCGGCGCTCGGCGCTCGGCTGGCCCCGCCCGGGAAGGCGGACCTTCGCGGCCCCCCCGCGCGCGTGTCTCTCGTTCACTTTCTCGTCGCGGCGACATCCGCGCCTCGGCGTGGCGGCCGCGACTTGCTGCTCCGTTGAGGAGGTTTGTGTGGCTTCCTCCACAGGTGGCAAATATTTTACTGAACGGCGTCAAGTACGAGAGCGAGCTGGCGGGCTCCAGCGAGCCGTCGGGGCAGCCTCTGTCCATGAGGCACCTGTGTGTCACCATCTGCAACATGCCCAAGGCGCTTCGCAATCTCTGCGTCAACCACTTCCTGGGTGAGCTCTTGGCAAACCTCCCGGTGCCTCCGTGTCCCCGCCTCGCTCTGCGGCGGGGACGCGGCCCTCTGACCCGGGCCGCTCCCTCCCCCGCCGGCCTCCCAGAGCGCCACGTCCCGGGCTGGGGGTCATCTCCCATGAGTTCAGGACTCCTGAGACGCCACCAAGGGCAGGACGTGGCGTGGGGCTGCCCAAGGGGGCTTTTCTCCAGGAAGGGCCAGGTAGCCCTGAATCGAGGTGCACCCCTTCCCCCGAGCGGGACGCGGGGTCTCCACGGAGCCCGGATTCTCGTTACCAAAAGCCCCTGGGACAATTCACAGTGAAGTGGTGCCGCTGGAGGGACTTGTGTCTTAAGCCCGTTTGAGCCTCACTGCTGTCCTGCTCTTAGAGCCGGGATGGACATGTGTGCCGACACTCACACGTGCCCGCCTGTGCCCGGCACCGGCCTTGAACCCACCGGCCTTGGCATTCCGATCGCCACGGAAAAAGCCCTGGCTCTCACCTCATTCCATGTGGTACCTCCTTGCTGTAGGGCCGTTGAACCTCTGAGGCTGATTAAGCATTTGAGATGCTCTAGGCTCTCAAACATCGTGGGCCATAAATCAGGATGACTTTCTAGAAGGCAATTTGGCATCAGGCAAGAATCTTTTTTTTTAATGTTTATTTTTGAGAGAGAGAGAGACAGACAGACAGAACCCGAGTGGGGGAGGGGCAGAGAGAGAGGGAGACACAGAATCCGAAGCAGGCTCCAGGCTCCGAGCTGGCAGCACAGAGCCCGACGCGGGGCTCGAACCCACGAACCGTGAGATCATGACCTGAGCCAAAGTCGGATGCTTCACCGACTGAGCCACCCAGATGCCCCGGCAACAGCCAAGAATGTTGAGAATGCCCATAACCTTTATCCCAGTGGCCCTGCTTGGTATTCTTTGCAAGAACATCATCAGAAATGTTATCAAGAATGTATGTTCCAGGGGCACCTGGGTGACTCGGTTGGTTAAGTGTCTGACTCTTGATCTCAGCCCAGGTCTTGATCTCAGGGTTGTGGGTTGGAGCCCTGCATTGGGCTCCGTGCTGGGCGTGAAGTCTCCTTAAGAAAAAAATAATCTATGTTCCAGGTATTAATTACAGCATGATTTATAATGGCCAGAAGCTGGGAAGCAGGGGCAGGGAGTGCGGGAAGTATAAACGAACAATAGGAGAGGAGAGGGGTTAAATGTATTAATGGCGTGTCCGCCTTGTGCAATATTTTGCTGCCATTAATATGGGGCTATTGAAGAATTTTAATAGCATAGGAAGTTGTGCATGATAATTATTGGGGTTCAAGAGGTCCAATAAATGCCACCCCCCTTGTGCTACTGAAGGTGAAACTGACGGAGCCCTCAGTCTCCTCGGCGATAGTGGGCCCGTATCGACATTTGCGCTTCCTGACGCGTTTCTCTCAGTGAAATGGCCCCCCTCGCATGCCTGTGGCTGCGGTTCCACAGGCATTTTCTTGTCTCCCTTGCAGAGAGGCGAGTGGGGAACAGGATGAGGCATTTAGAGGGAGTGAGCGACTCGCTTTCCTTGTGGCAATAATGTTTAGAGAAAGAACAGAATAGCATCTTTCAAGCAACAGAGCTGTGTTTTTTTAATAATTAAATTTTTTTTAATGTTTATTTTTGAGAGACAGAGAAACAGAGTGTGAGCAGGGGAGGGGCAGAGAGAGAGGGAGACACAGAATCCCGAGCAGGTTCTAGGCTCCGAGCTGTCAGCACAGAGCCCGACGCGGGGCTCGATCCCATGAACCGCAAGATCATGACCTGAGCCGAAGCCAGACGCTCAACCGACTGAGCCACCCGGGCTCCCCAGAGCTTGTGTTTTTATAAGGATGCGTATTTGCTTTCAAAAAGGCTAGAAGGGAACTTATAAAATCTTAACAGAGGGCAAGTGACCTCTGGGTGGCAAGGCTATAGGTAATTTCTTCTTTAAGTTTCCAAGCGACGAAGGCGCTGTGTTCCTTTGACGATCAGTAAAACCCCGTTGGGGAAAGACGGGGCCACGCCAGCGTCCGGGCCGGTGGTCACGAGCCCCTCCCTCCTCCCAGGGTGGCTGTCGTTCGAGGGAATGCTGCTCTTCTACACGGACTTCATGGGTGAGGTGGTGTTTCAGGGAGACCCCAAAGCCCCGCACACGTCGGAACAATATCAGAAATACAACAGCGGCGTCACCATGGGCTGCTGGGGGATGTGCATTTACGCCTTCAGCGCCGCCTTCTACTCAGGTACCCACCGCCCGGTGTGGGGGGGAGAAGCAGGGTGGGGGGCCCCCCATGGGAGTTATGGCTTTAGCGGGGTCGTGCGCCGAGTGGAGGGAGGGTTGTGCCTTTGCAACCGCAGGCGTGGCTTCCGGGTGTGGGGGACACAGTCGTGGAACAGCCGGCGGGGTCGGCCGGGCGGCGGGGCAGGGCCCGGGTGTCCACGGAGACCCGAGAAAGCCAGCGGGCGGACAGGCCAGGCCCGCAAGCGAGGGCAGAGTGGGGGCCAGGCCCCAACATCGATGTCACCCCCAGACGGGCGTGCTGTCTGCCGCCCCCACCCTTCCCACGTGGAGTCTCGGGGCGACCGGTCCAGAGGGAGGGGAGAGGCAGGAAAGAACGGAGGGCAGGTGGGGAGAGCCGAGGCCAGAGGCCGAGATGACCCCGAGGCTCGCGTTGGCAGGCACAGGGGACGTAGGAAGCCAGGTTGGGTCCCTACAGGGTGCCGGGTACCATCCCAGCGGGGGGCCTGGGCAAATTCCATCTCAGGGTCGGCCCACGTGGGCCCACGTGTTCTGTCAAGGCCCAGATGGTGGGCGAGGTCAGCCTTGCGGGCCACGTGGCCCCTGGGGAGCCCCTGGGCTCCGCCCCTGTGGCTCGGAGCCGCCTCAGACGAGATGTTTCTGTCTCACCAGTGTTCACGGCCGAGATCCGGTAAAACTTCCTTTGCGCTCACGGGAATTGGAATTTCGTGTGATTTTTACGTGTCACAAAATATCTGTCTCCTTTCGATTGTTTTTAAAACCATTTGCAAATACAAAAACCCTTCTTAGCTCCAGGCGGTGCCAGGTGGGCCGCCGGCCGGGCTCGTCCTCAGAATGGTTTTACTTCCCCGTCCCGCACCCCGGGCCCCCGTGGGGCTTCAGCCCAAGACCCCTGTCCCTGCAGCAGCGCTGGGGGGCTCCAGACCACCCTGTTGATACCCTGGGCCCCCCACGCGGGCTTTCTGGCCTGGGGTAAGCTGCCTGCCAGCCGGAGGGCCAGCCGGGGGCAGGTGGCCCAGGGAAGCGGAGTCCCCGGGACCACCGGCCGGTGCCCCTGCTCACCCTCCTTTCTGGCCCGCAGCTATTCTCGAGAAGCTAGAAGAATACCTCAGCATCCGCACACTGTACTTCATTGCCTACCTGGCCTTTGGTCTGGGGACCGGGCTCGCCACCCTGTCCAGGAACCTGTACGTGGTCCTGTCGCTCTGCATAACCTACGGGATTTTATTTTCCACCCTGTGCACCCTGCCCTACTCGCTTCTGTGCGATTACTACCAGAACAAAAAGGTAAGTGCTTCCATTTTTCTGCTTCGGGTCCTGAAAAGGCCGGCCTGGGCCTGGCCTCCACACCCTCCCCACCCCCCAGCTTCTTGGAGAAACCCCCTGAACACCCCGAGAAATGAGCCTGAGAGCAGCTACACCATGAAAGCGAGGGGCCTGTTCACACGTTGAGAATGTCAAGTGGCCGGCAGCAGAGGGCACAGACCTGAGCGCGTAGCCTCCCGTTCGTGGCGGTACTTGGGGGGCGGGGAGGCAGGAAGGGGAGGCCCGCCCCTTTGCGTCCTCTAGTGTCAGGCTTCGGGGTCACCCGTTCGCCCGGGGCCTCAGGTGAGGCAAGCAGGGGCTCGCCTTGGACACACAAAACTCAGTGATCAAGGTCAATGATAGGAGAATGCGGTATTTCAAAAGACGGGAATTGGTGCCGAAACCCTGCACTGAACGCGGTAGCAGGACTTTAAGCAGAGACCGGGTAAGTCGCGGCACCGTGCCGAGCCACGGTGGAATCTGAGGCAGAAGGATAAAGAAGGAAGCTGAGCCCTGCCTTTGTATAAAATGTTGATGTTGTGTTCAGCATGGCTTTTCCTTTAACAGCCTTACTGAGCTAGAACACACGGCACAATACAGTCCGCCCCTTTCAGGCATACCATGTACCCACGGAGCTGTGCGACTGTCACCACAATCGATTCAGAACATTTTCATCGCCCCCGAGAGAAACCCCACACCCATTAGCCATCCCCCGTCCTTCCACCGCAACCCCCCCACCCCCCGCCCCACCCACAAGTCGACTTTGTGCCCCCTGTGCACTCGCCTGTCCGGGACGTTTCATGTAAACGAAATTGTGCACACGGGGCCTCTGTGTCTGGCTTTTGTCACTCAGCATCAGGTTCTCAAGGTGTGTGGCCTGTCAGTGTGTCCATCACTCCTTCTTAGGGCCGACAATGCTCCCATCCAAGATTTTTTTGCGGTAACTTCGAGATTTTAAAATGCTGCATTAAAAGATCACCTTGATACCTGGGTTTCTTCGCACCCCCTTTTCATTCAGGGCCTCTGCCGCCTCCCCCAGGCCCGGCCCAGGAGGCATCCTGAGTTGTTGTAAGGAGTTTGGAGTCTCTGATGAACTCAGTGGGGGCCGGCTCTGAGCACAGTATTTTTTGTGAGAAGTCCAATCGGCCCAGAGACCCAGGCACTACAAGGGGCCAGACCCGGGGCCTCTGGGTGGTAGCCGCGGTGGCCCCTCCCAGCCCCTTCTCCGCCAGCAGCTGGACTCCCAGCTACGCGGACAGGCAGTGGCCTGTCTGCACTCTCCCCCAGGGCAGGGCTGAGGCTGTGACGGCTGGAGAGTGAGCCCCGTGCACGACCCGAACATCCAGCCGGCACCTGCAGAGCCGCCACAGCCGGCGCCAACGGCACCCAAGGGACCAAGAGGGGAGGGAGACCCCCTGATTGGGAAGACAGATGGGCCAGCTGTCGGCGCCAGGCTGCCCCACCCGGCGGCAAGGGACGCCCAGAGGCTTGGGCCACCCTCGCGCTGCTCAAAGCCTTGGGACTCTGGCTCTAGGGTCTCCTAGATGCTCACAGTCCTGTCAGTCTCTGCTCCGTTGCAGGTTCGGGGCTAACCCGTGACCTCCCCACCACGGTGGCCTTACCAACCGTGTGTAGCCACGGGGACCCACAGTTTCCCCAGGACACACGAGGGGCCCCTCCACAGCCCCTGGAGGACACAGCCTTGCCCGGGGAGGGGGCTTGGCAATATCCCAGAGGCAACCACGGCTGCGTCTGGAGACGGGCCCGGCACGCTGGCCCCGCCCCCCCCGGCGGTGCACGCAGAGCGGTCTGTGGGGGTGGCGTCATCTGCCCTCAGTGGGTGAGGGTGGCCTGTGCTGGGGGAGCAGCGGGGGGACCCACCCTGTCCCCTCCCACCGTCACCCTTGCAGACCCGCTCAAGGAGCGCGTTTTCCCCGCACCGGGCGGGGGGCGGGGCACGGGTGGGAGGCAGGGAGACGTGTCCACCGTGGAGGCCACGGGGCCTCCGAGCGCCTGGCCGAAGGACCAGGCACGGCGACCGTGAGAGGGTGTTTCCGAGCGTGGCGTAGGCATCGTGGCGGCCAGAGGCTGGGGAGGGGGCCGGGCCGGGACGTGGAGTGCCCGTGTCTCCGGGGAGAGGCCGGGGAAGGCCAGATCCCCAAGCCAGAGGGAGCCTCTGTGCCGCCCGGGCCTGTGGGAACACGGCCCTTCCACTCCTGTTAGTCACGGATTCTTTTCGTTGCCGTCATCTCTCTGAACACAAATATTATTAAACTCTTGGCTGAACTCCCTGCGCACGTCGGCGCTGGAAAATGTGACCCGCTGGGTCCCCTGGGCCTGCAGGAAACGTGGGGCTGAGGTCCCCTTGCTGTCCAGGTGGCCCGCTGACGTGTTTCTCCTTCTGGATCAGTTTGCAGGGTCCGGTGCGGACGGCACCAGGCGGGGCATGGGCGTGGACATCTCCCTGCTGAGCTGCCAGTACTTCCTGGCCCAGATCCTGGTGTCCCTGGTGCTGGGGCCGCTGACCTCGGCCGTGGGCAGCACCAACGGGGTCATGTATTTCTCTAGCCTGGTGTCCTTCCTGGGCTGCTTGTACTCCTCCCTGTTTGTCATTTACGAAATCCCTCCCAGCGACGCCACCGAGGAGGAGCACCGGCCCCTCCTGCTGAACGTCTGACACCCCCGAGCCCCCGGCTTTGGCCTCAAGCCTGCGCCCGGGGGTCTGGAGCAGTCCGGCCAGTGAGGAACCGAAAGGCCTTGGTGGACGGACGCGGGACAGGTTTCCTGCGGAATGTAAATATGTGACAAAACAATAAATGGCAGCAGGAACGCCTACAGTTTCTAGTTGTGGCTCTCCCAGGGGTGGAGAGGTCGCCCGGGGCGGCGGGGGTTGGGGGGGGGGAACGGGCTACTCTCCATGGGGACTCTGGGGGAGGGAGCTGTGAGAGTCGCTCTCGGACAGTAAAGGTGTAACTGGTTCTCAGCTGGTAGCGGTTTGGCAGGCCCCCCACCCCCCGAAAACATTGTCTCGAGGTCTTTTTGTTGTCACCGCCCAGGTGGGTGCCACTGTCCAGGGATGCCCCAAACACCCTACGGGGCACAGGACAGCCCCCGTAACGAAGAATTTTCCCCCATGCCAGTAGTGCTGAGGTGCAAAGAGCCTGATCTAACTACGTTGCGTCCCAGAGTGGAGTCGGAGTGGACAGATGCTTTCGGGTCAGAAGGCCTCATGTTCATTCATTCGTTCATTCATTCTCCCACCCACCCGCCCATCCGTCCATCCGTCCACCCTACAGATGCCCATCGAGTGCCCTGGGTGTTCAGGCAGTGGTAGGTGCTGGGGGCCAGCTGTGAGCGAGTCTCCGCCCTCACGGAGCTGATGTGGGACTGAGGTCTGTGCCCCAGGATCGCGGTGAGTGCTGGGTAGATCCAGGGTAGGAGGGTGGGGTGACGGGGTCGGGGAGCGGGCAGAGCTAGGGAGAGGGGGCCGTTCTCTCTGGCGATGCCGCGGGAGCAGCGCCCCGGAGAAGAGGGGAAGGTATCCGACATCCGAGGTGGGAGCTTGCTTGATGCGTTCGAGGGACCGTAGGCTCCAAAGCGCTCGGGCCGTAAAATGCCGGGTGAGGCGGGAGGCCCGGGAAGGTGCAGCGGCAGACGCCCCTGACTCGACGCATTCCCCTGCACCCACCGCCTTCCAGCCGATGGACCTGGACGCATCTGTCTTCTTGTGAGTGTCGAGGTCCTTCGCCACGTGGCTCCCGTCACTCCACCACGCGACGCCCCGAGCTGCGGCCGGGGCCCCTTCCCTTCGCAGCCGGGTGGGCTCTTCTCCCCAGGCCGTGAGCGCTAGCTGTGTGCGCCGGGACGGGGCGCGGGGGTGGGTTGGGGTCGTGGCCAGTCCCTGTTGTACCGGCCCGCTGCCCCAGAGCTGGGCCAGGCCGCCCCCGCACCCTCACTGCACGCTCCCTGTGTTTGGGGGACACAGGAGACACGGACCACAAGTCCCCCCAAAGCAACGGGGTCCTGGGGCCGTCGCCGGCAGCCAAGGAGGGTCTGGGGTTTACTGGCAGCTAACGTGTCCCATCATCTTTCCGACGAGGCAGGGACAGTAGGCGTGAACCCCCCAGCCTTCTGCGGGCCACCTTCCCCACCTCCCCATGAGGGCCATGGGCTCCCCCAGGCCTCCCTCGGTGCCCTGTTTGTTGCTCCCTGGAGTTGAGGAGGCTCCTCTGGGTCCCAGAAGTCCAGGCCCTTCCTCTCCGTGGCCCCAGTTCTGGCCCAGGATCTCTGCCCGCTTCCTTGTCTCCAGTCTACCCTCCCCGCCCAACCTCCACCCTGTAGCTGGGGGAGCCATAAACATGCCCGAGTGTATCCCTTGCCTCTGGCTTCCCAGAGCCTCAGCAACCAGCTCTAAACTCCTCATGCCCCACCTGGGCCCTGACCGTCTTCCCAAGCCCATCGCCTCTGTCCGGCTCCAGGCTCCCGTGCTGCGGCCCCAGAACCCTCTCCACCACAGGGGTCCTCTGTGCCTGTGCCCACGCTCTCCCCGCAGGTGAAGTCTTTCTACCTCTTCGCTGCCCATCAATTTCTGAGTCGACTTAGCTCCGTCTAAAACGCCACCTCCTCTGTGCAGCCCACCCTGGTTGGAATCAGCGAGTCCTCTCTCTGTGCCTTCATGACATGCCATTTTAGCCTTGGTAGTTACAAGCTAAGTGAGGTAGGTCTCATCCTCCCTGTTCAGTGTGTAGGTGAAGCAGACAGAATTTGGGTAACTTTTGTTTTCTTCTTCTTTTTCTTTGCATTTATTTTTTGAGAGACAGAGCACAAACAGGGGAGGGGCAGAGAGAGAGGGAGACAGAATCCGAAGCAGGCTCCAGGCTGAGCCGTCAGCACAGAGCCCGACGCGGGGCTCGAACTCACAAACCGTGAGATCGTGAGCTGAGCCGAAGCCGGACGCTCAACCGACTGAGCCCGGCTGGCGTCCCTTTGGGCCTCCTGTTAGCCCCATGCTTTTCCTGAGACTCCAGACTCCTCCTCCCCCACGTTTATATTGCTTACAAGACCTTTAGATTTTTAAAAATAGGTGGTTTCGGTTGGCTGTCCTGCGGTCTGGGCTGGTTTTGTCCCGAATGGTCACATCTGTGAGTGAGAAGCAGAGAGGCTCCCCTCCCACTCCTGGCTGGCCAGGCCTCGGGCCTTCTTCCTAGAACTTTCGAAGTAAACAGAGGTTTGCTCTTACACGTGGGAATCTGCCCCGAGTCCGTGGGCGGCCCAGAGCACAGGCCGCCCTCAGGCCAGCACCCGAATCGCTGCCCTTGACCTTGGGGTCTGTTCCCAGCAGATGGCAGTGGGAGTGGCCACAGGATCCAAACCTCGAGGAGGCCCCGGACCCGCTGAGAGCCACGCCCGCTGGGTTTCCACATCTCAGAGAATCGCTCTCTTCGCTTCGAAAAGGAGCCGTGAGGACGGCGAGGACAGTGGCCACTGCTCACGAGCCCCGGAGTCCTGCCCAGGCCGTGTGGCGAGCTCGGCGGCTTCTTCAGTCTTCTGGCTTCATCGCTCCCCCCCCCCCGCCCCCCCAGTGAGGGGCAGGGGCTAGTTCCGCTCCGTCTCGCAGACCGACCTGGACCCCGACACAAGCGCACTAACTGCCTGGCCCAGGTCACACAGGGTCCCACCCTGGTACCAGGGGCCTCGGACTCCGGCCTCACGCCGCTTGATGTTTCTGGAGCGAGTGTTGGGCCGCCGCGGTCCCTCCCCCCAGCCTGTCTCGGCCTGGCCGTAAGACGAGAGGGCCAGGAAGCCTTGGCTCTGTGGGCCGGCGATGAGACGGACCCTGTCCGAGCCGCTGAGGCCCAGGCACTCCTGACTTCGCCAGCAAACCTGAGCCGTCGACTCTCGTCGCTTGCTGCTGCTTGGGAATGAACACACCGCCTCTGCCCGCGGGGCCAGGGGCCAGTCACGAAACCACAGCCTCCCCCGTCTGGTGTCTGCCTTCCCAGGCTGCTAGCCCCTGGTCTGGGATACGGGGACTGGGTGAGGCAGCAGCCCCGCCACCCATCACACCGGGCCACAAGTCTCGAGGGAACGGAGGTGGCTTCCCTGGAATGTGCCAGAACGGACAACTGCCAGGCCCTGCGGTGCGGTGAGGCGCTCCGCTCCTTCCTGCCCCCCGGTCGTGTTTACGGGGTCTGCAGGTGCGTGCCGTGCCCCCGTCCTGGCTGTGAGGTCGGAGGGCAGCGGAGGACCCTCTTCCTGGAAGACTCGGGAGGAGAGGAGACGTCCAGAGATGGGGCACATTTGGGGCACGGGACCCTCGGGGGCAGCGGCAGCTCAGGGGGACTCTTCAGAGGGCTACTGAGGCCACCGTGCCAGAAATCGTCACTGCTGGGGATGTCCCACGGGGTGATCGCCACTCAGCGAGTGTTTACTGAACACCCAGCGTGGGGACTGTGTCTAAGAACAAGAGAAGCGGCTCCTGTCCTCCCATCGTAACATCCATGCTGGGCCCTGGCCCCCAGATCTTGCCCCTGCTCCTGGGACCTCTTCCGGTGACCCTTTGCCCAGAACACCCCGCCCCTTCACCTCTGACCCACCAGCCTGGCTGCCGGACTCCAGGAAACGTCTGTTCTTTTCCAAAATACTCGACATCATTCCTACGCATCTCTCCCCATCATCGCAGGGCCGGGGACCTCGACAGGTCCCTGCACCCAGAGCGGCAGATGAGCGGCGTCAGGGCTTTACAGACGGCGCCACCTGGCGGTCAGGACCGGGAGTGGTAGCGAGGACCGAGTTTCAAATCTATTCCGTGTCCCTGCCGTGTAGCTGAGCCCGTGCAAAGAAGGGGAGCAGAGGGGACCTGGGAGTGACATGTGGTGGCCAGGCACGTAGAAGACATCAGCCCTTAAACAGCTTGTCCTCATGAGGTTGAAAGCGTCTTCTAAGACGTGCCTTCAAGTTCCATCTTTAATTAATTCACTACATTGAGTGCCCACACCCTAGGGGTTCCCCAGAGGCCACCAGCGGATGCCCCCTCCCCAGCTGAATCCCAGGGCCGGAGCCGGAGGGGCTGTGATGTCCCAGAGCAGGCACAGCTGGTCAGGGGGAGGCGGGGTTGAGAGCGGCTTGAGGGAGAAAGGGGGCCACTTCAGGTGCCACAGTAGCGACCAGCTCCTCGGAGGGGGCCCAAGGGCACCTCACCTCCACCAACCGCTCCACAGCGCATCTGGACACTGTGCACCACGGAGTCTCCCTCTGCAAGGGGGCCCTGGTGATTCAGTCAGCAAAGGTTTGCAAAGCAAGTGCCTTCCACCCACTGGGACCTGGTCCGGGAACGAGGTGCCCAAGGTAAGGGGAGCCGGGTTGGGGTGGGGGGACACAGGCACAGCTTCCGCAGCCTGGGTCCCCGATGTGCCAAAAGGAAACAGTTACGACTCGGAAGCTGTTCCTGGCGAACGCAGCTACCGGAGCAGCTGCCTTGGGTCAGAGCACCGGGGCCCAGGACTCAAGCTGCCAGAGCGCCCCAGGGCAGCCGGGAACCCAGTGAGGACCCAGGGAAAGGACACCTCGGATACGGAGACCTCCCAGGACCAAAAATGCAGGACAAAGCAGCCAGTGAGGGTTCACGCGCCCCACGGTAAAGCATGCGCTCCTGAGCCACGGGCTTCGGCCACGATTGCACCTGCAGCTCCGATGGCCCAACTCCTGCCGGGCCCTGCCTTCCACAGGAGCCCCAGGACTCCAGAGGCTCGCTTTTTCCTGCAGCCTGAGGAATCCAACTGCACGGCCAACGCTGTGGCCCGCCTCCCCCAAGCGAGCTCGTCTGTCTGATTTTCCCTGGGAGGGGGCAGGGAGGCCAGCGTCCCCTTGGTGTCTCCACAGGCCAGCGGGAAGGATCCGCTCAGGGGTCGAGGGCCGGACAGACACCTCCACTGGCCCCGGGGCCTGTCAGCTTGACCCCGCGTGTCGGGTGTAACTGGTCCTGCTCGGATTCCACAGGTCTTGAGTTCGGAGGTGACCGGGTGATAGCTGGTCTGTGTCGCTGCCAGATCACACTCAGGTGCTCAGGGTCTCACCGCGTGGTCTCCGGAGACTGGCGAGGGGTGTCCCCGAACGTCTCTTGAGCTTCCACACAACACTCCAGCCCTGACCCTCACCCATCGGCCGTCTGCATTCACAACCGTTCAGCTCCGCGTTCCTGGTATTTGAGGGTCACCTCCATGTGTATGGGGGAGGTCACTGCTCATCTCTCTGTTGTGCATCCTCACCCTACAGACAAGCGACCTCCACTTTACATAGGTGGTGCCCACGCGGGGCACCCCGTTCACCTGTGCTCACCAGAGACACTTATCGATACAGCGACCATGCGCCCAGCCCTGCAAAGTATCACTTCCTTAGTTTGCAGCAGGTTGGGAGCAGGATGGGAGGGGCTGCTGAGCCACCACGGCCAAGCTGAAGATCCACTCACAGGGACCCACGGGCAGAGAGAGGGGCGCCCCAGCGCCAGCTCACCTGAGGAGCGTAGCTAGTGACGAGGGCATGGCCAGGGGCACAGTGGCCGGACGGCAGACCCTTTCTCCTTCACGTGAACCCATTGACACAGGCCCCCTGCCTCGGAAAGGGTGCGTGGCAGGGTGGGGACAGTGGCCACAGTTGTCCACACCGGAGAAACTACTACAACCTGTGCAGCTCTGATGAGGGTCCTTTCTGCAGCATAAATCCACACATCCGTTCACAGACACGCAAGTCTGATCATTTAACCTACTTGAAACTGGTATTCATAAAGTCAGGTCTACGAAACACTGTATTTTCATAAAATACAGTGGATAAAAGACCAGCAAAGAAGGCACCTGGGTTCCAGCTGCTTCCCCCTTCCCTCTACGCCCCTGGCCGCTCCCATCCCGCCTGTTCGTCCCTGACCCGGAACGACAGTCACCTGTGCCCCCTCTGCGGGCCCCGCAACTTTGTCCCCCCACCCCCACCCCGACTACCCCAGCTGCTGAGCGGGACTCCTGCTGTTGGGAGGACACAGAAGTGTCTCTAGGGCCACCGATGTGCAGGCCACCCGGGACCCTCTGGTTGGCAAAGTTTTCTCGTCCAAGGTCAGTAGTTCCGACACGTGCCGTTCCCCAGGCCTTCCCCACCACGGGAGTCTGTCTGCCTAGTTTGAGGGCAGTTTATCAATAGTAAGTGCTCTGCGTTGCTCCCACTCCATCTCCCAGGACATCTAGAAACCCATATTCCAGATGGAGAGGTGAGCGTATAAACTTCCAGGGACAGTCTGGAAGCTTCAAGAAAATGCCCTTGCCGGTCGCTGAAAGCACGGCCCGGCCCGGATCCATTCTGAGGACTGCTGCCTCCTCACGGCCACGTCCACACCCTGCAGGCCATCTGCTGTCCGTCCCTCTGCGATGGGGTGATCCCAGAGAGCAACTCTGAGGGTGGGCTAGGGCACTGGCAGGCCTCCAGGAGAGGGGGAGAGGGGACGGGAGTAGGAGACCACCGCGCTGGTGGGTGGCTCAGACCTCTCCTCTGAGCAGGGGAAGGAGCTACACGCCCCTTCACCTGGGAGGGTGCTTGCTCCTGGTCCCAGGGCCATCACCCCCAGACCCGTTCTGCTGCTTGGGTGAGCTCACTGCAGCCAGTCAGGCTGGAGCAAGCCCCTGGCAGCACTCAGCCAGAGAAACCCTGCCCTTCCTACCAGGCATGGCAGACAGGAATCTTTCCGGAAGCTGCTTTGGAGGGCAGGCGAGCCGCGTGCCAGTAACGGCGGGGAACCGGGCGCTCCCCTCCGCCCCTTGCCCGCCCTGGGGGACCTAGGTGGAGGGCGACTGCCAATCTCCCCGCCCGCTCCCAGGAATGAGACACAGTGCACCAGTCAACACCCAGCTGTTGTAGTGTAGCTCGGTTTTATTTATGTCCACAAATATTTCAAAAAAATTACAAAAGACTCAAAATGGAGAGAACACAGAAGTCACGATTTCTGGGTGTCTACTCTGTTTACACTGTGTTATCTCATGGCAAACTACTCATATATACATTTAGCTTCAAGATATATATAAACGTAGCAAATCAGAATGTACACTCTGCTCCTGCAGTGAAACAAAGCTCAATCTTGACAACATTCAACAAGATACGTACAAAACACAGAAAAGCAAAACCAAACTTCAAACAAAAGGAAGGAAAATCCAAAAGGAAACCAAGGGGTCGGGCTTCAAAGACACTGTGAAGGTCTGGGGCCTCCTAAACCAAGTGCAGCTGACCAGGTGAGGGTTTCGGGTTGCAGGTTTTTAAGTGGAAGAATCTCAGTGCTTCACCCTGGGATGTGGGGAAAGAACCAAAACCGAACAAGAAAACGCCTGCAGACAGTTTTCAAGTAGAGACTTCCGAGTACTTCACTCCGTCTCTTCTTTGGAAAAACGGAGGACACAGAGAGGCGGCAAAGGTTTAACTGAATGGCAGGCACTGTGTGCCACCAAGAGGAAACCAAAGATGGCAGAGAAGGTGGGGGCAGCGGGGCAGGGGCTGCAGGAGAGCCGGCCCGCCCCGCGGAGGAAACAAGTGCCTCGTGCCCGTGCGGCCCCAAGTCTGATGACACAGGGTTCATCTGAGCTCGCCTCCCCTCTAAGGAGCTAAAGTTAAGGCAGAAATGGAATGAGAGAAAAATCAAAGGAGAGAACCACGAACATTCCCAACAGACAAAACAATCCTCTATCTGTCCCGACTGAGACCAGACGTAGTTTTAACAGAAACCGGAAATGGCCCCGATGCAGGCTTGAATCCGGAACCTGGATCTGAGCTCACACCTGCTGGCTCCTGGGTCAAAGCGCCAGCCTCTCTTCCTCCCCCCGACTCGGCTCCAGCCCTAGACACGCCCCACATCCACCGACCCACACGTGCTCTTGTCATCCCACAGCTCTTGGATGTGACTCCCAGCTGAGGGGAGAGGACCGGGGAAAGGTCACATCCTGACAGAACACTTCATCAACAGGCGCAGACACCCGCCACGCCCGGCCCCGCTCTGGAGAAAGTGCATCACGTCCACAACTAGGAAGGAGAGGCGGGCCCCCTGCAGAGCAGCCCGAGCCCTCGGAGGGGCAGCTCCCAGGCAGAAGGAAGCCATTCCGAGCAGGAACGAGAGCAAGAGTGGGACTCAAACGGCGTCCCCACCCACAACCGTGCCAACTCCGGGCCTCCCTCAAGCAAAAGCGGCCTCAAGCCGTGCGGCAGGGGCGGCCTGGCCTCAGTGCAGCAAGATCCTAGTGATGACACACAACAGGGGAAGTTTCTAACAGGTTCCTTTGGCGAGCGTGTGCTATTTGTAGGGAATCGTTTTCTTGTTGAATTTTCTAGAATGTTTACGAAACTGTCAGAGTATTTAAGAAGGCAGTTCATCCAGAACAGCCAAATGTGTGTGCATAGAAATGTATAAGGAAATCTACAGTCAGACACACAGAAACATGTGCTTTCTATCCCGTGGAGACAGAACAAGGTGGACACTTAACTCCGGCGCTCCTGGTACAAAATAAAAAGGGTTCGATCTAACAAATATCCGCACCTCTGGCGAAGCACAAGCTAGGAACAGACAGAAGTGAAAATCAAGGCAGCAAAACAAAGAAACGGTTTGTAACATCGTCCCTGCAAACCCCTGGATGCCCACTGCTGCGACCAAACCTCGTCCCAAGCTCCTGCCCGTTTGTAATTAGTAACGCCCATCTGTTCCCTTTAATTAAAGGGATAATTATATATAACTTTTTATTAAAAAATCAACTCTGTATTCTGTCAATAGCTGGTAGGAATTCACAATTAGTGACATGGCTGGAAAAAATAGATCAGAATAGTTTGTGGAAGAAAAAAAATGCCGTTCTAAAATTATTTATTTACAGACGTAAAAAGCCATGCTGCAGAACTTTCTCAAATTATGAAGATTTCCTACAATGTATTAAAATAAAAGTTTTTTTAAAAATTATAGCTCTTGGATTCCAAACTCCTACGCCACCTATCTGCAGACCTCGTGGGCTCTGGGACACACGTGGCTGAGTGTGTCTGCACACACAGTGAAGGGTGTGAACTGGATTCTAGCACCTACCAAGAAATCAAGGAAGGAAAAGAAAACTAAAGCCAAACCCCAAGATTGCAGGGAAAGTTTTCTGAATGTTCAGTCCAGTCCAGGACTCACTAAGTTTCTGGGGGACTGTCATGCAGGGAGACCCAAACCAGTCTCAAGGTATTCTCTCTACAAACAAACACTATTATGCTGATAACATTTTTAGTTGTGGGGTTTTTAAATATATAAAGAAATCTTTAGAAGATATTCTTTTTGCTTCTGTAGCTCGTATTGTATGTAAAAAGTCCTGTTTCTCCCCCCAAGAATTGGGGTTTCCACAGCCAGCGTTAACAAATAAATAACTTATAACTGCTTGTCACCTTCTTTCTTCAGTCGACTAGAAAGGGACAAAAGGGAGAAAGTATTCAGCACCAGGCCTGGGCAGGTGCGACCGGGCATGCAGCTCGAGGGTCCAGGTGACCAGAGTGGCCTCCCGTGCAGCCGACCCTCCCCTCGTCTCCCTCCCGTCAAGATGGCTCCTTGGGAGTCCCCTCCAGGGCCAAGAGGCCGGGACCCGCAGAGCCACGGGGGGCGGGGGAGCGTGGCCTTTGTGGAAACGGGCGAAGCACACGGTGGGCACGGCCAGGAGGGGCGACCGTCAGGCTGGGTCAGTGGCCACAGGTGGGACAGGTGGGAGCCTGGGCTCAGACAGTGAGGCCCTCCCTCCCTCCCGGCCCCTCCCCGCCTCACCTGTAATAATCTTCCTGACTTGGTAGGTGGCCACCGTGCATGTGGGGGTGTCCGTGCAGCCACTGCTGCTCCATGGCCAGTCTCTGCAGCTCTGCTGACTGGGCATGCATGGCCTGCAGCTGGTGGGCCGCAGACATGGGGGGTGGGATGGCCCCAGGCAGGTCTCGGGGGTAGGGGGTACCTGCCAGACACAGAACGGCCTTTGAGACAGAGGGGCCAAGGGAGCGGCCGGGACGCGGCTGGCGAGGAGGTCAGGTCAGGAGACGGCCTCCCGAGGCGGGGAGCAGGAGGGCTGCTTACTCCGCAGGGACCCGGGGAGCAGGTACTGCCCCTGCGATCCCCTGACCCCAGGGGTGGAGGCTGGGGGAACACGGACGGAATACACGCTCCCTCGTCCTCAGGCCTCGTGGCTCAGGCTCTTCTTTACAGAGGTCCGCTCTGACCCCTCAATGTGAATTCAGCGCCTCTGTTGTTCCTTCAGGTCGCACTGCCCTCGTCCTGGCTCTTATGCATCTCTACCCATCCCCCCCCCCCCCCCCCCCCCCAGCTCTCGGGAAACATCATCGGGTATTTGCTGAAGACGTGGATGAGGGAATGAACGAACGGGACGTCAGACACCAACCCAACTCTCGCGCTGGACCTGGACCCCTCCTTCCCCAGGTGCGTTCTTACCAAAAACTGGATGACGAAGCATCTCGTGCTCATGGGGGGGCTGTCCAAGCAGAGGGTTGGGGAGGGTGCCGGGGGGGTAGGGAAAGCGAGCCAGGTGAGGGCCAGCGGTCAGGGGGTCAACCAGCGGGTGCACC
Source organism: Felis catus (assembly GCF_018350175.1). Taxonomy (NCBI): domain Eukaryota; kingdom Metazoa; phylum Chordata; class Mammalia; order Carnivora; family Felidae; genus Felis; species Felis catus. The sequence continues at coordinate 5,777,002 of NC_058375.1, forward strand.
GGGCCTGCTGAACCTAAAAGAGGGGCAGAAGTCCAGATGCGGGCGGTGCGGGGCGCCGGGGCTCTCTCCATGTCTGCCCTCCTTGGCTGTGACTACCGGTGGCTTCCTCCTCACCACGGCCGGCTCCCGGCCACCAGGGCCACCAAAAGTCCTGACCCACGGTGGCTGCCCTCACCCCCACCCGCAGTAAAGTTCCAGAAAGCAACAGGGAGGTAAAGAGCTGGCTATTCACACACAGCCCCTCCGCTCACTCCTGAGCATGGCTAGAGGCACAGTCTCCGCCCCCCCCCCAACCGCCACCGCCACCGCCTTGCCGAGGACCCCATGTCATCAGAGCCCACCCAGCCCAACACCCCAGGCTTGCCCTGCACCTGTCAGGTCCACCGGAACCCGAGGGCCGCTCGGGTCCAGCCAGCGTTTCTCGCCCAGCTGCCAGCCGGACTGGCAACGCTGCCCAGAAGCTGGCGGGGTGAGACTCACTAAGCCCCGCTTTCTCCTCTCAGGCCAGGTGCCCCTGCTCGCCCTGTCCCTGCGGACGTCCCTGCCCACCGTCGAGCCCGCTCAAAAGTTGCCATCTGGGCGAGCTTTCCTCTCTAACAGCAACCTTGCCCCCAGCTCCCCTGTTCCCTGTCCCTGCTCTGCTGTCCTCCAGAACACGCGCTGCTTTTCACACTCCAAGATACGCTGACTGACCGCTCCTAGGCTGGGAAGGTAACGCGCGTAGGGCCGTTGTCAACACTGACAACTGTGCCCGACACATCACAGGCACTCAAATATCTGCCAAGCGGATGAATGCTGTATGAACAAACGACTGCCTGTCCCCATGCGGCATCAGGACACATCCACCGGCCACGGAGCTTAGCCCATGCCGGGCAGCAATGAAGTTCCAGACGTCAGGACTATGGGGTAAACGTGACAGCTCCTCGGCTTCCCCAGAACCATCCTCGTGCACGGAGTCCGGGCTCCCTGCATCGGGGCTGGGCGCACAGGTAGAAAGAAGGTGCAGGCCTCCCCACCTCCGGTCCTGCTCCATCTGTCACCCTCCTCCCTAGTCCGGAGGCAGGTCTACCCGCTTGGGAGTCCTGCACGTGGGCTGTGCCACAGGAGCCCACGGCAGGCCCCGGTGCCCCGGTGCAGGCACAGCCCCCCTCACCCCAGCTGGCGGGTCGGCGGGCCTGGGGGAGCTCTCGTTCCCAGGGTGGACAGAGAGAGCCGGGTGGTCCTGACCAGATGAGCCAGCAGAAGCCCAGGCCCCGCCCCTCAGTGGGGAACAGAAGGAAATGTTCTTTTTAAGTTCTCACTCAAAGATTCCCTAGAGCCTCCCTGGTGTCCCATGGCCTCGCCTGGGCTCCAAGGCCCCACCTCCCGCCCTGAACCTGCCTCAGTGAGCACAGGCTGCTTCCTGCTATCCCTGGCACCGGAGGCACAGGACCAAGAAACGAAGCTTTAACCAGGAGACCGCAAGCTGAGGATTCCCAGACAGATGCCAAACGTCCTCAGGTCTGTCAGGAATTGAGGATTCCTTCGGGAAAGAACTGCCTCCGCCACTGGACAGCGGCTCTGCCCGTTTGGTCCCTACCTTGTCAACCAGAGCTCAGCCCACAGCACCCTGTCACAGCCCGGCCCGGGGGGCACCCACCTTGATGGAGGGGGTCCTGCTGGTGGAGGTGAAGGTGCGAGTGGATGTGTGAGTGCTGGTGGTGGTGCGGAGTCACGTTGAACATCTGCAGGCGGGCCAGGGGGTCGCTGGTCAGCGAGGCCATGCGCTCAGCGTGGATCCGCTCGGCCGCCAGTCTATCAGGGTAGCTCATCTCAGGCCGCAGCTGGGGGCCCGCCAGGGCCAGTCTCTCCCGCTCCAGGGGGTTCAGGCCCGGGTGGAAAGAAGCAAAAGGGTGGGGGCCTGCAGTGGGGGGGATGGTGAGGGCGCTGTGCCGGGCGAAGTGCTCCATGGGGTTGGTGGCTGGGTGCAGGGGATCCAGCTCCGGGGGCTTCACCTCGAAGCCCGGCTTCATCCTCTCCCGCAGCTCCCGCTCGCGGATCTCCCTCTCCCGGATCTCCCTCTCCCGGAGCTCCCGCTCGCGGATGGTGGGGTCCACGTTGTAGAGGCCGGGCATGTGGTAGGCCAGCAGGGGGTCGGTAGGGTTGAGGGGCATGTAGAAGGGGTGGTTGCGGTTGGTGGGCGACATGACGTGGGGCCGAGCGTACTCGCTCAGAGTCCGAAGAGCGGGGGTGTCGGGCCCGATGTACGGAGGCACCGCAGCAATGGTGGTTGGTGGCGGCTCGAAGGATGGCCGCATGTGGCCGGGACCACTGAGCTGGGGGTCGCTGAGGCGGCCCTCGTGGGCTGAGCTGGACGCCTTCTGCTGAAGGAAGGGGGCGGGGGTGTGAGCGGCAGGTGCCCAGCTGCCGGCCTGTACCGACCAGCCAACCTGGTCCCTCCTCCGCAACACCAGGGGCCAGCCCCAACCATGGCCGGGGACAGGCTTGGGCCGCAAGCACGCGGCCTGGACCCTGCTGGGACAGCCTGCTCTGCGCTTTCAGCTTCCCTCGTGCCCCAGCCGGGGCTGTGCCTCTGAGAGAAAAGATAACGCCCGCGGGCATCCGAGAGTGTAGCCGAGACAGTGAGCCCCGGAGCGGGGCTGCAGAGGGACCCCACGAGCCTGGTGGACCCCAACTTACGGCCGCTCGCTCCGCCTCCCGCTCCCGCTCGCGCTCCCGTTCGCGCTCCTTCTCCTTCTCCTTCTCGCGCTCTCGTTCCTCGCGTGCTTTCTGCTCAGCCTCCCGTTTGGCCTTCTCGATGGCCTCCTCCCTCTTCTTGGCCAGTTTGGATCCCGCCAGAGGCATGAAATACAGGTCCGTCCGCGCACACGAGTTGTACCCACGGTCCAGGTGTTTGTAGAACCTGAAGAAGGGTCACATCTCTCGACGGGGCCCTGCCGGGGCCTCCGCCTGCCCCAGCCGCCCAGCCTGTCCCTGCCCTGGCTGTGCCCACGCTCCGGGGAAGCCGGTACCTGGCTGACTGGCTGGCATGGCTGGGGGTGTCCACCACAGTGGGCTCAGGGGACGGGCTCCTGGGCGGGGGCGGGGGGCTTTCGGGCTCCTCGGCATCATCCAGAGCCTCTTCCTTGATCTGGACGGTGGGGAGCGGGCAGGCTGTCCCCCCGGGTACGCCGCCTCCCGAAGAAACGGCGGCAGAGCAGGGTGGCGGGGCTGAAGGGCCAGGCCCCGCGGGTGGGGTGGAGGTGGAGGAGCAGGCGGGGGGAGTGATGGGAGGGGGGCCCCCAGGGACAAAGGGGTGCTGAGCAAATGGGGGCTGGGGAGGCACCTGGTGGAGGCCTGCTGGGGGGTGAGCGGCAGGGGGCAGGCTCTGGCTCTGGGTCAGCACTGGGGGCTGGGCAGGGGAGGAGGGCAGGGGCTGGCTCTGCGGCATGAGCTGCAGGGGAGGCGGGTGGGCCGAGGGAGGGTGATGCGTGGACAGCGAGCTCAGGGGCTTCAGTGCCGGTGGGGGCGGGAGGTTGGCATTCATGGAGAAGGGCGAGGGCCCTGAGAGGTGAGGCGGGTGCTTGTGGGCTTGTGGGGCCGGCAGCTGGGGGATGGGCGTGGTGGGTGGGGGCTTGATGTGGGGCATGGCCAAAGGGGCCGGCGGCAGGGGCTGCTCCCGCGGAGGCTGCTGGGGCTGCAGTGCTGACTGCGAGGCTGGGGGCTGCAGGGAGGCATGAGGGAGAGCTGACGCCTGAGGGGCCTGGGGAGGGAGGCCAAAGGGCTGAGGGGGGCCTGGGTGCTGCAGCAGGGGCCCGGCCTGGAGGCTGTGGGGGCCGCCCGGGCCCTGACTATGCAGCGGGGGCTGGCCGTGGGGTGGGGCGGAGGGCTGGCCAGCCGGCGCGGTCAGGGGCTGCAGCGGGGGATGCGGTGAGGGAAGCCGCTGTGGGTGCAGGGCGGGTGCCTGCTGAATGTGCGCATGGGGAGCGGGAGCCGCTGGGGCCTGCGGCTGGCTGGGGGGCTGGGAGGCTGAGGGGGAGCCCTGGGGAGGGCCCGCAGTGGCAGAGGGCACGGGTCCCGGTGCGGGGAGCTGGGGGGCCCCTGGGGGGGCGGCGGAGGGAGCCGGAGCGGCCGCACTGGGAGCCTGCAAGGCCGGTGGCTGGGCCTGTAGCATCTGCTGCTGGGCCGAAGAGTCCGAGTCGCTCTCGTTGTCCTGGGGGCTGGGGATGCTGGGGGACGTGCTGCGATTGTCCTGGTCGATGTCTTTGGGGTCACTGCTGCCCTCATCGTTGACGCTGCGGCTGTCAGAACTCTCTCCCTCGCCTTCGGATGGCGAGTTGGGCCGGCTGATTTCCTAGGGCCGGAGACGGGAGGGATGAAGCTCTCGGAGGGCACGGGCTCTCTCTGCCTCGTGCCGGGCGCACAACAAAGGTTCGTGCAGACGAGGCGGCGAGCCTGGCCCCGGGGACCTCAGGTCCTCCTTTGGTCTGGCTGGCGTCGGAGGCCGCTCTAGGTCCCTCCCTAGGAGACAGGGCCCTGCCGTGCCCCAGGGAGACCTTGGGCTCAGGGCTTCTCGGGGGGTGTTAGCAGTCCCTGAGCTACAGTCCCTGTGGCTAGGCTGCACAGCTCACCTGGGTTTTTGTCTTCTTGGAGCTGGTCCTGTCGGCCTCCTCTGTATCGGAGGCCACCTTCTCCCGCTGGCGCTTGGTGCTCTTGAGGGGGATGAGGCTTCCTCCTTCACTTTCTGCAGTGGGAAAGCCCATGAGGGGCATCAGGCCGAGGGAGGGGGTCCCTCAGCCCCGGGAGAGACGACAATGGTTCGCTGACACCTTGCTCCTGTATTCTGAGCTCCATCTCCAGAAGCAAGAAAGTTCTGGAAGGGACCAGCTGAGGCCGGGAGAAAACAAGTATCTGGGGGTGGAAATAACTTGGCTTTGGGGGTAGAGAGCCTTTCTAATCGCACCCTACCCTTTGCCTCCGAGGCCTTGGGAAACTCGAGGCAGAGACAGCTCCTGAAGGTCAGTGCTGGGAGCTGCAGCGGACCACCTTTGTCCAGGCCCTGAACCCCAGACCCCAGACCCCAGTCCACAGCCCTAGGCCAGGCAATGCTGATGCCCAGGGCGGCTCCAGGAACGACCCGCAGCCCCATGTCTGAGGGAACTGAACATCAACTCCAGCAACCTGGGGTGTTAATGAGGGGGCAGGCCCAAGCAGCCCCCGCTACCCTGGGTGACAGGCACCTCACCTTGGCCGACTTCTTCACCGTCTCTGCTTTACTGTCATTGCTGGAGGTGCTGGCAGCGCTGGGTGAGTTCCGGCCACTGGAGCGGATGTCTTCGTTGATCGGCGAGGCGCGACCATCAGGGCTGGCTGGCTGCTTCTTACGACCGCTGCGCAGTGTAGACATCTGCCCACCCAGACCAGAGGCTGGTGAGACTGGACCCCAGGCTCTGCTGTGGGCCACCTGGGCCCAGCATACATGCTGGAGCCTCGGGAGCAGACCCACACACCTGCCCTGTGGCAGATCCCAGACCAGGGCGCCTGCAGCTTTTCCTCACGGTGTGGGGGTCAATGCGGACTGAAGGGAGGAACGAGGGGTGAATGGGTGGGTTCACACGGAGGAGACAGCAGTTCTTAACTTAAAATGCTCGTCTCCAGGGATGGTCCTGGACGCTGTGCGGTAGAAACGAGCGAGGTTTTCCGAGGGGCAGAAGGTGGCGAGGGCCGTTTACTCCGCCAGGCTCTCCAGAACGGCAGTCGCACACAGGGTCTGCTTTAAACCACCCCACCCTTCCTGTCTGTTCCACGGAACTGCCCACTTCCTTGCCCAAACCAAACACCTGCTGATTTCATCTGACAGGATGGGAAATGACCCAAAGAGATAAACCGACAAATAATGTGGCTCAGCTCCTAAAACCACCAAGCACTTCGGTTCATTTCTGCAAAGCCATGGGACTCAGAGGAGATGGGGATACAATGATTCACGCCAGTCCATGTGCTGGGTGGCCAGGGCGCGGCAGCCTTGACAAGATGCTAAGGTCAGAGGAAGGTGGACGGTGCCCTCTACAGGCCTGCAAGGGCCGCTGGGGAGGCTGGCCACGGGGGAAGACTCTGGCGGTATCCCTAGTGAGAACTCTCACTCCCAAAGGCCCTGCTGACACACTTCCAACCTAGAAAACAAAACCTCTTTATGAAAAGGGCTATACAGTGAGGACCAAAATGTACCGAAAGTTTCCAAAACTGGATCAAATACTTATTAAAAAAAAAAAAAAAAAAAAGGCAGCTGCAAGTTTAGGCAGCAGAGACACGGCCACTGCAGGTGTCAGGCTCAGGGGCCAGAGGCAGGTCTGAGGGACTTGGAGAGCACGCACTGAGCCAGAAACTGACGCTGAGTTCAGGACACACACCCCACTGACTCCCCGAGGACGACACGAGGGAGGGAAGGAGAGAATAGAGGCTCTTCCCAGACCCACAGACAGAACTAGTATTTTGGGGCCAATCACTCCTTCAAGGAGGCTGGTCCTCTACATAAAACCGGTCACCTCCCAGCCTCCCGGGAGGCACAAGCCCGGGCGTCCCAGTAACCCGAAGCGGCCCAGGTCGCCGGCCCGAGGACTCACCGAGCCACGACTGCGCCGTGTCCTCATGCTATGCTTCCCACTGAGCCCATCGTCTTCCTCTTTGACAGGTTTGAACATGAATGGTGGGGGGTCCACAGGCTTCTCGATGGGGGGGAGCTCGCCGTACTTCTTGAAGTGGATGCGGCAGTCTGTGCACAGGAGGATGTTCTCCCGGCCCCCGTGGTGCCAGTCTTTGGAGGCTGCGTGAGGCAAGAGGGGTGCGGGTGGGGGGCCCGTCCGTGGGCTCGGACAGACGCCCGCCGCTCTCTCCCAGGGCGGGAGAGGATTTCAGGAATACCCGCCACCTCCGCCCCGACCACACTGACTGCTCGACAGGGGAGTGACAACAAATACAAACTTCTCCTTTTTCTCAAGTAACCCTGAAGCGCAATGCGGACGTCAAGCCAGTGACTCCCTGGCAGGTCTTCAACTGGACTCACGAGGCGTTCCGAACCTGGAAGCGCCTGAACCTGGCCTGCCTCAGCGAAAGCGCGCCCCCCCCCCCCCGCCTTCCCACAGACCCCCACTTACTGGTGGTGAAGCAGTGGCGGCAGGCGTACCCCTTCAACTCCTGCTCGCTGTCCTCACTGTCAAAGTCATCCTCGCTGGCTGAACTCAGGTCCACTGGGCATGGCAGGAACACAACAGGGATGGGGGAGACACCATCATGCTTGGCCAAGACCGGGACCACCTGTGACCCGTGGCCTGCCCCAGGCTCTGAGCCACCAGAGTCACCTGGAAGGGGCAGCGTTCACGAAGGCCCACTCTGAATTCCTCAGGGCCGGTGATCAGAACGAAAACTCGGGTGAAGTACCCGAGGGTCTGCCCTACCGTATTTCGGGGGACTGGCGTCACACCCGCATCCCGGAGTGGCGAGCACTGATGCCCACAAACTGGGAATGGGAGCAGGCGAAGTGCGTCCAAGTGCTTTCCCTGACACATGCAGACGTCCCGAGGCGCTCCCTCTCCACCGAGTCCCGCCCCTGCCAGCCCTACTGGGTCGATTCTGGTTTGCATGTCCCAAGTAAGCAACCCTCAGGCGGAGCGCCCTGGGCCAGGACAGAACCACCGGCCCCGCTGCTGCACGCCAGCTTTTACGGGTTAAGAAGGTATCTGCGGCGCCTGGGTGGCTAGGTGGGTTGAGCGTCCGACTTCGGCTCAGGTCATGATCTCACAGTTTGTGAGTTCGAGCCCTGCGTCGGGCTCACTGCTGTCAGTCTGTCAGCACAGAGCCCACTTCAGATCCTCCGTCCCCTTCTCTCTCTGTTCCTCTCCCACCCGCACTCTCTCTCTCTCGAAAAACAAAACATTTTAAAATAAAAATTTTTTAAATAATTAAAAAAAAAAAGGTTAAGAAAACATCAAATTATTCTGCATATTACACTGGGACCAAGAGGAGAAAAAGAAGAAAATGTGAATCTTATTGCCAACACAATACCAACGCAGTAACTCAAACAGAACACCCGCCATAAAGTGGGAAATCTCCCCTGAAATTACCGAAAACACCCCAGGACAAGTCAAGACTTATGTTTTTATAAAAAGCTACAATGATGTTGAGTTTACTTAAAAAATTTAAATGCATAAATAATTTATGAACCTCTCCTACCAAGTCCCCCAAGTCAGTGCTACATCCAGGCGCAAGTTTCATACGCCTGCACCACACACATGATGTCCCCAAGCCACTCTGCGACAAGGACACCTGTGAGTGCAGGCCCAGAACCGGGACAGCGAGCAGCCCGGCACTTACGGAACTCGCTGGAGGGTGGTCTGGAGGGCGTGCTGACGGGTGTGGACGCGGTGCGGGTCTTGATCCTCCTGAACACGGCCTGCCTGCGGTGCCGGCGATGGGCCCGGGAGCTGGCTGCTTCGGGGGTTTTCTTCCAGTAGTAATAGAAGGTGATCAGCTCCCCCTGCGGGAGAGAAGGGCCGGCGGTGACGAAGGGCTCGGGATGGCTTCTCCCTGCCCTGCAGCGCCCTCTTCTGCCAGGAGCAGGAACTACTTGGGATCGGCTGTGCCGGGGAGGAGCGCAAAGGACGCTTTGCTCCTGAGTCGTGAGGGGGACTGGACTTGTCCCCTCAGCCCAGGGGAGCAGAACCTCTAGATATCTAGAACATTCATTCATTCAACAAGTACCTGCTGAGTAGCTGCCATGTGCCAGACGCCAGCATGGAGGTACAGCAATAAACAACCGAGAAAAGGGAAAATCCCTGCCCGCTAACCGTGTGTGCGCACAGATGGTTTCTTCACCGCACTGCACTGAAATCATACAGGTGTGACAAGGGAACGCCTGGCCACTTAGGCTATTCCAGAAACAACCCCTCTCCCCCTCCAAAAAACCCCAACAATTCAGGTGCTCAGGTGGTGGGGAGCCGGGGTCAGGAAAAAAGGAGTTCTCCCCAAACCCAGGAGAACTGCCCCACGGCCTCCACCCGGTCTGAGTGACCACAGTGGGACAAGCTGGTACAAAATCCTGAAGGTGACGCCCGAGGGCCACGTACACAGGGGCACTGATGCAGAGATGAAATGCCACATGTCACAAGGTCAGTCTTTCGTTCTTAAATTTTTGAGAGAGAAAGAGAACGAGCTGGGCAGGGGCAGAGAGAGAGGGAGACAGAGCAGCAGAGGCAGGCTCTGTGCCGACAGCAGAGAGCCCGATGCGGGGCTCGAAGCAGCGAACTGCAAGATGATGACCTGAGCCAAAGTGGGAGGCTTAACCAACTGAGCCACCCAGGTGCCCCACAAGGTCGGTCTTTAAGGTTTTCATGGCCCGGCAGAAAGGCAGGCAAGACAGCTTTTTAAAAAATACAGCAAGGGGATATGAACCCAAATGCAACCACTAAAAAGGGGCACTTCTGCTGCCCCTGTGCCACGTTTGGTTAACCCTGGCTGACAAAGACCAATTTCTTAAACATCCCAAGATAAAGTATCTTCACCTGGAATTAGAGGAAAAAAACCCCAAAAACACTTAAAGCAGTGAGAGTGCCTAGATCACACTGATCTTCTCTAACTGAATCAATCCTGTGGACAATCAACTTGGTGGACCAGTGTATCCTGGAAGTCATCCTGGGAGCAACTCGTACCCCAAGGTTGGAGCCACTTGGCCAGAGCACCACTTAGCCTCATGGAAGGCTCACTGCTTTGTGAATGGAGGAGCTGAGAGCCAGAGCCAGAGCCAGAGCCAGAGCCAGAGCGAGAGATTCTGTTCTCCGGTGACCTGAGATCCATCTAGCTGGAAAGGCCAGTGCTGGAGAGACTGAAGGAGATAAGCGCAGATACTAGGCGACAAACTCTTGTGATTGCCGAGCACCCCATTAGACGAGATTTCAGTAAAACACCCCCCAGAAGCAATGGCCTTAGAACACGATGAGAAGTCAGTTTGAAGAGAAGGGGGCAGGTTTTAAGTGGGGAAACGGCTTCTGCAAAGCAGGTAACCCGCGTGTGTTGAGTGCTCACTGCTCAGAGTTGGATTCTATGCCTGTGCATTTTCTAAGAAGTGGGACCGCAGCTGTTGCCAGACCCTTAAAGGAGCCTGTGGTTCAGAGGAACTTCTGACTAGCTTCCACAGGTCCATAGCATGTATCTCTTGGAGCTGTGGATAGGTTCCAGTCTTTCCAAGTGCCACTCAGCAAAATGCTAGTGACTGCCAATAGTTAACAGATGAAGCGTGACCCCAGGCCAAGGGAGGCCAGGAGCCAGCCACCGAGGACGAGCACAGGCAAATCTACAAGCTCACCCCACCTCCTTTCCAGTTCCATGAGACAGTAACTGAACAAGGGAAAATGTAGGAAATGCCCTTGGATTTCTGACCTGTTTGTCTGTCACATGTTATTCTACAAATGTAGGTTACAACTGTCCCCGTGGTGACCGGAGCGTCCCGAGCCCCTGAGGTCATCACCCGAGAAGCTCCTGGCTCCTGCTCTTTATCTCCCATTCTCCGACTTGGAAAGTCACTTATCTCTACTGATCTTCTGGTGTTGGCTGGCTGGAGGGAACAAACCCAGACACCCAGTGGGGGATTAAGAGACCTGTGCGGATACAAAACTGATCTGACGCTGGTCCTCCTATGAGAAAATACAGAACAGAAGCCAAGGCAAGTCATTGTCACCCTTCAATACTTTGTCAGCGTGACATGCTCTATCAGTTCAGAAGGGCAACTAGTGCAGTGAGCCACGGCCCAATCCCAAAGCTGGAAGGAAGGATGTGAGACCCCAGAGTGGTTCCTCCCACCTCCTCTAGCTGAAGTTACTTTAGGGGCCAGTGGATGAGAAAGGCCTGAGGTGTAAGAGGAAATGGGAAGCTACAGGAGAGAGAAGGAATCAAAAATGGGAGAGAAAATCAGGTGGGAAGGTGCTAGCAGGGTCTCTGCCAAACCTCAGCCTGACTTACAGGCTGTTAAAAAGCAGCCACCCTAACCCCTTTGTACAACGTTGATCTGTGACACAATATTGACTCACACAGTTACAAGGGACTGGAGGTGAGGGGCACTGACACAAAGATCCAGGTACAACTTCGGACTCCCCCAAAACTTAATAAACAGTCTACCGTTGACCAGAAACCTTACTGAGAACATAAACGGTTGATTAACACGTATTATATACGCTACATCTATTTTTTACAGCATGCTTACAATAAAATAAAGAAAATGATACTAAGAAAATCATAAGGAGGAAAAAATATATTTACAGTACTCGACTATATTTATCAAAAAAAACCCTGCTCGTAAGTGAAACTGTGCCATTTTAACCTGTGTTAAGGTTCAATTTATTTCTATTTCTCAAACATGAATGTCTGAAAGAGTTTCAAATGGTCTTAGAAGACAGCATAACTCACAGATTAAAATAGGGCAAGCCAGAGTCCAGTGAGGCTATGATACTGGCCTAACGTCACACACCGGGCAGAAAAAGGCTCAAGAAAAGCCGGGTTCCCAACCTTAACCTCCATTCCTGCTGTGTTGTGTCTTCCTCAAGTATGTGAGAAAAGCAGGACATGACAAAGAAACCTAATACCGAAATAATCATCAACTTTTTGTCAACACCTGGAGGCTCAACTGGTTGGCTGTTGGACTCCTGATTTGGGCTCGGGTCAGGATCTCGCGGTTCAGGAGCTGGAGCCCTGCGTCGGGTTCCGTGCTCACAGCATGGAGCTTGCTTGAGATTCTCTCTCTCCTTCTCTCTCTGCCCCTCCCCTGCTCTCTCTCTCTCTCTCTCTAAATAAACCTTAAAAAAAAAAGGAAGGAAAGAATAGCCTTCCGACAAGAAAGAGAGTCCAGAACACATTCTATTTTCTCAGTACCAGGGATCAAACGACCAAGCCAGAAGGACCCTCCACTATAGGCCTAAAACCAGTTCAGAAAATGAGAACTACACATTTCAAAATTCAGGAAGATGGGGTAGCAACTAGAACTCTCATACATGGCTGGTGGGAATATAAAATGGTTCACCCACTTCATAAAACTTTGGTAGTTCTTACAAAGCTAAACATTTACCATATGACCCAGCAGTTGATCCCGCTCTTCGGTGTTTACCCAAAAGAATAAAAGCATGCTCACACAAAGACTTTTCCACGTAAACACGTTCAGAGAACCTTTACTCTTTGCCACCCCAAACTGGAAACTATCTCAATGCCCCTCAACAGGAGAAAGGAGAAAGAGATCACCGTGCATCCACTTACTAGATACTACTTGGTAGCAAAAAGGCAAACGACTGATCTACGTGACAACACGGTTCAACCTCGAAACATCACACTGACCGTAAGCAGCCAGACACAAAAGCACAGACTCTGGGGGTCTGTTCTGGAAAAGGCAAATCTACAATCACAGAAAGTAAACGAGTGGTTGCCCAGAGTCCAGAGGACAAGAAGTAGGAAACTACCTATAAAAGAATATGAGGAAACCTTTCGGGGTGAAAGAATAAATCCCATAAACGCCCCGCGGGTTTACGGTCGTCAAACTCCCTGAACGGTGCCCTCACTGCGCTTAAAGTGGGTGTCCTTTTACGGTATATATGCTATGCATACCAATTACACAGCCATGAAGTTAACTTAAAAAAAAAAAAATCCAGGCCAGGTTTTATTAGCTGCCTCTCAAGCACTGTACCGTCTACGAAGGGATTAAACACTGGAACGGAGAGAATCTAGGCGGATTAGAAACAGCATACTGGTGACTGCATGGGTGGCTAGGTCTTGAGCACAAACAAAAGAACATGTCGGGAAAAGGTCTGGTTCTACAAACAGGGAATGAGGCAGCTAGAGGCCTCACCAGGAACGAAGTCAATTGAACTTTAATCAAACATGCATAGTGTGTGCTGCAGAGACCCGCTGCACATAAATTCAGGAACAAAAGCTGTTGCAGAAATCAATAGCTTGCTGAAACATTAACACAGGCAATCATCGATCAAAAGGCAGCTCCACAAAGGCAGCCTTGCAAATGAGCTCCCGCCTTTGCTTGCAAGCGGACACAGAGGCATAAACGCGGACACGAACGGCCGCGGCGGCGGTTTTGTTCCCGGGGCTCTCCCCCACCTCGCGACAAGGCCTCGCAGCCAGCACACCTCCCGTCTCTGTGCTGTAACTGCACACGGCACGAGCGACTAAACTGGGTTAGTGCCTGGGCCAAAAAGGGAAAGAGAGGGGGCGACGTCCTCTCCGGTCGACAGCATTATGGGCTGCAGTGCTCGCCAAGAGAAGCGCTTAAAGCCACTGGTCTATATTTAGTGGATTTTCTCTCTCTCTCCAACTCTTCGCCTTTTCTGCAGCGTGTGAAAGGGGGGGGCAGGGGCGCTGGATTTTCCCAACAGGTCATAAGCAAAAAGCCGCTGGCAAGAAGAGATTTGCTCCTGGATTTAGGCACCGGCTTTCCCTCCCAGGCAGGCTCTGCACAGCAGGTCCTCTCCCCAGACAAGCCAGCGAGGGGGGAGGGGGCAGGCCCCTGAAAATTGCTCTGATTTTCCATCCAAAAGCAAACATGGGGTGGGGACAGAAGGAAAAGGGAGGCATAAGATGCTCTGTGCAGCCCTCTATCTGGGTGGGTGGGGGCTGGGACGAGAGACAGAGAGTGTCAGGTTGACAAAAGGCTCCAGGCACCAGCAGACAGCTCAATCACAGCCACTCCTGTGATCCAGAAGCTTCCCGGGCTCCACCACTTGGAATCAGTAGGACAATTGGTTCCTCCTCCCCGGTCACCATTGTACTTCTGTGTCGCCTCGTGTTAGACTGTGAGTCCATCAAGTTCGCCCGACATAAAATGGCAGGGCACCCTCCCTTCATGGCTCCACGGCCCGGACAGCCTGAACTGAAGCATGGGGAGTGACGGGTACTGGGGTTGCTCAGCACTTACTGGCAGCCTTCAGGTAAGTTCTGCTGGTACGTCTAGGTGAACGTCAGACTGGCGACGCGTCCCGGGGTCCAGAGTGAGCATCCCACCGCATGCGTGTGTGTAAGAGCAGAGGTGGGCGGGGGATGGAGGTGGGAGCTCGCAGCCCTGCAGCAGGGGACAACCCGACTGGGTCTCCTTCCCGTCTGACCAGCAGGTTAATTTGCCTGTAGCCACTTGGCTAAAACGATGCCCGCAGACAAGACTATGTCCTTCCTTCAGGCACCGCAACGCTACGGGAGCGGAACCTGTAACCCGTCCAGCCTGACGCACACGCACACGCACACAAACACGCATGTACTTTTTATTTTTATTTATTTTTTATTTTTTTATAATTTTTTTTCAAAGTTTTTTTATTTATTTTTGGGACACAGAGAGACAGCATGAACGGGGGAGGGGCAGAGAGAGAGGGAGACACAGAATCGGAAACAGGCTCCAGGCTCTGAGCCATCACCCAGAGCCTGACGCGGGGCTTGAACTCACGGAGCGTGACCTGGCTGAAGTCGGACGCTTAACCGACTGCGCCACCCAGGCGCCCCACGCATGTATTTTTTAAAGTAAGATAAGCTATGTGTCTTCTAAGGGACCCTGGGGAAGTGAAGGCACAGGACAGATGGCAGAGCGAGAAGGCACCGTAAGCACAGCGAGGGTCAAGGGCTCACTGGGGGGCAGGTCTGTTCTGAACTGAGCATAGCAGCAAGCCCTCAACTCCCTGGGTTCTCTCTCACCTCGGCCCAGCATCAACTCAAGACAGGAGACCCCTGGGAGGCCGACGTGGAGGCACGAAAAGGTAGTCAGTCGTTTTTGTCCAATGTTAGAAACATAAGGGTACGCCCAGGATTGAGTCCCCATTTTTGTGATTATAACATATTATTATTGCCACAATCAACCAGTCTTGACGCCCCGAGCTGGACACAGTGCACGCAGACCATGGGGTACCTGCAGCCTGCCACCTACTGTTAGGCCAAGCGAGGCCTTGGTTTTTTGGAAATAACCCTCTTCTCTCACACTCCCTTCAATTCGGTGTCCAGGGCCCTATTCCTGTATCTTCCATTCTTGCAGTGCGGTTCCGTGACCAGCAGGAAAAATGGTTAACACCCGCTGGCCTCAGTCCGGCCAGGGAAGGCCTTGACAAACCAGTCCTTGGTACGTGCACAGGAGGGGCAGGGACGAAGGAAGGAAGGACTCTATCTGGGTCCCTGCACCGTAGCGAGTGCCCAGGCACCAGCCACAGAAGGTCCCCAGTGGAGGCCGCCCATCAATGCTTCCTCCCCCGGAGGAGGGACAGCCGCTGCTAACTTCCTCTTCTCCACCAAAGCGTCAACAGGCATCCTCTCGGAGCCAGGTACCACGTACTCAAAACAGAGGGGCAGCAGGGGTGGGGAGGAGGCCTAGAAGCCATCCTCCACATGGATAATGGCATTAGAAATACAGCTTTTCTCTGAAGCTGCCATTCAGGCCCCTCAAGCCCGCCTGCCCCTGTCCACTGATGTGACGGGACAGGACCCACTGTGTGGTAGGGCTGACAAATGCATACCATTGCACACAACTGACATACCCCACTGCAGGGGTTAGAAAGTAAGCGTTTAGGAGAAGTTATTTTAATTCTTTAAGATCTATTATTAACTGTTCCAATGCTAGATAAATATTTTAACATGAATATGAGAGAGAGTACACTTAAATGATCTCCACCCAATCCACACCTTCCCTTAAGTCTGCATGCGAAAGCACAGCTGGTTACAATCAAGGTGTTTTGCTGCAAAAACTCTGTTTGAAGGATGATGCCCTTCAGTTACCATCCAGTCCCTTCTTTGGTGGTCCAGGCAGAGAAGTAAAGAAACCCGCCCTTGCTGGATGGAATGGAGAAATCTAAAGCCCCAGCCCCTTTTATTAAAAGAAGGTGTGTTTTTCCAGAGAGAAGTTCCAGTAGGCAATGACTAGTTACAAAACAAGGTCCCAGATGCAGAAGGGGCAGGAGGGAGAAGGAAACGTGGCACGGAGCTGTTTCTCAGACTTCATTCCCCAAGCCGGGGCCCCAAGGGCGGTCAAGGCCACAGGGGAACGTGGCCCCGGCTCCTGGAGCGGGTCCGGGCAAGCCCACGCGCTCCAGCCCGCTGGGGAGCCCTCGGACCGGCGTGCTCTGACCCTGCAGCTGAGCTTGGGCCCTCTGACATCCACAACCACTTCTGCCTGGGAATCACAGCTGCATTTCTTGGCCAAAACTAACTCGAGGGTCGTGAAGCAAGTCAGTAAAATTTCCTGGCACAGGCTCCTGTACCAGTCATTCCTTCCTTTCGCTCCCCGAGGACTCCAGGGCTGGAGCTGACGAGTGTCCCGAACAGCTCAGGTGAGGAGCCCGGTGCCGGGTAGCGCCATCAGCTACGTTCAGGAGCGGCCACCTTTACGGATCTTTTTCCAGCAGGCAACTGGTCGTCTTCCAGCATCGACTCTGGTAATTAAAGCGGTGCTCTCCTGGGCTCCTTCTTTTGTTAACCAACCGAATCCCCTAATCCCTGACGGAGCCCCGACACCGTCAGCCAGCCGGCTCTGCTGCTAATCGTTAAACACCGACTCTGTGGGCTCAGAGAGCACGTGACAGGATGACGATCTGCTTGAAGGCACACGGCAGAAATCACCGCCTTCCGCGAGCTAGAGGCTGGAGGAGCACCTACCGAACGTGCCACGCGAGAGGACCCGACGGCGAGGAGGCAGCCTGCGTCTGGTCTGGGCGAGGCGATCTCCCCTACCCACCTCCGGCTCCTCGGGGGCAGGGCGAAGGAGAGGGAGGAGAAAGAGGACTCGAAGCGGGTGACGCTCTCCTGGGTTGAACAGGTTGTAAGAGGCCACGCTAAGACGCCCACAGAGATGTTCTGGAAACTGGCACTCCCCCAACCTCTCTTTAAAAAATCCTAGTTGAGCAGGATAAAGAATTGTCTGTTTTTTAAATAATGATGACCACTATTTATTTATACATTGTGGCGAAACTGAAACAGAGATATTTTTCTGTTCAGCCAAACTTGTAACGAGATTTCCTAAGCTCGAAGTTGCTTCAGTTGCTGACCACTTGTGGATTCTCCGTCTGGTCCCACACCTCCCCTCCACTCAGACGTCCAGACTCAAGCTCCTAGGCAGGCCTGTCCTCTCCCGCAGAGATGCTCAGTCTCCCCAGAGCCCAGCTCTGACCTGGTCACTTCCCTCTCCACACAGTGAAGGCTCCAGGTTCCTCAAGACCAACAGAACAAAGGCCCAGTCGCCTTGCTGCCTCTCCCGGGCCTTTCCCTCTGGCCACAGAAGACCCTTCTGCCACATTCCCCACCCTCACAGCCCTTGGCTTGTGCCAAACACGACGGCCAGTCTGCTGTCCCCTCAGTGTCTGGATCCAAGTCCTCACCAGTCAGGGCTCAGGTCACCACAGATGCCATCTTCTCCCCGAAGCCTTCCTTCTCCTCCTTCCCAAGCCCCTGAGGTCATCATATTTGCACACCTGAACTTTTCCACACTTGTCTCTCTCCTGGTACTCACAGGCTCTCCTTTGGACCGTAACCACGAATGGAAGAGAGAGACAGCATGAATGGGGGGAGGGGCAGAGAAAGAGGGAGAGAACAGAATCTCAGGCAGGCTCCGCCTCTCAGCACGGAGCCCATTATGGGGCTCGAACCCACGAACCGTGAACTGAATCCAAGAGTTGGATGCTTAACTGAGCCATCCAGGTGCCCCAAACCGTAACCATGAGT
The DNA here is from genome assembly GCF_018350175.1 of Felis catus. Classification (NCBI taxonomy): domain Eukaryota; kingdom Metazoa; phylum Chordata; class Mammalia; order Carnivora; family Felidae; genus Felis; species Felis catus. The sequence continues at coordinate 5,794,705 of NC_058375.1, forward strand.
GACCTAATGTCCCCAAGTCTGTGCCTACTTCCTTGGCAAATACCCACAAGTCTAGGGCAGTATCTTGAATATCTTGAGTATTCAGTAAACATTTGATGAGATGAGTATTCCCTGAGCATTAGAATTCACCTGAAATTGGGGCACCTGCGTGGCTCAATGGGTTGAGCATCCAACTTCAGCTCAGGTCATGATCTCACAGTTCGTGAGTTCAAGCCCCGCATCAGGCTCTGTGCTGACAGCACGAAGCCTGGAACCTGCTTGGGAGTCTGTGTTTCCCTCTGTCTACCCCTCCTCCACTCGTTCTCTCTCTCTCAAAATATATAAATATTAAAAAAAAATTCACCTGAAATTAACTCTAAAAAAATTAACTTCTGAGAAATGGATACCAGATCACTGACTTTTTATTTTGCCAAATAAGGTCATTAAAAATAACTGCTTCTTGATCTCATCATTATTTCATGAAAGAAATGACACTTTAGCTCTAAAGAAGTAGAAAAGACAGACTCTATCCAAATAAGAAGAGTTCCTTAATTTGATATCCAGCGTTATGAAGAATGACTACACTGTTCTTATTTTTAGTTCATTTTCCACGGGCCCGTGAAAACGTAAGCCACGTGCATGCGGTGTCTAGAAGCAGTGCTCTGAAAGGGGGGTCACGGGCTGACAGGAGGGTGGACTTAGGAATCCAATGCCACTTCCCCATTCAGCAGATTTACAGACCACCAATCACCTTTCACCGGGCTCATGGAATCTGCAATGATGAGAGCTAAGCACAATAAACGTTTTCCTTAATATACACGTCATCGTCGTGGCCACCCTAACACATAAATCGCGCCACCCTTGCTTTACACACGAGACAACCGAGGCACAGGGGACAAAGCCATGTGTCCAAGCCCACACAGCTTCAAATGGTGGCCCTGGGAGTCTGGTTCCAGAGTCCTATGCTCTCAACCACTCTGCTATGAACTAAGGGGAAATCAATGTATTTCTTAAAGCCAGAGGCTCAAATCTGGGTTATCTTTCACCTAGGGAGTATCTTAAACCTCTTCAATGGACCCTGAATAGTTTAGGAAGAAAAGCAAACGAAGGCACTGTGCGTCCCTGATAACAATGGGTGGCCAGCCTTCCCACCCCAGGGCGGAGCCACCTCCCCCACCCCTCAATGCCGCACCCAAGAAGTACAGAACCATACCTGCCCGAAGCCGGGGTACCAGGTTCAGAAAAACATCTGGTTGGCACAGTGCACAATCAGAATTGTGCACGAGCCTAGACAAATACGTTCTACTTCCCACACCAGGAACAAGCTCCAAGGACTGTACCAGACAGACCCTGGGAGCCCACGGCCACGAGCACCCCTCATAACCTGCCGGCCACGCCTCAAGCCATCCAATGGCTTCCGCTATGGACAAAGCCCTCTGGCCTACTTTTGGCTCTAGGCTGCGTATGTCACAGAGATGTGCCAAGCAAGTGACCTTCACAGGCCTCTTGACCTAAAAGCAGTAACTCTTCTTTCTCTGAGGAAGGTGAAGAGTTTGATCAAGCAGAGTCCTTCAAAAAATGGCTTCTGAATATGCTACAAAGCATCTTTCCAAATTACTTCCAGCAGGAAGCATCTATCAAAAATGGTGGCTTCGAAGTGTGCTCAAAACCACGGAGATGATTCGAGGGCCAGTGGGTGGTCTCCTGAACCTCTTCACCTTGCCACCTCTCCAAGCAGCTCCACTAAGACACCTACCAGTCAAGCAACACGTAGAAGATTCTTCCACTTAGCCAAAAATAACAGCAATAAAAAACAGAAAACAGATTTGGAAATGACTTGCTTGAAGACAGAGTCACGGCCATCACAAATCCATCTAAGGCCCAGCCTGAAACCCACCCCGTGCAGTGCCTACACCAGCCTGTGGCACAGAAGCCTGGGCAGTCCCGATGCAGCGACAAGACTGGCCTTCACTTAACACAGGACCCACACACCAGGGCCCACTCGGGGGCTTCTATCCCTGGTTTTACGGAGCCGTTGAAGACTTCACGTTTTAAGTACAATAACGCCCACGCGAAGAATCGCGTCTTCTCTGTAGGGTTCCCCGAACCCCCAAGAATTCATTCACTGAAACCGGTTTTCTTTCCTATAAGCCGAATACTTCATTATTTCCTGAATTCATTTTATTGGAGTTCAGCAACAGGGCAAGTGGGATTTCACCGCTGTCGGTTCTATTACCACATCGCCCTTCTTAATGTTTTCTCGTTCTGTAACAAAACCACAATTCTACCAGCAAAGGGGGAGAAGAGAAGAGAGGAAAAGAGAAAGCCATAAAACTGTTAAAAGCACCATTCTCCGTGTCGTAAACATTTTTCTATTTATCGGCCTTTCATTATATGTGCAATCTTATTATCCCTGCACAGTATCAAAGTGACACCGCCAGGGTCACCCTATAAAATATACATTGGCGATGTAACATTTAATGACGGGAACAGGACAAAAGATGAAGGATGAGAGAGGATGGCATGCTGCAGGACGTTTTAAAGGGATCATCAGTTATATCTGTGCATTTCCCGAGGTGATAATTGAATGACAGGGGCTGGAGGGAGATCCATTTTTGAGCTCAGAACGGACAGTTAGGAGAAAAATGTTTTTGTATTGGAAGCATGTAATGACTGCCAGGAAATGAGAACAGCCACTCTCGCAACATTGCTTCTTATATTTTATGGTTTTTATGGACGCACAGCAAATTATCAAGTACGATCCATTTCTGCAAGTCGAATTGTAAAATAAAGGACAGACTTCCTCATTACAAAGAAAGGAGGGGAAGGGGTATTTAATTTTGTCACCGTATCACATTTGTTTAATAAAAAGAACAGAGGCGAAGATTACCCTTCGAAGCACGAAAACACAATTACAGCTTTACATCCTCCTTAGATGCAGATGTGAAACATGTCCTCTCTTTGGCCTGAATTTTGGATTTAACCTAAGGCAAAGATCTTAGAGAGATCGAGACAAGCTCGCAAACCAAACCTGTGCTCAGGTCTTACCCATCTGACACACGTGGCGAGCGCCCGTCCGAGCGGCTCGTGGATGAAGAACCCCAGGAGGGGGTGAGGGGGCGGGCAGCCACCTTCCACGAGGCCCTTAAGGGCTGAGTTACGTGTCTCTCCCTTCCCCGCAAATCGCATGCTGAAGCCCTGGCCCCCAGCACCTCAGAAGGTGACTGTGTTTGGAGACGGGGTCTTTGAAGAGGCGATTAGCTAACATGGGTCATGAGGGTGCTCCTGACGCAGTATGACCGGTGCCCTTCCAAGAAGAGGAAATCTGCAAACAGATGGGCACACAGAGAAGACGGTGTGAAGACGGCCGTCTACCAGCCAAGGAAAGGGGGCCTCAGAAGAAGCCGACCCTGCTGACACCTTGATCGTGGACTTCCAGCCCCCAGAACCATGAAAGAACAGAGTTCTACCGCTTAAGCCCCCCCCCGCCCAGGCTGCTCTGTCAGACCAGCCCTAGCGGACAGACACACGAGCCCAAGGACTGGGCTTCGCGGACGGCCGGCGGGAAAAGGGGTGCGGGCGCGACCCCTGCCGGACGCGACCCCGCGGGCTTTGAGAAGAGTTGACAGGGCCGGTGGCCGGCAGGGAGGAGCAGCGTCCCTTCGGGATCGAAGAGCAGGCGTCAAGGAGGAGCCGCCGCGCGGGCAAGCGGTAAAGCCACTGGCCACCGTGTGGACACTCGGCCCCTACCGGCGGGGGCCGAGCCTCCTGCCCCAGTCTGGAGGCTCCGGGCGGCAGATTTCCACCCGGGCTTCGTCACGACGGCTCTGCCGTGGCCCGGGAGACGCAGCCCACCTCCGGACACCTCACAGACGCCCTGACGTCAGACAGCCAGCCCACCTGGAGATGTGCGGTGCGAAGGAAGAGGACCACAGCGTGGGACAGACAGGTGCCAGCAGCACGCAGAGGAAGAACCTCCTCAGACCTGTTCCTCGTCCCCCCCAGTCCTTCCGGCCAGCGCCCACAGGGAAGTGCCAGGCTCCGTCAGGCTCGCGCCGTCCCCAGCTCGGCATTCAATGCCCAGGAAGCTACGGCCGGGCGGGAGGTCACGCAGCCTGGAGTCCAGGGACGAGCGGGTATGCGAGGCACTCTGACCGCAGCGGCCCGGTGGTCCGAGGGTCTCCGGGAAGCTGATCCGGGTGACTCGTACGAACGTGCGCACCGCATTCAGGAAAACGCACACGACGGGGGCCACCAGAGGTTCGGGTCGTAGTCGATGAAGGCGGCTCGCGGATCCCCCGGTCGCAGCGTGGGCGATGGGCTCGGAGGGCTCCCTCCCCCCGGGCGGTACGTGGGTCTCCTCGAGGGCTCCCCCCTGGAGGCCCGGGGCGTGAGTGCGGGTGCGAGCGTGGAGCCCGTAAGGGTGCACGGAGGCTCGCTCCCCGGGGGCCCCTCCGTGAACGCAGCTGCTCGGGGAGGCCGCGCCTGTGGCAGCAGGCCCACCCCGAGGAGAGCTGGGCGTCGGCCTGGCCGCGTCCTGCGCGGGAAAGCTGGACGGGTCCAGATCTCCGGAGCAAACTGCACTGCAGGAAAGACTCTCTAGGGCCGACTCCCTCTCGCGCGGCATGGCGCAGACGTCCAAGCAGCACGCCTTTCGTCTGCCTCAAAATCCTGCCGACTCTCGTTCTGAAGAGAAACTACCAATGCCATCGTCACAGCGACCTCAGTCACCCCACTCTTCTAGCCTTCTTCTCGCCTGGACCGATGTGTGGGACAGCAGGAAGAGGTGAGGCAAAGCTCCTCCAGGAGGGCACCTTGACCACGCCCAAGTTAACGTCTGAGACCAACCCCCAAGTTGGTCTGAGACGCGAAGGGAAGGCGTTCTTGGCTGCTCTAGGAAAGCATTTTCCTCTGCAGGCTCCACGTGCCGTCAGAAAGCCCACTCTTGAACATTAGCCACCTCTGACACGAAGGCGCACGAAGGGAGGGACGCCGACGGACGAGCTCTGCGTTCTTATTACTCAAACGTGAGACCCCAGAAACAACTCGAAAAAGTCAACAAACTTTTCATTAATTCAACAGCTTTAAAAAGCTGGAGATACCGGCCCGTATCCACGATTGCTTCACTTCCCGAAAGAAGTCAAAACCGTCTGCAGTGGAGAACACAAAGGTCGAGACTCCTCCGTGAGACGACTTTGGGCTCGAGCCTGTGGCCAAGGAGCCCCACTGCGCGGGCCCAAGTCGGGGCAGAGAGCAGAACTTCCGAGGAGGTGTCCCTCAGGGGCCTGCTCCTGAAAAGGCTGCTCTGCCGTCTGCCGGGACCTTTGCAGGCTCCATCTCGCGCTGCATTTACCCTCGGAGAAGGGGGACTGGGGGCCTTCCCGTGGGCACCGCCTTCTGGCTCGGGGCCGGCGCCTGGAACACCTCTACCCGCGCCGCTGCTGGTTCATTCCATCAGCTCTGTCTGCTGTAATCCCAGGCACCTTTTAGGGCACCCAGTCTATATGCCACCCATACACACTATCTTTGCTGACAGGGAGCCTCTTTCCATGAACACCATCTCTCTCTTACTTTGCTGTGACCCTTTTATGGCTCGTATGTCACTGAAACTGGGGTAATAGTAACTTAAGTCTCTTACCGGATTCCCCACTTTTCCTTTTCCCAATTGGACTCTAAATTGCATGTGAACAGGGATGTGGTCCCTCTAAAATCTGTATCCTCAGCAATAATTAGCAGTGTTTGGAATGAAACAGGTGCTCAATAAACGCTAATTTTTTAAAAATGTTTATTTATTCTGAGAGGGAGAAAGAGACAGAAAGAGAGGGAGAGAACATGAGTGGAGAAAGGGAAGAGAGAGAAGGAGAGAGAGAGAAGGAGAGAGAGAGAGAATCCCAAGCAGGCTCCCTGCTGTCAGCCCAGTGCCCGACACGGGGCTCGAACCCAAGAACCGTGAGATCATGACCTGAGCTGAAACCCAGGGTCAGATACTTAACCAACTGAGCCACCCAGGAGCCCCAAATGCTCACTGATTTGAACTGAGATGCATCACAGCCATACATGCATCAGAATTACACTTGACCAAAGAATATGCAGATCAAAAGTCATCAATGTTCCTAAAAACTATATATTCTCAATTTTAGAAATAAGAAATTTGCTAATCTCTCAGTGAAGGTTTACAAACTTGTCGTAAACGTGAGCAGATAGGAAATTAGCTATGAGGATTAAACTCCTCAAGATTATTAAGTACGGCTATGGGACTTCATGCATTAAAGTAAAAAACAAAAAACAACCCCAAAAGAGTCCCTCAATCCACTTAATTTGTTAGGGTAACTCAAAAACGAAACTTATTTCCTGTCCCGAGGGATGTTCAAATGTAAAATGAGAACAAGTGTCCCCCAGTGTTGCCTCATGTACACGCGGATGTTCGCTCAGAACCACTGGGCCAGGATCACTTGCGTGATGAGCCGCACAAGCCCTGGCCTGACGCTGTCCCAGGGGCAGAGTCTTAACTTGAATTAACAAGGGTGCCGACTCTGGTCCAAGTGAACACTCGGACACTACAATTACAACTTCCATTTTTCAAGGGCTGGATGTTTCCCGGTCTGTGACGTGCGAACGGCTGGGGCCTGTGTTAAGCGCCCTGAAGAAGATGGCCGTAGTGAAGTCTGCCTGGAGGAGTGAAAGCAGGCCCCGCGCTCAGCTATCAGGAGGGGAGTGCTTCAGCACACACAGGCTTTTTGCAGGCAGATGCCGAGTGGCTTTGGGATTACGCTTTCAAATTAGAAGTCCCGATACGACTCTTTAAGAAAACAAAGCCAAAAAAGGTCAGCCGGCCGGGCTGCGGCCTGAAGCACCAGTGGGGAAATCACCGCCCGTGGCTGCGATGATCCCCGGTCCACTCTCTGCCCACAAGGATCCCAATGTCAGCAGAAGTTGGCGGCACTCACAGCTCCCTCCACGTGAATGAAAAAATTCACTTTCCATCTCGGGCCTTGGCTTGGAATCTTGGTCAGATGGTAAACATGTGTGCGTGTGTACGTCTGGACGTACGAGTGATGGGGGTGGGCCGCTGAGGAAGGAAAGAGGAGGTGAGCAACGTTCAACACTGACTGTCCAGCCTTTCTCGTCTGGCACACCTCCCCCGAACCACTCAGAATGAGAAAGGCAGCCACAGGCTGTGCCACTCAGACAGGTTACCTAACCCCTCTGGGCCTCTGTTTCTTCGCTGTGAAGACAGAGAAAGACAACAGCACCCTGCCCACTGAACCGTGACATTAAGAAGAGCCGATACGAGGGACACACACACTCGGTACAGGGGCTGGCAGACTGCGGCAGGTCCGCAAATGCCGGTGTTTATGACCATTCGGTGTGCGACGCTGGAACAGCCCGCAGCCCGCAGGGTGGCCCCGGCACGGCCCCTTTCGCGGACCGGAGGGTAACTGCACCCCAGGCACAAAGAAAGCACAAAGTCCTAATCAGGAGAATGCAAACAAACTCAGTATTTCTGGAAGTAGCAAATGCCTTAAGTATTTTAAAACTCTGACATAAAAAGCAGCATTGAGCCGAACTGAGTGAAAAGAGTACAATTGTATTTAAGAAGAAACAAGGATCTGAAACGGCTCAAATGCTCACACGGGCCTCAGAGATGAACCGGCCGTATTTCCGCGTCAGCTACGTCCAACCCGCACCCCCCCCCCCCCCCGGAGTGGCAAGCACACAGTCAAGCCCTGCCTGGTAACGCCAGAAACCTCGGCTGGGTGGCCAAAGGAGACCCACACGTCCCGGGTCAGCCACGAACATCTTCTGCTACAAACAGCTGCCTCTCATCTGTACCCATGAACCTGTGTTCACCACAAACCGAAACACTACGATGAGCCGGGATCTACCTCTGCAGTCTAGTAACGCAACACATACGGCTTTTCCGCCTGCATCCCTATTCCCGTACAGAGTTCTTTCCAGACCTCCGCCAGCTACGTGTCCGAGGGAAGGCTGACTAGCCTCCCCGAGACCCTATCCCCTCCTGTGCTAACCGGGTGGTTCTATGGCAGCCCTCTCCTCGGCAGAGTTGTGGGTAGGATCAAAGCGCTAAATAGGGGCCTGGCACATGTTCTCAACAAGTGACCGCATTATTTTTATTCTGCTTCCATTTAGGAAAAGGACTAGAAGCTCAAAGCTAAGTTCAACTTAACGAACCATTTTAATTAATTGAATTAAAAAAAAAAAAATCTCTCCAAGAATAGTCTCCGTAACTGACTTTCTTTCCTTCCTCTATCATGTCTCCCGAAACTACTGGCACTTAACAAGGCCAGAGAACATGGGAATGTGAGGCATCGTGAATGACAATGGCGTTTGGGGCAAGTTCACAGGATGAAGACAGCACAGATCAAAGAGGTCAGCATTCTCCCTGAAATCCCCAAACAGAACCATCAGGACAACAGAGACCTAGGTTACCTAACTGCCTCACTGAGGCAACTTATAAAGTCTTCTCTCTGCCTAGCCCCAGCTTTCCACTCTTAGATAATGAGCAAGAGAATGAGAACAGACAGTATCATTAAGCCTTTCAGCAGGAATGAGAACAAAACCAAGATAACGTACCTGCTAATCTTTAGCTGGCTACCTGGGACACTTCAATGCAGAATTAGTTTTGATGGACAGACTGGAAAGGTCGAGCTTGGGGGACTTGCAACATCCCATTATTTAAGTTCGTGACACCATAAATCCACTCTTAAAACACATCAAAGGACATATACTTATGTTAAAAATTATACCTAATTACAATGAACTCTATTACTGAACTTTAAAAATATTCTCTTATGACAATGTGGAACATACTGGAGCGACACAAACCCCAGACTGAAAATTACTGGCTTAGATCACAAACTCTTTAAGCAGAAAGAAAGTTCAGAAGACCCTTCAGGAGTTTAAGCTATAGAGAGTCTGCATTTCTGATGCTGAACTGAGAATGGAAAAAATGTTGTACAACTCACTATATCACCCCGAAACATCCTGGGGCCCAGTGACTCGGGGGGCCTGGGCTCTACAGTCTAGTCCACTGTGTGCTTGTCTTTCTACTGTGTAGTCAGGGGATGGGGTGAACCAGGACGTTTGTAAAGTCCGCTCTATCCCTGAGTTCCGCGTGGACACAGATAGCAGAGTTGTCCCCTCAAGACACACTGGTGTGGCAGCGTTCTCCCTACAGGGATGGTGCTGTGATGTGCCGCTCTGGAAGCCCTGGGCTACTAAGAGCACCCACACCCCCACACAGTGTTAATAAGGAGAGTAGGGATTCTCCCCTGGGAACTCAAGCAATCATTTCAACAGTTACTCACATAGGGCAGCAAATAAAGAGGCAAGTGTTAGCTGCTTAAGGCAAGAGCAGAGATAAGAGGTTGAACACTAACCCCAGATAAGAGGAAAATTGGCTTGATGAGTAGCACTTAAAAATTCTTGTCACATATGATCTGGATCAAAGGCTCTGATGCCACAACCAGAGGCTTTGAAGGTATTTCCCTCGCTCCCTCTAGCTATAGGAGACAGCACAGCTCTGTATGCTTTTACTCAGTTGTTCCGGAAGGTAATTCCAGACTGCCAATAAAGAAGTCAGGCTACGTGTTATTTAGTCCCATGACTTAAATTCTGAGAAGTCCCAGCTAAACAATGTCTCACTCTTGTGCGCAGAACCGAGAAGCGGATGTGATCAGTGCCCCTGCGAAACAGAGGTGAACGCCTGGCCATCACCGTGCCGGTCATGGGTGTGTTTCTCCACGGACAAAATGACCACAATCACTTCAACAACAATCCAGAAGTGAACCCAAAGTGTCTCTGACTAGAGAGAGTCCCTCCTGCCCACATTCTCCCCTGGGGCCTGCCTGCCCGAGAGCAGTCCTGCAGGGCTCTTTCTGCCAGCCACTGGGGTCTCAGGTCTTCCCATCTTCTGTTCCCAGAATTCCTTGGTCCAATGCTGTTCTTTAGAAGAAGCACAGGGGGAAAACCTAGCTTCTGAAGTATTCTAATTGCATTTTAAAATTTAACATGTTCACGGTCTAAAATCAAAATGGATTACACACATAAATTAACAGTTGAATAAAGAATACCAACACCTGTCGCAGCATAATGACTGAGCTGACTATTAATGTCTTTAATGATGCCGCAGAGCCCCTCCTTCCAGAGTCTCAGGCCGCCTCCTGCCTCCTTGCCCTTTGTCTGGACAGAGGGTCAGGTCTACTCAGAAAGTCTTGAGTAAAGCACAGGCCCTGAGGAGTTGCAAATGATGCAAGGAAGAGCCGGTCCAATTCCTAAAGAAGACTGAATAAGCAGTGGGGTAGGCTACAGCAGAGTCTTAAATCCTGCTTTATGTTAATTCACACAGGAGATCCAGGAGTTCCCTGGGTGCCAAAAGGGCCCTTAAGAATATCAGATAATGTTGTACTTCTAGTTCCTGGTGTCAAAATAAAACACCACAATACAAAGCAAATTCAAGGCCTACAAAGGCCTGATCAGCTGCTTGGTGAGCTTTACCTCCTGAAGGAAGACTTCTATCCCTTCTCCCCCTAAAACACACACACACACACACACACACACACACACACACACACACACACACACACACACACACACACTGGCCTAGAGGACTCAAAAGAAATGCAAAGGAGAACGAGTTTCCAAACTTCCAAGAAGGTAAAGAATTTTTATGAATTTAATGTGCACTTCTGTCCCATTTGGTCAAAACACCAGTGTATTTAAGAAAACTTGCAACACTGTGGTTAACTAATCTCTCCTTAAAAATTACCCTGGAGTCAGAAAGACAAAAACAACAACAACAACAACAACAACAACAACAACAACAAAAGAATTACTGTTGTGTCCTATATAAATCTTAAGGAGAAAACAGAGCCAAGAAAACTTCCCAGGAACCTTTCTCATTCCAAGCCAAGATACACTTCCCGCATTTGGGCATTACTAATAGTAAGAGCATTCATGAGCTCCTATTAGCTAGTGCAGCACTGTCCCATAGACATTAAAGGCACACAAGCAAGCCTTCCCACTCCACAGAACTAGGCTCTGAAACATAGCCAAGGCAAAATCCCGAAGAGCCCGAGTTTCCTTTCTGGAGGCAGCAAATTGAACAGCGGCCCCAAATTCTTATGGTTGGATTTTCAAGCAAAGTTTACCTCAAAGACATAACACAGAAGACAAAGGTTTTGAAATCTATTCTATATTCTCTCAAGGGAAGGCTGCAACTTGGCATGCAGGAAACAGTGTGGAGAAGTGTTTCATAATGTGCTTGGAGAGACTGTCCAAGTAGGCAAGGGAGGAATAAGGAAAGCCCAGCACTCAAAGGATCTACAGATGCAATTTAATGCAATTTCATTTAAAATCCCAAGTGGTTAGTTTGTGGAGCAAGACAGGCTGCTTCTAAAAACTTTACAGAAGAGCAAAGGGCCAATAATCAAAATATTCTTGAGAAAGAAGGACTAGGTGGGGAAGTGCCACACCAAATATCAACAATTATTCAAAAGCTAGACAGGAAGGTACTGATACAGGAGCAGACAGACCAGTGGAACAAAACGGAACCCAGAAGTGGATTCGCACATTTCTGGAAATTTCATTTTTGACATACCTGGCAATACAAATTAGTGGAAAAAAGGCTGGATTTCTCAAAAGATGGTATTGGGACGCCTGGTTATACACACACAAAAATAAAACCGGTCCTCTACCTCACATCACGCACAATAAACCAATTCCAGGAGATTTAAGACTTAAATATGAAAAGCAAAATTATAAAACTTTTTTTTAAGTTTACTTATTTTGAGAGAGAGAGAGAAGCAGAGAGAGGGGAGAGAGAGAGAGGGGAGAGAGAGAGAGGGAGAATCCCAAACAGGATTTGCACTGGCAGTGCGAGCCCGACTTGGAGCCTGAACTTGTGAACCGTGAGATCATGACCTGAGCCCAAATCAAGAGTCAGATGCTTAACCTACTGAGCCACCCAGGCACTCTGCAAAGTTATAAAACTCTTTTTTTTTTTTTTAATGTTGATATATTTTTGAGAGAAAGAGAGACAGAACGTGAGCGGGGGAGGGGCAGAGAGGGAGGGAGACACAGAATCCGAAGCAGGCTCCAGGCTCTGAGCTGTAGTCACGGACTGTGAGATCATGACCTGAGCTGAAGTCGGACGCTCAACCGACTGAGCCACCCAGGCGCTCCAAATTATAAAACTCTTAAAATTAAAAAAAATAGAGGGGACTGCTTTTACAACCATGAAGAAACACTCCTTAAACAACACAAACTCAAATCATAAAGACAAATAAATTCAACTACACTAAAATTAAGAAAATACTAATTCTACCATAAAGAACATGAAAGGTAGGGGCACCTGGGGTGGCTTAGTTGGTAAAGCATCCGACTTTGGCTCAGGTCATAATCTCACAGTTCGTGAGTTCGAGCCCTCCTGCGTTGGGCTCTGTGTGGACAGCTCAGAGCCTGGAGCCTGTTTCGGATTCTGTGTCTCCATCTCTCTCTGCCCCTCCCCCACTTGCATTCTGTCTCTCTCCCTCGCTCTCAAAAATAAATTTAAGAAAAAAAAAAGAACACAAAAGGTAAGCCACGAGTATTTGCAACATATATTATTTAAAATAAGGATCATCTAGAATTTTTACAAATCAAAAAGAAAAAATTCAACTGAAAAATGAGCAAAAGCTTTACATAAACCCTTCACAAAAGAAGAAACCAATAGCCAATAAATGCATTACAACGTGTTCAACATCCATAATAATCAGAGAAGTACAAACTAAAACTTCTCTGAGATACTTCAAAATTCTCAATACTGGCAAACATTTTAATGTCTGAGTCTATCAAATGTTGGCAAGGACATGAAATTACTGGAACTCTTATATACATCTGGAAATAATCCCTTTATTTAGTAAAATAGAAGATATGCATGCATACCTGTAACGCAAACACTGTATTCCTAGGTGTACCTTTAAGGAATGACCTTTACAACATGCACAGTCACAGAACTGTGTGTGATAGTGAAACAGAAACAAACAAAAAAACCAATAAAAACTGGAACAAACTGAAATGTCTGTCAACAGCAGAAAACAGAAGCAAAATGTATTATGTCTGCACAAGGCTGTGAAATTGTGCAGAACTACACATGGCAGTTAAAGCTCAGGATAAAGGTGAGTGAAAAGAACTAGGTGCAGAAACGTATTCTTTCTCCACGATTCCATTTACGTGAAGTTCAAAAACACGCAAACGTAAACGATATGTTGTGGAAGGATACAAATATTTGAGGCAAAACCATGAAGAAAAGGAAGGGGATTATACCAATATTCAAGATAGCAGTTATCTCTAAGGGGCGAGGACAGGGAACCGGACCCAGGAGGGAAGGCTCCACGAAATCTCGAACTTCGTGGCAGTACACAGGAATTCGTTACGTTATTTTTATACCAAACACGCATTTTACAAGGATTCTTTTATATTTCTCAACATTTACTAAAACAACAACAAAAAACCAGAAGACTGTCAAACATTCTAAATTCTGCCGTTTAACAAAAAAGGTTTCTCACCTCTACCAAGTACTTCCTGTTGGTGAGCCCGCAGGGGAAGGGGGTTACTCTGCCCCTGCTTAACTTTTTCTGTGCCGCTCGTAGTTTCGCTTTTCCCTGCTCTCACTCTTCCCCATCACCGGCTGCTGGCCCAGCGGAGCCCACCGAGCCTGCCAGCAAGCCACCGCGGGCCTCCCATCCTGGTGCCGGGCATCGACCTGTGTCCGAGCCCTACACATCCAAGCACAGGCCTCAGGCGGGAGGCCCTCCCTTCCCTTACCCGCCCAGCGTCGGGATCACTGTTTCTCTGGATGCTGTAATTTCTTAAAGAAAGCGGGGCCCTTATAAAACGACAACTCCTTAGAAGCCACATACTTCTGAGATGGGGGGACGTGAGGCACCTCCCCCAGGGTGGTCTTCAAAATTATCCAAATGAGCTTAAAAGAAGCAGAGCTGTGCTTCTAGAGGAGGCCAAAAATGACTATTCTACGGATGTCAGCAGTTTCCAAATTAATCTACAGAACAAGCAGGCTCAAGTGATACAAAATTATGTCAAGTCAACCTACTTGTATGTTTCTGGAAAACCTGGAAAACGAAGGACGTGCACGGGAGACCAGGCAAAACCCTCACCCCCGAACGTCTGCTGGGTATGCCAGGTCACACTGTCTTGCTCTTCGTTCACTCACAGCCATTTCAGAAACTCCCTCGCCGTCCCATTCGTGCACTGGAAGATTTCTCCCGGTGGCTGGCTCTGTGGATATACTTACATTTGTGGAGCCAGAGGGGGCAGACGCGCCCACAGGAGCCAAGGGTGCTGCCTGGTCTCGCCACTTCCACTCGTGACCTGTTTCACCCCATCTTCCACACTGCATCATATATATACACACACGTATACATAGGTACGTGCATATATATATATATATATATATATAATATATACTTATGTATTTATAAAACACAAAACAAATCTGATATTACTTATTACTTATCCTGTTTGAAAATTCTTTAATGCCTTATCCTTTTTCTCCACATAAAAACGTAACACGGTGTTTAAGATAATGGATCCTGAAACCAAACTGAGATCAAATCTTGGCCGTACTACTTCATAAAGTTGGGCAAGGCACGCAGCCTCTTATCTATGAGGCCGATCGATCAATGCACGTAAAGCACCCAGAACAGTGCCTGACACAGCAGAGGCCCTCAGTAGATGCTGTCACTACCGCTGAAGCCTGCAAGGTCACCACGATCTAACCCGTTCCCATCACCTCTACCTCGTCCCGCTCAACACACCTCCATACACTTATTTTCTTTTAGTCCCACCCGAATTCCAAGGTCATCCTATTCCAAGGCCTCTATACAGCCTGGTGCCCTGGCCTGGGTGTTCTTCTGATTCCATCCTTCTCTTCTCATGTCTGGGGTCATAACTGAAATGAAACATCTTCAGACATTCCTTTATTGAAGTTGGGTCCCTCTGTTATATATCCGGTACTTTTCCCTTATAGCACTTTTCAGGATTTATGACTACATACTTAAGAGATTATTCACTTAATCTGTCTACTTTATAGATTTAAAATTTCCATGAACCAGGGAATCTATCTCTTGTGGAATGATACACTTCTAGCATCTAACACAGTGTTCGGCATTACGTAGACTGTCAATAAATACCTGCAAAATGAATGAGTGTAACAATCTAACACCAACTTGACTTATCTTTTAAGAAACAACCTGCGGGCGCCTGGGTGGCCCAGTTGGTTAAGCGTCCGACTTTGGTTCAGGTCATGATCTCACGGTTCCTGAGTTCAAGCCCCCATCAGGCTCCCTGCTATCAGCGCAGAGCCCACTTCCGATCCTTTGTCCTCCTCTCTCTGCCCCTCTCCCACTTGCGCTCTCTCAAAAACAAACATTTAAAAAAACAAATCTTGGCAGAGGGCCTTGTAAAAAAAATAGCAATCAGCAAAGTATCATCCAATTGAAAAATCAAAAAAGTCTACTCTAACCAAATCCTTTATCTTTTTAGTCTCATATTTTTACCCACCTGGATACTGAGTATATGTAACAAGCCTGGGGGACACCCTCTCCCCTCTCTCCTGGGTCTCACCTTTCATTTCTAGCTTTCTAAAAATTCAGGAAAGATAAAACATTGGCTCTTCTCTGTCAAAACTGAACACCTGCTTTGAACACAGTCCATATCACCCTCATCCTTCCTTTTAGTAGCTTTAATTACGGCCACAAAGCAGTCACGATTCACACTAGCGGTGGAGTCCATCTACAAGGGGAGCATCTACACGCATCTGTGAAGCCAGTGCGCAGAGAGTAAACATCTGCTGCGAGACTGTGGTGAAAACACTTCTATCGACTGGGCGATCTGGAGGGACACTTGTGATGCAAGTTTCAGCCACTCGTGAAGCAGCACTCCGAACGATGCGAGTGACCTACACAGAAAGACACCGCTGCGGTGAGCACCATGTGCCGTCTCAGCGATCACTTTCAAGGGTTTGTATTTCACAGAAATAATGTAAGAATTCTAAACTACCCAGAGCATGGTCAGGAATACACTTTGTACTACCCAAAGAAGATGTGCACTAAAAGAGGTAATGGAGGTTCATCACGAAGCACGAGAAGGAGTATGTGGTCAGATCCTAAGAAGGCACAGGTCCTAAGAAGGCACAGGGACAGGCAGGCTCCTAAGTGACCAGACACTCACTCACCCAAGACAATACTGCTTGGCCAGATATTATCTTACGCTTTGCCTCACTCTGTATCTTACTTTTCCAGACATTGGAGGTTTTAAAAAAAATTTTTTTAATCTTTATTTTTGAGGTAGAGAGAGAGACAGAGTGTGAGCAGGGAAGGAACAGACAGAGAAGGAGACACAGAATCCGAAGCAGGCTCCAGGCTCCGAGGTGTCAGCACAGAGCCCGACGCGGAGCTCGAACCCACGAACTGCAAGATCGTGACTTGAGCCAAAGTCGGACACTCAACCGACTGAGCCACCCAGGCACCCCATAGACATTTGAGTTTTTTTAGTCTTAAGCTGTTCTGGAAGGACGAAATGTAACAGTTCTTACCTCTATCCCCACTAAAGGAAATACATGCCAAGGAAGATGCAGGGTCCTATTTGGTGAGGCCTGAGCCACAGAGTCTAACTTTTGGGCTCTTCCACTTGGAACCGTAGCCTGAAAACAGCAAGCACTGGCTTGGGGGGCCTCTTTTCTCATGGTGACTCACTCTAAAAATCTGCTAAATTGCTCTGGGTGAACACTTCCCCTTCTTCATGTCTCATTTAATTCTACTTATGAAATGGGGTTGGCTTTGGGGCCTTAACAGGTCAACATGCTTTAATAATAATAATGTTCTGTGTTATTGGCATATTGGGTCGCTCTCAACAAAGGGACCTAAGCACAAACAAGGCATTACTTCTATTATTAACACCACTTGAATAGCATAGGTCACAGAAAACAATAACCCTCAACTCTGATGTATCTAGAACTGGGCAACTAAGTAAACCAAAGACAATTTAATCAATGAAACTTCAGTGGCTTTCAATTACTTATGGGTTTACTAGTATCCTGGTACGAATGAAAACTATATACACTAGAGTTTAAAGTATCTCCAGAAAACATATGAAAATTTACAAGTATCTTTTAAAATTCCCTTCATTTGCTCTGTGTGTAAATTTGGAGGGCTATTAGAAGCCTCAGCCAACAGGAGCTCAAGGCCCAGTCCTCCACCCTGAAGACGGACCACCCCACACGTCCACCTGCTGACAACACAGCAGTGATCTCTGCAGCCCAGTCCGTGGAAAGCCCACGGTTTCTCTACTAGAAATCCTAATTGAGAGCTTGAAGACAGCAAGATGGAGGGACAGGGACTAATACTCTGGGAAGACCAAATCACCTACATTTGTCACCACTCTAGAATTCCAAATTTCAACCTCTACTCCCAGTACTCTAACTTCACAGACAGGGCAGAGCCAAAACCCAACACGAATCCCCGCGATTCATCTTGGGCACACGACACGGTTCTATGGGGTTTCCCCAGTATTATTTGAAGAGCGTAACAGAAATGTGGATTGTAAGTGAGCCAAACATGCCATCTAGAATTCCAAACTGTGAAATTTTGTGTAAGATTTTTGGCTTTTCGATTTCTCAAAATAGCTGAGGTTTCACAACTACACATAAGACCATTCTGACCATCAAAGTACAGGCATACCACAGAGATAACGTGGGTTCAGCTCCAGACCATCACAATAAAGCAAGTATCGCAGTAAAGCAAGTCAAATGACCGGTCAAATGGATTTCTTCTTGGTTTCCCAGTGCATATGAAGTTATGTTTACACTCTACCATAGTCTATGAAGTGTGCAATAGCATTATGTCTAAAACAATAATGTCTACACCTTAATTAAAAATACTTCATTGCTAAAAAGCACTAACCATCATCCGAGCTTTCAGCGAGTTGTAATCTTTCTGCTGGCGGAGGGTCTTGCCCCGACCTAACGGCTGCTGACCGATCGGGGGGTGGTTGCGGTGATTTCTTACAACAAGACAACAGCGGAGTCTGCCATGTTGACAGAACCTTCCTTTCACGAACAATTTCTCTGTAGCACACAGTGCTGTTTGCTAGCATTTTACCCACAGCAGAACTTCTTTCAAAATTGGAGTTAAACCTCTCAAACCCCGCCGCTGCTTTAGCAACTAAGTCTGTGTCATATTCTAAATCCTTTGTTGTCATTTCAACAATCTTCACAGCATCTTCACCAAGAACAGATTCAAGCTCAAGAAACCACTTATTTTGCTCGTCCATTAGAATTAAAAGTTTAGGGGCGCCTGGGTGGCTCAGTCGGTTAAGCATCCGACTTCAGCTCAGGTCATGATCTCGGGGTTGTGAGTTCGAGCCCCGTGTCGGGCTCTGTGCTGACAGCTCGGAGCCCGGAGCCTGCTTCGGATTCTGGGTCTCCTTCTCTCTCTGGCCCTCCCCTACTTGTGCTCTGTCTCTATCAAAAATAAATAAATCTAAAAAAAAAAAAAATTAAGAAATTAAAGGTTTATCCTGAGATGGCAGCCATTCAGTCCCATCTTCAGGCCCCACCTCGACTTCTGGTTCTTTTGCTGTTTCCACCACATCTGCAGTGACTTCCTGCACTGGAGTCTTAAACCTTCAATTTGTAAAGACAAAAACAAAACAAAAAGAAAAAACAAAAAAACAAAACCCCCAAAAAACCACAGCATCTGCGGAGCATGATAAAACAAGGTATGCCTGTGCTCAATTAACCCTCACAAATGTCCCAGGACATAGGTCCTATTATCCCCATTTTATAGATGAGAAGACTAAAAGAGGAATCGGGTAACCCATCGGAGGACAGGGAGGGCAGAACAGGAATTCGCACACGTCCCCAGCAATCTCCGGGAGGAAGGAAGGAGGTGCCGCCGGACAGCTGACAAGCCCACCAGTCACGAGCTCTCACATCGGTGCGTACGGGCAGGACGAGGTGACAAATCAGAGGTCTGGGTCCCAGCTCTCAGCCGTGGTCACCTAACTGCTCCGGTGATGGTGACGAAGAAGAGAGAGGGTAAGACGCGGGGAGCTGCTCTGTGAATTCTAGAACCTACCACAAGGGCAGCAGCGCGTCTGCGCGCAGCAGTCGCCACACAGAGTCACGCTGGTTTGTCCTAGCGGACTCTGTGCGTCTTAAGGGTAGAGGAAAATGTCCTCCTCGTTTTTATATCCTCGGCATCTACCTAAAAAGTCATGGTTCCACACAGGAACTCAAATGTCTGCCGAGTAGCTGGCTAAATACATAAATAAAATTAAAAAGAAAAAAAATACACTTCAAGGGCCAGTCAGAAAGCATCCAACATGGAAAGTTTGTTCACTTAGTAAGAAACCTTCAGATACGTGTCCGGTATTTCCCTTCATGAGACACTGCATTTTATCCCTCTCCTTCCCCCAAGATAAATCAAGTACTAGGAAACTAAAAATAAACTTAATAATACCAAAGAATGAGCAATTTCCTCTTTGGCCTTGTTTGCACGACTAGTTTAGGGAAAAAAGGAACCTTATTTCCTGCTCAGCTGTGCAGGCATCTGAGGACACTCGAGGCCGGAGGGAGAGAAAGGTGGAGGGGGGCCCGATTTAGAAGAGCAGCGCACTTGCTAAGGACTGTGAACAAGGTGCTTTGAGGAAACCATGTCAAACTCGTGCGGATCTTCCTGTAAATAGGTTTATTTCCCAAATTCTTTTGTGGAGATGTAAGACATCTGTGTTTCTAAACAGGGAGAGCAAAAAACCCCACAGCCCTCACACGAACGCCTGCACCAGAGCGCAGCCGGAGCGGGGTGAGGGGCGCCACTGCTTTACGGCTGCGGTGTGGCCACAGGCAGGCGGCGAGGGCCCAAAGGAAATGGGGACACAAATCAGGGAAGGGGGCTCAAAGTATCACTTAAGCATTTCTGCTCCAACAAGGCACCGGGGACGACGACCCCTCTTCTCCGCGGGCCCAAAGGATGGCTACTCCGTTAGCGACTCAGTTAGCAAAGGCCTCAGGCCGAGAGCCGGAACGATTCTTCAGAAGGCGGACAGTGTCTGAGTGACCCTCGACACCCCCTCACGCCCGTTCTCAGGGACACGACACCTCCCCACATCACAACCCCTCGACGGGAGACCGGGGGGGGGGGGTGGGGGCGTGGATCATGTGGGGCACAAACTTGAACCACAGCTTCTAGATCTGAATTCAACGTCAGGTCTACTGTCCACGCCCA
The DNA here is from genome assembly GCF_018350175.1 of Felis catus. Taxonomy (NCBI): domain Eukaryota; kingdom Metazoa; phylum Chordata; class Mammalia; order Carnivora; family Felidae; genus Felis; species Felis catus. The sequence goes on from NC_058375.1 coordinate 5,814,990, forward strand.
AATTCAAAACTGAATCCGCAAGCTCAGCGCCCCCCTGGTAGCTTAGCAGGGTCCACCTCTCAACAGCTCCTGGACACGAACGAGCTACCCGTACTTGTACTTCAGCACCGCGAACTGGCCAAGGGGGCCCACTGTGAACACGGTGTCGGTGATGGTAACGTCTCATCTTCCTCCTATAAAAAGCAAGCTCGGCCCCAAACCCTAGCACTTACCCCACGGAGGCTCTGCTCCCGGCTCACCCCCTCTCCCGACCTAGATGGCGCCCTTGACGGAGGGCCCCTTGCTGGTCACCGGGCCTCAATCTCCTTCCCGAGCTTGTGCAAGAGCGCCGCACCCTCCCAGGCTATCAGAACTGATGAAATCATGTCTGTAGAGTGCTCTCATTTGCAAGGATGAAAAGAGCTATAAATACAAAGTCAAAGCAGTATTAAAAAAAAACTTTCTTAAGCTGCAACCACTTCTTTCTTTTGAAATGGAGAACCACCAGAAAGATCAAAGGAGTGTCACCGTTTGTTGACTGCTGCTCCGGAGGGCCCTCCACCTCCTCCCTCCACCCGGCAGCAACCCGGGAGAGAGGTCCACCACGATTTCTAACTTAACAAAATCTCAAGACGAGGTGCCCGGTGGTTTCTTGGAACACCCCGGCTGGAAGACGCAGGGCGAGCCACGCGGCCTGCACGCTGCTCACACTCTTCCCACGGAAGCAGGCACGACCGGGAGAAGGCAGCCTTGGTGAGAAGAAACACGAGGACGTGAGGGGTAGTGGCTCCCCCCACCCCCCCCCCCCCGTATTTCTGCCACAAAAGCCCAGCGCAGTGACTTCGTAAGGCTGCAGCAGCTTGCGTCATAAAATACATAACCTTGGCTCAGTTAACCTCCTTAGCCATAAAACAGGGGACGGGGCGGGGAGCAAAATTAAGCTTACGGGAAATAAACCTAATCAAAGCCGAACGGTAACAAAGGGCACCAGAAACATTTCTACTGTATCACATCCCACGGGCTGGCCAAGAGCCCGGAATTTTCATTACAACTTTTCAAAGAGAGGGAGAGGAGAAAAAATATTTCACAAAACCATTATCAAGGCCCCAACCCTGGATGCCCTGCTGTACGACCAAAATTTGTGAGAGGTCAGCCTGTCAGGGAGTCAAAAACCCAGCATGTGGAAACTGGCAGGCCTTTTATGTAGTAGAAGGGTTCTTAAAACGACTTCTGTTTTGCACTGAAGTCTCATGGCTTCACAGACCATTAAAGGTTTCTGAACCACAGAGAAAGGAGGGCAGAGTTAAGGAAATAAATCAAAAGTTCCTCTGGGATGCACAAATGCCTACTTGGAACAGGCTTTCAGCACGAATATCCTCCACATTAAACAACAAGGAGGACTTTTCAAAATAAAAGCAGAAGAGAGATTCGTTTTTTTTTTTTTTTAATTTTTTTTTCAACGTTTTTTATTTATTTTTGGGACAGAGAGAGACAAAGCATGAACGGGGGAGGGGCAGAGAGAGAGGGAGACACAGAATCAGAAACAGGCTCCAGGCTCCGAGCCATCAGCCCAGAGCCCGACGCGGGGCTCGAACCCACAGACCGCGAGATGGTGACCTGGCTGAAGTCGGACGCTTAACCGACTGCGCCACCCAGGCGCCCCAAGAGATTCATTTTGTTATAAGCAATGTACTTTTTTTTTTTTGGTTTAAAGGTTATGTGTGCTGTAAAAAATGGCTCCTGCCGTGAGTACAGGGGGGTGGGGGATGGGGTGAAGGCCGGGCTGAGGGCAGGGGCTGGCCGGGACAGAAATCAAGTGTAAGGGACAAAAATCAAACAGAGAAATGCTGGATTTGGGGGCGCCCCAAAGAGTGCAAATGTCTTGTGGCAGCGTAGGGGCGGGATGTGAGGGGAGCAGCGCCAGAAGGGACCTCCCTGCCGGGCCTGCCTGAGAACTGCCATCGTCTTCCCGCAGCCAGAAAGGGTTCTCTCGTTTCTCTCCACAACACACAGTCGAAGGCCTGGGGAAGGGACGGTGTCCTCGTGACGGCAAAGCCGCGCGGTCTCAAGGCCAGCAGAGGGAGTACAGCATCTGAGAAGAGGAAACGGTCAGCCCGGTGGCCAACGATGCGTGCTTATGCGAGCCAGTGGCCGTGAGGCTGAGAGTTCCAGACCTTCTGGCCCGGCCCGTGTGTCCTCCAGCAGCGCTAACTGGGAAACAGGACGAGAAGCTAGACTCCCGCCCAGGTGAGGCCGCGGGGACACAAGGGGACTCCCGCACTTCTGTCGGGACACGCGTACTACGAAGCGTGCTGCTGGGGCGCTCTCTCCACCAACCTGGAAGGACCGGGGCGGGGGTCTAGGGGGAGGAAAAGCTCGGTGAAAGGCAGAAAATCCAGTCTGGAAAGCCGACGGCAAGCCTCGGAGGCGTGATTTCCCTTACAGTCCAGGGCTCCCAGTTCAGTCCACGAATAAGAGCCCGTTTCCACGCTTTTTGTTTCTGAGGGGGGGCGGGGGGGAGCTCCGTCATTCGAACGTGGCTTTCGAGAGCTGGCGGAAACCAAAGGCCCGCGTCTTCTACAGGACTGCTGTCGCAGTCTTCAGTCGGACTTCACCAAAACGCACAGGAACGGGCTGGGCCGAGGGACGGTTACCTGGTTACCCGCCTGGACTCCTGGGGGCTGCGGGGGGAGGTCCGGGTAGCGCCTAAAGCCGGCGGTCCTCCCACAAGGAAGGAGGCCGCCGTGTCCCACCGGGCTGCGCTGTGGCTTGGCACTGGACATCGGCTCGGGTGCCTCCAGGTGTCACAGCGGCCTGGCGGTCGGTCCGAGCGCGCGCTGCTGCACCCGGTGGTGTCTCTTACCAAGTCCTAATACTAACACTTGCTCACTGTGGGAAATGAGAGCTGGGCTAAAGACGTTAACCTTAAGATGTGCTAAACTCAACAGAAGAAACAAAACCTCTCACGTGACTCTCTGTGACGCTAGGAAGCGTGCATTGAATTCACACCCGCGCCTGCCCACGGGGGAGGGAGAAGGCCCGGGTGAGGGACGGGGGCGCCCCCGGCGGCCTGATGCTGCCGGGAGGGCCGAACGACAACGGTCCAAAGGAGCTCACCTAGAGCGCGTGGCGTGGGATGTCGCGGCGCGCTCGGACGGGAGCCCGGGCAGGAGACGTGTCCACGGCCCTGACCCTCCTGAGCAGCTCTGTGAGGGAGAGGGCGTGGCACCATGTCTCCGTGTCATCCAGGGACTCGACCAGGACACCACAAGGCAGATGGAGGGCGTCGGATCCCCACTTCATAAACAGAGGACATCTAAAACAATGGAACTGGCCCAAACCGCCGTGCCCGCATTTAATGGGTTCAGAGTTACCAGGTTCTCAGGAATAAGCAGGGCAGCGACTCTGAAGACGTGCTGCAGAGGGGTTCGGGCGTCAGGGAACTCCTCAAAACTAGGATACTTCAAGGACTTTCTTTGGCGAGGCATTTTTTCCCCAAATGTTTATTTACTTGAGAGAGAGAGCGAGAACGGGTGCACATGAGCAGGGGAGGGGCAGAGAGAGAGGGAGAGAACCTTAAGTAGGCTTCAGCCCAGAGTCCAGCATGGGAGTGGCTTGATCCCACAACACGATCTGAGCTGAAATCAAGAATCAGACAGGCGCCCCAGGAATAAACTATAAATTTTTATGTTCACCCTATCTAAACACCCTGTCACTGATTTCTAGAAAAACTTAGTAAGACAGTAAAGTATAGGCATGCCTGGTAACGTGCTTTAGCGTTTGGGCAATCAGTAATGAGAGGAGAATATAACACAAAAGCAAACGGTATGCTTTAGCTTCAGTCTGGACAGATGGATGTACATTCCAAGTCCTAAACTTGCACATTTTAATATAAATACAAAGTGACTACCTAAGAAGCACTCCATCCTTGAAGTGTATTATTCTGCCTAATCATCTAACAGACCTAACATACTCTGGTAGACAGGGAAGCGCATGGACTTTTCTCCTGAATCACCTGACAGGCTTACATGGTCAAAAGAAATAAGGGCTTCAAGTTCTGATAAGCAAATTCAGTCCACAGGACAAAGTCAACTTTAACATTTATTTTCGAAAGTTTTGTTTTGCTTTTTATCCCCCATTCTCCAGATGTCTACAGGGTTCTGTTGCCCACATCACCTGCTGCCTGCTTTACCCAGCTGGAGCCGGCCATGTCCGCAGATCCACTGGGCCTGCTTCCTTTTGAGTTTAATTCTCCCTCCTATTGTTCCACACATTCCAGACTCTCCTTCCACAAGTTAAACACCTTCCTTGACAACTGAAGGCCACACACCTCTGACCTGCTTCCATGTACCTTGTTAGTACATTTCCAAAACAGAGCAGAAGTGGGAAGGAGGACCAAGTTATGATCACAGGAGGCGTGTGCCTAAATCAATAAGCACCGAGTCCCAAGGGCATTGGACCTATGCTGTTCCAGCCCCCTAAAATAATCAAACACACGTAAGTCATCACTTCTTGCCAAACTCAAGAACAATCTCAACTCCTGCACATAGGAACAAAGAGACAACGGCTGCAGCTGAAAATACATAACCAAAGCATCACAGGAAAAACTTTAACTTGATACCGTTCAGAACACATCAGTGGGATTTCACTCATACGGCAAAGACACAGAAAAATTCCAGACTGTTTTCAAGATAATAAAATGGCATATGATGGTGACTCACTAACTGACTAAAAGGGGGGAAAAATCCATAAACAGTCACAGGAACCTTGCAAAGCTGCAGAGATCTGGCAACACTGAGCCTCTTTCACCTCGCTTGGCTCTCACCTCCTGTGCACACAATACACTCATGCTCACATACACACACACACATGATAATTTTGAAACCAAGCTGCAACTGGCTAATGGCCTGCTCTACTGCTTAAGATAATATTTTATTCTTGACTTGCTCAATAAACCTGCTGAGAAAAATAAACAATGGGTTTCAATCTTATAAATAATCTAGAAAACAGAATTGCTGTGCAAACAGCAGAGTTGATTTACTGCCTGTGATAAACAGAACAGGAAAGTCCAAGCGTGGCACAGTGACTCCCAAGTCCTAGTCTTACTGTCCTGGGACAGAAAAGTTAACCAGGATTTTCTGTCTGCTACATAGTCCAAGGCCTAGGATGTCCAGGTTTCAACTGGTCTTTAAAACAGCCTCAAAGCAGATCATGAAAAGCAACACGAAGAGCAAAAATGAGGAAAACCATTCCTTAAAATCCCTGACAAGTTTTAATCTTTTAGGACCAATAGTTATACATCGATCTATGGTTATACTATATTTCCATCCCATCATTCACACATGTGAACATACACAGCCACACACCTCATTTTTAAGAAATATCAAGTAAAACAAATAACCCAGTTAAGAAATGGGCAGAAGACACGAATAGACATTTTTGCAAAGAAGACATCCAGATGGCTAGCAGGCACATGAAAAGATGCTCAACATCACTCATCATCAGGGAAATGCAAATCAAAACCACCGTGAGGCACCACCTCACACCTGTCGGAATGGCTAAAGTTAACACGAGAAACAACAGGTGCTGGCGAGGATGCGGAGGAAGGGGAACCCTCTTGCCCTGTTGGTGGGGATGCAAACCAGTGCAGCTGCTTTGGAGATCAGTATGGGGGTTCCTCAGAAAACTAAAAATAGAACTACCCTATGATCCAGCAATTGCCCTATTAGGTATTTACCCAAAGGACATAAAATACAGACTGGAAGGGGTACATGCACCCCGATGTTTATAGCAGCGCTATCAACAATAGTCAAACGACGCCCACATGTCCATCAACTGATGAATGGATAAAGATGGGGTATATATATACAATCGAATACTACTCAGCGATCAAAAAGAATGAAATCACGCCATTTGCAGTGATGTGGATAGCGCGAGAACGTATTATGCTAAGTGAAATAAGTCATCAGAGAAAGACACATACCATATGATTTCATTCATGTGTGGAATTTAAGAAACAAAACAGATGAATATACAGGGAGGGTGGAAGAGAAGAGAGTTTGGAAACAGACCACAAGAGACTCTTAACAATAGAGAACAAAGTGAGGGCTGACGGAGGGAGGTACGTGGGAGATGGGCTAGACAGATGGGTGAGAGGTACTAAGGAGGGCAGAGTTGTGATGAGCACTGGGTGTTGTATGTAAGTGATGAATCACTGAATTCTACTCCTGAAACCAATACTGCATTACATGTTAACTGAACTTTAAGTTAAAAATAAAAGTCATATCAAGTAAAGGCCTATTACAGGCAATTAAAGGAGACATAAAGAAGTATTAAAACGAGGTCCATCCCCAGAAGGCCTTATATTCTACATAAATACATACATGCATGTATGTGTGCAGAACAGAAATGCATAGAAGAAAAAATGAAACAGTGTCTAAAGTCCAGGACTAAAATAAAGTAGTAGTATTTAAAGGGCAGAACAACATACAATTCTTCTGAGACAGGAGCTGGGCTCCTTGTGTGATGGCCACCTGTTGCAGAGAAAATGGCCCACGTGCTTTCACGAGCGCGCAGCCCAAGCCCTGTGACTGGGCCCCAGAGGGTCCCCATGACTGCAACTCACGCACCCTCCAGAGAAGAACACGCACCCTGCTCGCCTCTTCAGTGGACTGTGAACTCCACGAGGGGAAGCGCTCTCTCCCACACCACAGACAACTCAAGGAGAACACAGGCCTTGGGTACCAAAGGTTCCCCCCAGTAGTTCCCAAAACACTCCCAACTTTGCCCACTGAGAACCATGATGATGGTTTAAGACACCTCGAAGGTCAAATCCTGGGAACTATGACATCACAATTTAGAGGTTTCAGAAGAAGGACTTAAGACACTTGAGCAGAACACAGAATCTTATTTCCAAAGTGGGAAAAATAACAAAGGTCACTGATATTGAAACTTAATTTAAAAATTTAACATCTCAAGAAGAAAACCTAGCTTAACAGAATTCTGGCGTCCCCAGATAGGTTTCTCCTGCTTGCTTTTCCTATTTCTAGTATACAATTAATGGTTTTCAAATTACAGAAAAAAGAAGTATTATGAGAGGAAGTAGGGTGGGGGGCCATTTTCCCACCACCAGTGAGCAGCTGTGAATAAGACTGAGGGGAAGGCCTCACTTTACAATTTTCAAAACAATACAATTTTTATTCTACTTTATTTTCCTACATATTCCTCAAGGGCGTAACTTCAAATAAGATTAAAATGAACCAATTATTCAAGGATTATGACTTCAGATACATTTTAAAACTTATTTTTAAAACATCAGTAAACTGGAGTTTCAAAGTTAGGATGGGTTCATCGATCTTATTAAGGCTAAGAAAAATCCATTTATGATATAAAATATGAGCTCCAAGTGGGTAAACACATGGAATATAAGCACAGTAATCACAGCTTAGAAGTCTTCTTAAAGAGCATTTCAAACCTTCCATTTGTGTTACTAGCTAATAAAATGGGTGAGTCTACTTAGTTATAAAGGTCAAAGTCACCAGGTAACTAAGACCCAGTCAAATCATAAGAAATACAGGTTAGCAAATACCAGCAGCAAATAAATAACTAATCCTTATAAGCAGCAGTGTATTCAGTAACTTTACAAGTCCAAGGTGGTTTCATTTGGGAGCAATGTCTATAAGCAATACATCGCACACAGTCAAAATACTTGTACACCACTTCCTCCAGTTCTGTTGTGTAGGATAAAGCCAAGGACAGGCCTAAGACATTTACACAGAAAACAGCAAATATTCAAGGCCTTGTTTTAATAAGTCACCTGATTATGGGGTGCCTGGGTGGCTCAGTCGGTTAAGCATCTGAGTTTGGCTTGGGTCATGATCTCGTGGTTCGTGGGTTCAAGCCCCGCATCAGGCTCTGTGCTGACAGCTCAGAGCCTGGAGCCTGCTTGAGATTCTGTCTCTCTCTCTCTCAATCCCTCCCCCGTTCACACTCTGTCTCTCTGTCTCTCTCTCTCTCTCAAAAAACAAACATTAAAAAAATAAACAAAAAAAAACATTAAAAAGTCACCTGATTCTTTTTTTTTCTTTTAGTTTATTTGAGAGAGAGAGAGAGAGAGAGAGAGAGAGAGAGAGAGTGAGTGAGTGTAGGGGAGAGGCAGACAGAGGGTAAGAGAATTCCAAGCACTGTCAGTGCAGAGCCCCAATGTGGGGCTTCAACTCACGAACCTTGAGAGCATGACCTGAACCAAAACCAAGAGCTTAACAGATTCCTAAAAACCTCTTTATTCCCCCAACATCGGCACCAAAAATTCCTTACATGCAAATTTCTTAACTGCTTCACTCACACAAGGGAATCAACCAATCCCGCTTAGACTGCCCTAGTCAAAACTGGACCCCTGCCCAGCTAAATAGCCACACAGTTTAGACTATCAGATGAAAAGATTCAAGCCTCTGCTTCATTTTAGTGGGAACAAACCCCTGCATGGAAAGAGCTATAGGATCACAGTTCTTGCTGCCAAACTTAGTGCCTGTTTCTATTGGTAATCGCTTCTGCCTGGAATGGAAAATTTCAACTTTATCTGTACCTATTTGAGGACACGTTATTAAGAAAAAAAGGTGTGGCACATGTCTCGCCTTGGACCCAATCTTGCCAGCCTCTCAAAATATGTATATTTCTTCTCCATACATAAAGGGGTGCCAGGGAGAGAGAGTAACATCTGAAAACGCCACAGTATTAAGTATGTGAACTTTGTATTAATAAGAGAATATCACTTTTTCAAATAAAAAGTTTTCTTAGCAACTTAAAGAAGATCTAGGCTTGACTGACTCACACACAATGAACTGCATGCCACAAGGAAAGAGGAAGAAAACAGTTTTTATGTGAAATATGACCGGAGTTACAATTGTGTTTCTAGGAAAAAGTGAAAGATACGAAGGGGGAAGCTATACTAAGAAATTCTATTATTGATCATGCAAATAAGCCCAGATTACTGTTCTATATGTTTGAAATACTTTGTAATAATTTGAAAAACAAAATTAAGCCCTAACAGTGAAGTAATTTACAACTGGAACAGAATAAAAGCCACGTTAAGAACGAATGTGACACATGGCCTTAGAACCCCACAAGTCTGCACCTCTGTGAACAGCAGGGCCTCCTGAGCCTACCGAGCGTTCTCATCACCAGGGGAGCGGGTTCCTGTGCAGACTCTGGCTCTGTGGGGACAGACAGGAGCCCGAGAGCCTGCAGCGGCACCCGGCTCTGGTGACGGGGGAGTGCCGGCCGGGGGGCACAGGGGGCACGGCACTTGCGAACAGAGGCCTCTGGTTACGCGCCTGGAACACAACTGTGTCCCCAGTAGTATCAACCTATTCAGGAAGTCCACGCTTTGTTACATAACATAGATTAAGCATTAATGAGGCTAGAAAATTGTTTACCTAAGGTTTTAATCTGAAGTCAAATAAAACTCCACGCTGAACGCTCATACCGAATGCTAGAGTCGTACTTAACCTCTTAATATTAACAGAGTCTTGATTACTCAGTCTGAAAACCTTTCTCAAGAGTAGTTATTCTCTGCTCAGGGAATGTGCTTTATGCAAAAGATATTTTGCCTGAAGAAATAAACAATTAATATTCAATAATTATGTACATATTTAACAGAATTCATTTCCAGAAACGTGGCTGATAGAAGTGGGTGGTTTTCACGTTACTTCTCAAAGTAAAATATTAAACCTCCAGTACTTTTCATACTATCACCCCCAGTTAAAAACAAGACATCCGAAATATCAAAACCGGCTGCCCCTTAGTACCATTAAAACAACAACAACAACAACAACAACAACAACAACAACAACAACAACAGCCCAGACATAGGGCACCTGGGTGGCTCAGACAGTTGAGTGTCCAACTTCAGCTCAGGTCATGATCTCATGGTTTGTGGGTTCAGGCCCCACACCGGGCTCGCCGGTCAGCGCAGACCCTGCTTTGGATCTTCTGCCCAACCCCCCCCCCCCCGCCTGCCCCTCCCCCACTCAGGCACACACTCTCCCTCTTTCTCTCAAAAATGAATAAACACTTAAAAAAAACAAAACAGGCACATTCTCAATGGAGAAAATCAGGATAAAAGACAGACTTCTAGTTCCATAAGTAACTTTCAACTCCCCCATTTTTTTGTCTTACTTGGAGACCTTACTTTGAGAATTATTACAAGAACCTCCTTTCTGGTCTCTATGTCTTGTTTGTGCCGCTCAAGAATGCTCCCCCTTCTCTCTCTTTTATTTATTTATTTATTTATTTATTTTTCAACGTTTATTTTTGGGACAGAGAGAGACAGAGCACGAACGGGGGAAGGGCAGAGAGAGAGGGAGACACAGAATCGGAAACAGGCTCCAGGCTCTGAGCCATCAGCCCAGAGCCTGACGCGGGGCTTGAACTCACAGACCGCGAGATCGTGACCTGGCTGAAGTCGGACGCTTAACCGACTGCGCCACCCAGGCGCCCCCATCCCCTTCTCTCTTTTTTAAGAAATTTATTATTTATTTTGAGACAGAGAGCGCACGCTTGTAAACAGAAGAAAAACAGAGGGGGGGGGGGAGAGAGAGAGAAAGAGAGAGAGAGGATCCCAAGCAGGCTCCACACCGTGAACACAGAGCCCGACGTACGCCTTGAAATCACAAACCGAGAGGTCATGACCTGAGCCGAAATCAAGAGTCGGATGCTGAACCGACTCAGCCACCCAGGCGCCCTCTTCTTAGAAGACTTCTGTGGGTTCCCAAATGCCCTCTTCAGAGACAGTGTAGGGTCTCCCAAGTCTACCTCCAGGACGTAATTTTGGCCTAAGTCCTGCCGCACCTGCCCTGAGACCTCCTCTCCAACTACGCTAGGGTACGCGCTGGGCATGGCCTGCAAGTTCCTGCCTCCGTGCCTTTGCTCGTGCCACTTCCTGCAGCTGGAAAGCCACTTTCCTTCCACCCTCCCAACCACCGCCTGTCAAAAAGCAGATCCTTCTTTCAAAGCTCAAACACTACACCCTCCAATTAGCCTTCGGGCAGCCCCCAAACCCAGCCTCTGGTGCACACTTTGTCCAGCAGGGCCCTTAGCACACGTTGCCAAACACGGAAAGCATGCATGTGGTTCCCCTTCCCTGCTGCAATGCGGGCCACGAATGGCACCTTGCTTCTCATTACAGACATCCCACCCATTAATTACAGTGCTCGGTGGATATACAAAATTTTTAAAAAATTGAGCTACATGGAATGTTTAGCTCTGAAAATGGGAAGTGGGTAAAAAAAAAAAAAAAAGAATTTTTTAGTTTAGAAAATATTAATACACCAGCAACTGGGACTACAAATAACATGAGCTTAATCCCTACTGGGCTAGGTGTGCAAACATAAAACTACGGAGAGGAGAAAGGCAGCCAAGGGTGTGTGCCTTTTCACCTTCTTCTCCCAGAGGCTAATAACGTGCTGGAGGCACCTGTCTTCTCTCCCGAGTCGGGGAGGATCACACGGTCTTCTCTCTAACGTTAGCTGCGCCTGAGACAGCTCCCGGAGTCGGGGCTCCCTCCCTGTCTACAACCCAACGCAGACTGGATTTGTCTGCCTAGCAGCAGGTAGAGCCATACACAAAGGCCAGCCAGGATTCAAGGGACAATCGTCCAGGTGTCAGACACGGAAAGTCTTTGACTCAAACAACACAGACGTGTGCTCAGTGTGAAAGAAGACACGTGTCACTGCCGTCGGAGTCATCTCCTCAGGATTTTGAAGAAAACTGCAATGTGTGTAAAAACCAAACAAGGTATTATTTTTGGAACACCCGGGATTTTGTATTATTTACAACATGGGTGCCCCTCCTGGTGCTTTAAGATTCAATTCTATTAGGTCTCCTATTTTCTCAGGCATTATCTTAGCATCAAAGGTCATGTAATTCATCGATCGGTTCACAGATCACGCAGCGGTGCTGGAAGAGGCACCCCGAGGCCCGGCTCTCCGTCACCCGAGCGGCTCAGCTGTGGGACGCTCGCTGCGATTTGTATAAACGCACCAACACCCCAGACTCTCATGTGATTTGGGCCCAACAGTGTCTTGAGAGAGAAGAGGGACACAGCCAAGGGGAAGCTGAATGAACGCTCCGCAAAGATGCCCTACTGTGTATGCCTTCTAACTGCCCATCTTGTACACACGCTGAAGACGGCAAGCAGCCACAGAGAAAGGAAGAATGGGACAAAGGCAGCAACTCCAGGACACGTGCACAGCCGTGACGCGAAAATATGTGACTGACAGGTATTCACTTGGGTACCATGAGGCTGACCTGCTACACCCCCTCAGCTGAACTTTGAGAGTGGGTTTTCCGCAGCCACAGCCACCACCCCCACTCCGGGGGCAGCAGTATTCGGAGGAAAGCCAGATTCAGCTCCTGTGTAACAGACACCAGAAACCAAAAGAACTAGGAAAGTTGTTTAGGTCCATTCCCACCAGGAACCTCTGTCCGCATAACTGCGCCGAATGACCCAGTAAGGACGGAAGTCCCTTCAACCAAGTTCAAGACGAAACAACCGGATCCTTTAAGCTGGGCGCTGTCCTTCACCCCCCTCCCCCACCGTTTTTCAAAGAAAACAGTTTTTCCCAAGACACATGATAAGAAACAGGTCATTTCTTCTCACACAGGTTCAACACGGTTACAAACGGAAAATAATCCCATACTGCGCACGTCAGGTAGTACTTGGGGTAGACAAGGACGAAGACCCATTTTTAAGTGTTTATATGCACTCTACGGACATTATCTCATTTAAACTCTCAGAACAATTCTAGGGGCTAGAGGGATCACCCATTTTACAGACACAGATGTTGAAAGACGGAGACTGAATGATCTGCCCGAGGCCCCAGAGCAGGCAGGTGCCAGAGGAGGCAAGAGCCATCACTCTGCTTCCAGGCACAGCAACAGCCAAAGGTGTGCAAACATTTTATAAAGATTGCAGCATCTATAAAATTCTCGCACAAAGAAGCACCACTTTAGGGAAAATAATTTTTGAATGCTTGTCAGGATTTGACCCGACAGCTCAAAGCAGACTGCACAGTTAGAAGAGATCATCAAGTACTACAGTTACCGGTAAGGCCAGGAATAGAACACAGGTCTGATGACCCCCGCGCCAGGCCCAATCAGGCGCGTTCTTTTGGACGCTGACACCCTTCTGAAGTTTCAAGTCAGTTGAGAAGAGCAAAGAAATGAGTTAATAATTCTGGGAAATAGAAGAGAATGTAGAAAATATCTAGATTAGATGCATCTGATATAAAGAGAGGCGTGACCATATGAAGACTTCTACCAAGGAAGTTCTGAACCAAGGAATTTTCTCATTTTTTGCAGCAAAAATGAAAAATAACCTTTGCCCTCCCCTCCCTAGGAGCTGTGAATGATTAGCGGGGCTATGCTGATAATAAGGAAAATACAAAATGAGTGCCTCTCTCCCAGGTGATCAGGGTACTTCTAGATCTACCCTACCACCAAACTCCTCCGGTTCTAGGCAAAAAGACAGCAGAACACCAGTAACGTTTAGCCAGTCAGCCATGAATGCACCCTCCAGTGCTGCCAACAACTGTCCCGTTAGTGGCCATGATCGCACCCTGATGAGGAGGCTGGAAACAGGAAGGGTGCTGGGTGCTGGGTGCCAGAGGAGGAGAGGGGAGAGGAGCCACAAGGCTGGGAAACAGGGACGGCGGACAGTGATGGGGAAGGGTCTCAGGACAGAGGCACCTGGAAAAGACCAGCGGACCGGCTCAAAAGGCTGGTGTACCAACAACTTCTCTGTGGGCGAGGACAGATGACTTACTGAGTTAGACATCATCAGTAAGGATAAGGGACAACCAAGAGTAAGGGGGGAAAGAAAAGATTAGAAGCCTCTTACCCAGGCTAAAAGTTACTCAGATTTGTCTTCCACTAGAGATAAAAAGGTAGACAGAATTGCCTGGTGTTTCCAAACGGTGGACGGCAAATTTTAGATTAGATGCTTAATCTTGCTATCACAAGTTTATGTTTTAGAACAGAAAGAAAATAATTGTCAAGCCATATCTTGTATTAAATTCCTCATGGTTTGCAACTTCTAGCAGAGGACAAAGAGACAGAAAACTGCAGTGGGGAGGTCACAATCTGGCCTACCGCGTCCGGCCACAGCTACTCACGGACCTTATGGCTGCTCCAATTCGCCACACCAAAATTCTCACCGTTGGGTAAAACATTTTAGTTTTATAAAAGTACGTATCAAACTTTAAATGATTGAAATCCGCAGAAAACTTAAAGGTATTTTTTTACTGTTCCACATCAAATACTTCTTTCCAATTTGTTCCAGGAAGACCCATCCCTGCCCTCCAAAAAAGTTGATTATATAGATTGATGACAACATATACTTTAGTTCAAGGTCTATAAACAGTTCTTTTTTTTTTTTTTAACCGTTCTCAAAATGACCATCTCAGCATATTAAGATGTACAGTAAACATTAAAAGTTCAATGACATTATGATTGGTTGATGCAAACCACCAATTTCTACAAGGCTATACTTGAAATCTCAGAACCTTTCTTCCCTCTTACAAGCTACTGCTGCTCACATAAGGTACCGTACAGAAAAGGTGTCTAGAAAAAGTTCATTAAAGCAAAAACAAAACAGAACAAAGCCTCAGAATAAAACAATCAAAATTGAATAAGAGGCAATCAATCAATCAACAACACCCAATTAGAAAAGTACCAACCAAACCAAACGAAAACAACCCACCCACTTCTGTAATGGATACTCTTCATCTATCTCCTCATTCCACTCAGGGAGGCTAGGCACGAAGTGAAAGCAGCTCCACCCCCAAGTCCTAAGAAGCACTTCCGGTTACTAGGCTCTACCTAGGCCACAGACCCTGGGACTTGGCTGGCCCCACCCCACTCCTAGCCTCTCCTAGGACTCTCCAACCACTCCCCCTGAATTCCACCTGTAGGGAATTTAGGTAAATGAGACCAAATCCCTTACTAGTATTCTGTTCATACAACCTCCCTCTGAAGTTTCCTCAGCAAATCTGCCTACCCCAAGTTTAGCAAGAGACAGGGCTCTCAGCTTTGTGAAATGTCAAATGAATCTGTAAAAGCCTCACTTAAGCAATTTATAAGAATCCTTGTATATGTATCTGTCCAATGAACAGTGCCAAGTTTTCAAAAAATTATTTATTTATTTAAGTAATCTCTACACTCAATGTGGGGCTTGAACTCGTGACCCCAAGATCGAGAGTCGCACTCTCTTCTGACTGAGCCAGCCAGGTGCCCCCCAGAAGTGCAAACTTTTAAGGCTGCAAAAACTAAAGAGTTAAAACTACTCTTCAAAACATAAGCAACATTAAAGAAAGAAAAGGTCCCAACAGAATTCAAAGCATAGTGAGCCACAGGCCTTTTCATTCTGTTGTTTGGTTGAAGACTTGTCAATAACCAAATCCAACTGGTGGTAAATGACATTTCCTATTTCAGCCACTGTATTTACAATTAGATGTTAATAGCTCAACATCCCAGACAACCCCCCAAGTGACCCTCCGTTGTCAAAGACCTTGCTGTTCTTACAAAGGAAGTCCACTTTCTTCGTGGGGAAGAAGCATGATCTGTCACTTCACTATGTAAAATCAGAAGCTAAACTAAAAGTGAAGGAAGTAAAATGATGAGGACTCTAGTGCCAGCCAGTCCGAGCACAGCGCAGGGTTAAAGGAAACCATTTCGTAAGATCAAGTGCGGAGAAGCAGTAGGGGCAAAGAGGAAAAAATCAAGTTACATAAAGTCCAATTGTACTCACTGTTTCCTTATTGGGAAGCAGCTCCTTCCTAATTCTGAAGAAGTTCTTGCCGTACTGCCTGAGCCCCTTAACGAAGCGTTTCTGTGATAAAAAGAAACAACAAATGGGATGTAAAAACCAAAAACAAAACAGGATGTCAGCAAAGCAAAGATATCTGCAATCAGCAGAATAACAACCATAAAAGTCGGAGCTAGGGAATACTGACGAGGCTGGGAGACCATTTCAGCAGCACAGCTGGGACCCCCCCAGGGCCAGGGCAGGCCCCGGACCGCCTCATTCGAACCCCAATAGCACACACCAGACAGGTTTGGGAGAAGGACATCCTGGATGTGAGCCTAAGAAGCAATCTGCGCCCTCTGTGCCACAGTCTCCGCATCGGTCCTCGAAGGTATAAACAAATACGCTTCGTGTTTCAATACAACAGCACAACTGCTTTGCACCTGAGAACGAAGCTTCCCAGAGTGTCGGGAAAAAGAAACCTGAAGACTTCCCCAAAAGGTCACCCTAGAGGGGTTAAAAGGCCCTTTCATCAATCCGAGGAACGCACCAAGAAGGCACCGGTATCGCGACGCCCACTGGGAGCCCGCACCCCCGCTGGCCTGCCCCGCCATCGCCGTCATTAAAAGCCACTCCGAGGCACCAAATAAAGAACCATCAGCACCCCCTCCTTCCTCCGACGCTCCCCACCGCCCCTCCACCCCAGCAGTCTAGAGACTTTCACTTTGTCCCATTCCTTCCAGGCAGCCCCTCCCCGCCCCGGTAGGGGCAGCTCCCGGCTCCCCGGCCCCCCACCTCAGGGCCCCGGCCCTGGGGCTCGCGGTTGGCGGCCGGGTCCCGCGCGGCCAACCCCAGCGACACTTCCCGGCCGGGCGGCCCCGCAGCCACAGGTACGCCGCGCCGGCCGCACTCGGGGTCCGGGGCGGCGAGAGGCCGCGCCTGTCACTCGGCTCGGGCTCTGGCTCCACAAAGCGCAGGGCGGAGGCGGCCGGGGCGGCTCGGCGTGTGACCGCGGCGGGGCCGCGCTGCGCGGGGCGCGGGGGGCGCGGGGCTGGGGCCGCCGCCGCCGCCGCCGCCGCCGCCGCTGCTGCTGCCGGGGGAGGAGGCTGGAGCGCGGCGCGCAGAGCCCGGCGCGGCCGCGGGCGGCTGCAAAAGGCGGCCTGGATCGCCGCGCCGCCCGCCGGCCCCGCGCTCCGTCCCCGCCCGGCCCCCCGCCCGAGGCTCCGCGGCCAGAGCCTCCGGGACCCAGGCGCTGGTATCTCGGTTTCCTCCCCCCGAACAGCAGGAGTAAATCCAGGCAGCCAAAGCGCAGAAACTTCCTCCCTACCGCGGCGAGCGCGAGCAGAGGGCACCCGCGGGGCCGGGGCCCGGGGCCGGGCCGCGCCACCACTCGGGACCCTTCCCAGGCCGCTCCGTCTCCAGTCGTCCTTCCGGGCGGGCAGAGTCAGCAGCGCGACGGCCGCACGCCCACCGCCCCCGGGCTGCGAAACAGGGGGCTGGCCCCGACGACCCTCGCCCGTCCCTTCCGGCCCGGGATTGTGGGCGGCCGCTCAGCCCGGCCCAGGCATTAGCCTGCACCTCGCAGGGCGCCGTTTCACAACTAAATCACCGCGGAAGCTTCCCAGCCAATAAATCACCTGCCCACCGGGAGGAGAGTCCCTCCCACTCCCGGTGTTTGAGACCAGTCGGGCAAATTCAGTGAAGGGCCAGACTTGGCCTGCAAGACCGATCTGCAACCTCCTACTCCATTCCTGGAGGCTCTGCATTTTCAGATTTCACCCCCTTTCTAAGATATGACTCATCACTGTCAGTTTTCAGTATAATCTGTACAGTTCAAAGGAAAAAATCTGTCAAGGCAGAGAAAGAAGCTCTCCTCTAAAATGAATCAGAGTGACCTCTGTTACTTGTAGGATCAACAAGCATCCTGGGCTCTGTGCAGAGCATCTCCTCGGGACGCTGCCAGGCGATGAGCTGGCCCTGCCCTCAGGGAGCTCCAGGCGGGCTGGCGGGCACACAAGGGAAGGGATCAATCTCTGGGCCCTCAGAAAAGCAGCGGAGGGACAAAGGGCTACGGGTGGGACTAGGAGAAGGAAGCAACTTACTCTGCTGACGACTTACAGGAAGTGACAAGGAAGAATGAGCCTGTCAGGTGGGCTCCAGCAGGGCTTCAAGCAAAGGAGTCAGCCAGGAAGGGCACAGAGAACATTCTGGGAACTGCAAGGAGGACAGGGTATACAGAATGGAGTGCCAGCAGATAAGACTGAAGAGGGAGGAGAGGATCAGGTTGCAGAGAGCCTTTGAGCCAGGAGCCAGGCTGAAGAGTCACGGTGCTAACTGTGGGCCAGCAGAGAAGTCAGAGCATGTGTGGTCCACGAAAGGACTGGGGAAGGACTGCTCCCGTGGCAGTGTGGCCTACGTCATGGAGTAGGGACAAACCGGCTGCAAGGTAGAGACCGGTTACAGAGGCTGGTGAGATAACTAACTCGGGTGGGAGAGGAGGAGGGCCAGAACTCCACCTCAGCCACCAGGATTAATGCTTCTTAATCCGCTCGAAGTATTTACTGAGCATCTAGCACTGGGAGGAATTATGTTTTAAAGGGGGCAGCCACAGACCTTTATCAAAACTGTGATTCATTTTTAGCAGGTAAGATAAATGTGTGTGAAGCCATTACAGAACAACCTGAGGCTTCATTCAGCCGAGCATAAAGTAAGTAGTGAAGCACAACTCGTCAGTGCAGCGGGGAACGAGGAAAAGGGACGGGCTCTTGTAGTCCGGAATACCTTCGCCAGGACAGGGAGACGGGCCAGACCAGGAAGAACCAACAGCATTTGCACAGGTGGAGGAGGGTGGGAAGGCCCGCCATGAAACACAGAGGTGGAGAACGGCAAGTGGGTTAGAGGAGAGGAAGAGGACACACAAAGTTCAGGTGGGTGACCTGGCAGCGTGAGTCAGAGGGAGGAAGGCCAGGACTATGCAGTCTGAATACAGGCCCGATGCCAAAGGACGTACCATAGGCTCACGCCAGGAGAGGCTGGCACAACGAAGGCGGCAGCTGAGAGAGACATCGGGGTCATGTGATGGAGCTGGGAAAACCTGAGTTCAAGTCTGGATTCTTCTACTTGTTAGATGTAATCACCAAATATTATCTATTCAACTAACGGTTGTTAAGTACCTACTATGTGCCAGGAACCTCACATGTATTCATTCAAAATCCTCACAACCTAGAAGGAAGTACTACTATTATCTCCATTTTCCAGAAAAGGAAGCTGAGGCACAGATGGTTAGGTAACCAGACCAAGGTCACCTAGCTCTTCAGAGGCAAAGGCAGAATGCAAATTCCACGTCCCGCAGTGTGATTCTCTCTGTAACACGGAGGTAAGAGTCTACAGAGGAAGCCATTTTCGGCCATGGTACCACTGCACGTAACTCTGCCCTTTCCTGTTGGCCCCAACATCAAATCACCAAGTCCTCGGCGTTCAAAGCCCTCCTTTCTTACCAATTCCAGTGCTACTCCCAGGCCCAGCCCTTATCCCTCTTTCCTACTAGCTACGCTATTAACCCATCTCCCCCATCTGGCCATCTATAAGCCTCTGCCAAGGAGTTTCTCAAAACCACACATTTCGTCTTGAGTCCCATACTGTCTTGCCCCCAGGCCCCTACCTAAAAAAAAAAGCTCCTTAACCTCTTCAAAATGGTGTTTACACCCCTTAACCCTTAATTCAAGACCCTCCAGGATCCTGTCTCTGCCTACCTTTCCAACCAGATGTCCAATAATGCCAATTGGCCCGTACTGCACCCTCTGTTGAACTCCAGACTCTGGGGCATCTTTATTACTTCTTTCCACAGCCTACCCATGATGCTTTCAGTTTACCTCAAACCCAAGCTCTAGTCCCTCCCACTCGGACACAAAACTTGCCTGACCATTCGATCCCATTCACCCGGCAGCTTTTATTTCTTTAAGGCTTCACGTACACACAGAGTCCAGAAGCCCCGAAAAGACAGGAACTGCATCTTCTAACACTTTGCCTCCCTATAGCATTAGGCAGGTGGAGCTCGCATGTTTTGGATGCGAGGTGAAATATGCCATGAGATGACGAGGGCCTGGCCTTGGGTGGTCAAGATGGAAAGAGACTTTAAAAGCCAAAGAATCTGTCCTCAACTCGAACAACAGAGTTGACCTTTTTGGCTCCACGACACCAAACTGTCCTGATTTTCCTCCTATCAGGAGGCTTACTTCTTTGCCCAACTTCTAAATGTTGGAGCTCTTCCCAAGGCTTTGTTCTAGGCTTTCTGGTCTCCAAACCCCCTCCTAGTTTGTAAGGCCACTGCCCCACTGGTCTTCACTATCACCCAAGATTCCCCCTAGTATTTCTAAGGCTCAATCATGGTCCAAGTCCAGCGGGAACACTTGCTTGAATGTCTCATAGATATGCTTGAATGTCTCATAGATATTTCAAACTAACTACTTCCAGAAATATGAATTTGCCATCTGGTGGTGAACACAGACCACCACTGTCCATGTGTTATCAATGACTGTGCCATCAAGTGCAAAAGCACCATTGGCCCCATTTATAAAAAAAAAAAAAAAGAAGAAGAAGAAAAAAAAGGAAGTAAAAGCTTCATGTGGCCTGTACTGTTACTTCTCTATGGAAAGCCACAAGGCCTCAAAACTGGCAAAACATCTGCTTCTCAGAGACCAGCCTTTACCTTGTGGTTTACCAGAAATGTAGAGTAGCCTTTAAAATCGAAACAAAGCCAACCCACTCAGAGTCGTCAAGGATGAGAATAGGTCAGTGTGTTAAGTGGGTTTCTGAGGCCTTAGGCTCTTTTCCCTCTATTAATTCATCTCTCTTCAAATGAAGACCGTGAAGGTTTTCGGGCTTTAATTTAATAATTAACACTAATGACTTAAAAAAACCAGGTACCGTAAGCCGCTAAGTGAAAAGTCACAGGCACCATCAGCCTTCTAGTAGTTGAACTGAAATGCAGCATGTCCAGCGCTGAGCTCCAACCCCTCATGCGCTACTGCTATGCCCGTTAGCTTTTCTGTCCCTGGCGGGGCGCACAGATAGCAGGCTGCTGGTGTGCAGAGGGTGAGGGCCAAAAGACTGCTCCTCCACGAGGCAGTAACTCTGGCTCAGTCGTGGCTCTGGGGGCTCAGCAGCCCTGCTTCTGATGCTCCGCAGGCTCGCCGTCCGGGCCCGCTCAGCCCTGGGAGCCCAGGGTCCGGGGGTGCCGGCACTCGTTTCTCTGGCGCTGTTGGTCTCCAATCAACCTGGCTGTGCATTCCTTGGAAGCACAAAACAAGTCCTTTTCTATTTTTGAACTCCAAAGCCAGATGAGATCCAAATATAAATATAAATTTATTTACGGCAAGGAGGCCGTCCTTTGCTTTGTTTCACAACTTAGTTTGCGACTGGGCTCCGGTTTTTATTCCTTTTATTTACTGAAATAGATTTTGACAGGTAACATTGTACACATTTAAGATGTACAATATGTTAATTTGATGAATTCATATATTGTAATAGGACTGCCATTGAGTGGTAAGTAGCACCTCTATCGTGTTACATAATTATGCTCCAGTTTATAGACAAATTGCTACAGTTTCCTATTATTGAGCTGAAACTTCGTCTCACCACCGGGAGTTACCTACTTATAAGTTCCTGGCAGAGAACATTTAACCCCTGGTTTTTAAAAAGTGAGCTACCTGAGTGGGAAGGAGCTAAATGGGCGATAGGTCCTAAGGAGGGCACCTGTGATGATGAGCACTGGATGTTATAGGTGAGTGATTAACCACTAAACTCTATACCTGAAGCCAATTTCCCCAGAATTTCAATAAAAACTTGAAATTAAAAAAAAAAGAAAGTGAGTTACCTGAACATAGTACTTACTGTTACAAACTTGGGTTTTCATAGAATCTGCAACACAAAACTCTATTTCTCATTCTTAGTAGAATGGAAGAAATATGAGGCCTAAACTCAGAAATCCTAGGATCTTGTCTGCTCCGTAAAGAAAATTTTGATAAACAAGATATAATTAATAGGAATTAACTTTTTTGAAACAGGAGATAATTAGTAAGAATAAGTATAACTGGGCCCAAGTGCAGTAACATTCTCTCTTATCACAAAGCCAGATGTCCAAAAGTTCCTCACACTGTTTCTGAGCCTGCCCCACGCCAAAGCCTCCCAAGCCCTGTGCCCTGGCCTGCCCGCATGCTGATCCTCTCCACCCTTAGGGTGGCAGGGTGGGCCTAGGGCAGGCAGCTGCGTCGTTATGTGTCAGTGATATGGAAAGAGTAGGGCAACACCACACTACATGACAACACACACGGAGCTAACACGGGGCAGTGCTGCAACATGCCAGGCGCTGTCTAGACGGCTCCTCGTGTGTGGACTGACTTAAACATCTCAGCAACCTTACGTCAAGGCAGGGGTTACTGATGTCTCCATTTTACAGATGGGAAAACTGACCATATGTCAGCAAACCCTTGAACCAGGGCGGGCGAGTCAAGGGTGACAAATGTGGACAACTGGGGAGCCTCAGGGATGGGGTGAGGGCTAAGAATGGAGTCAGGCACAGGGTGTGGATCAGGGGGGCGAGAAGAGTCCCTTGACTGTGTTTATATTTAAAGATTTAACCGTTTTCCCCAAGTCTATAAATGGACACGTACAGGCTATACTCTCCTAAGTCAACTTATTCTTGCCTCAGTTTGCTCGCCTTTTAAACTGGCCATAAAATACCTGCCCCACCTATCTCAAAAACGTTACTCTGCATATCAAGTTGGAGAGCGCACAGAAGTGTACCGGGCTGGGAGTACGTCTTCCAAAGACTAAGGTAAGGTGTGCTCATCTCTCTTGTCTGCAGGGGAAACTCCCAACATGGCTCATCTCAAGTGCTGGTTCTGACCTGTGTCTGCAGCAGAGAAAGAAGCAGGAAGAGAGGGCTATGCTACAAAAATGGCTAAAAGATAACTCTGCATTAACCCCTGGCTGAGAGCTTTCAAAATTAACTCCCTCTGGTGAATTTTAACTAGTGTATCACAGTCAGAAACTCACCAGGATTTTAGAGAAGCCATTTCTACTCCATCCTCTTACATAACTGTTTGGAAAACACTGTAGGTATTAAAATGATTCCCACTGTGAAAATGGCTCCTTCTGCTCTACCCTGTTTTCTGCACAAAATTTTATGTTAATAACTTACTGGTTCCCAGGGGACTGAAGAGCAGGGAGATCTGCAAGTAAGCAAACTACAGTCCTCCCCCTTCCCCCCTCCTCCCCCCCCCCCCGAGATACAAAAATGCAAGTCCACGTGCCAGGCGGGGAGTAAGAGGAGTATGAACACGGCCCTTCCGAAGGGACAGAGCAGCAGCAGAAAATCAAAGATGTGTCCCCAGTGCGGGCCTGTGTGAATGCAGGGCAGGGTGAGAGAACACTGATGCCAAGCAGAAGACATGAGAGCCTTTCCAAACATCTGTGTTACGTGTTGCCTCTACCAGTTCACCAATGGCTCTTACTGACCAACCACCAGAGGGGAACCTATTGCATTCCATCCATCCAATCCTGCTTGCTGCAGATTCCCATCACCTCATGTTCAAAACACGTTTCTGCCGGAGGCATACTACTGACAATGCTTTGACAAGTATCATTTCGTTTCTGGTTTTAAATACTTAATACATTGAAGAAACGGTGACCTGAGTAAGGAACTCCTTGTTCAATGAACAGTATCAGAATCCATTTGTCTGGGAGGAGACATGCCAGCAAAGCCCTGGTGGGCATTTCTAGGGTTTCTAGTACGTGCTCCTGATTTCTGATGCCACTTTGGAAGTCTACTCTGAACTTACTACATTATTCCAGGATAGTTTATAGTTTCATTAAACTGGTTACAGGTGACCCTTGAAACAACATGGGGATTAGGGACACTCACACCCCTCCCCAGCAGTTGAAAATCCATGCATAACTCCTGACTTCCCCACAACTTAACTACTAATAGTCTACTACTGACCAGAGGCCTTACCAATAACAGTCAGTTAATGCATATTTTGTATGCTATATGTATTATTTACAGCATTCTTACAATAAAGCAAGATAGAAAAAAACAAATGTTATTAAGAAAATCGTAAGGAAGGGGCACTGGCTGGTTCAGGGTCGTGAGTTCAAGCCCCACACTGGGCGGAGAGCTTACTTCAGAGAGAAAAAAGGAAAAAGGAAAAAAAAATCATAAGAAAAAAATACATTTATAGTACTCTATTAATCGAAAACAACCCACGTGTAAGCAGTCCAGTGCAGTTCAAACCTGTGTTGCTCAAGGGTCAGCTGTATAGTTTAAAAACAGCCAACAAGACAAGAATGTAAAACAATAATCACATTTTTATGATGATTCTCAAATCTCTAAATCTTTTTTTTAAATGTTTGTTTACTTATTTATTTAGAGAGTGCGCACACATAACGCACACATTGAGGAGGGGCGGAGAGAGAGAGGGAGAGAGAGAATCCCAAGCAGGCTCCACATGACTCGGGGCTCACTCTCCCAAACTGTGTCATCATGACCTGAGCCAAAATCGAGTCAGATGCTTAAACGACTGAGCCACCTAGGCATCCCTCCCCCTGTATCTGACATCTTCCCCTACCTCAGACCTGCACCTATACTTTCTACTCAGAGTAATATCTTTCACAGACTCAGGACGTCACAATCTCAACGTGGAAATGATGGGTCCCAGGCCACATCCTCCTTAGTATACACTGCAATACCGGTGTCACTGGGGCCATTCTACAGATGGAGAAACTGAGGTTTAGGTAAATTAAGTACCTTGCCCCAATGCTAAGCAGGAAGGGTGGAGAAGTAAATAAAGTTTCAAAATTGGATTAATTGCTTGGAATCCAGGTAGAGAGAAAATTCTATTGTATCTACTCCTATCAGAGGAATTTAAGGTATTGTACTTATAAAAAAAATTTTTTTTTAATTTTTTTAAATGTTTATTTATTTTTGAGAGAGACAGAGATAGAATGCAAGTGGGTTAGGGGCAGAGAGAGAGGGAGACACAGAATCCGAAGCAGGCTCCAGGCTCCGAGCTGTCAGCACAGAGCCCGATGCAGGGCTCAAACTCACAGAGCTGTGAGATCATGACCTGAGCTGAAGTCAGACGTTCAACCGACTGAGCCACCCAGGCACACCCCCCCCAAATTTTTTAATGTTTATTTAGTTTTTGAGAGAGAGAGAGAGAGAGAGACAGAGCACAAGTGGCAGGGGGGCAGAGAGACACAGAATCAGAAGCAGGCTCCAGGCTCTAAGCTGTCAGAACAGAGCCCAACAAGGGGCTCGAATTCACGGACCCGTGAGATCATGACCTGAGCCGAAGTTGGATGCTCAACTGACTGAGCCACCCAGGCACCCCAAAGGTGTTGTACTTTAAAAAAAAAAAAAAGATCTAAAAAATGTTATATATACATTCTTGCTTTCTGAAGCAAAAGCCTGTGTCAGGGATTATATGCTATATACCCATGTTAAAAACTTGCTTACAAGACAACTTAGCTTAGAGAGCACGGCTCTGCCCTATGTAACTCCACCTCCTAAACAGGTCACTCCCCCTCTCTCGAGGCTCCTGTGCGCCCCTGTGGGAGATGAGCCTCTGGGCCTTCTACCACCCATAGAATCCTCAACAGTCGGTGCCTCTACTTCTCCACCACTGGGAGCCACAGTGAGGCAGGTAGCGTCTCTCCTACACAGAGATGAGAGGATGGCTGAACTCTCTAAACTAAGACCCTGTTAGGGCGCCTGGCTGGCTCAGTCAGAGGAGCATGCAAATGTTGATCTCAGGGTCGGGAGTTTGAGACCCACAGAGGGTATAGAGATTACTTAAATAAATAATTTAAGTTAACACACACACACCCTGTTAATGGAGGACATGTCTTCTCAACTTCTTACTTGGAAGTTCAGATGATTAGTCAAAGATACCTTTAACATTAAATAACTTCTAGTTTTAGCAAAAAAAAAAAAAAAAAAAAAAAAAGAAAGACACCTGTTTCCCTGCCTCATCCCTAAAGATTTGATGGTACTTACAACAGAAACCCAAATCTGAGCCTGTCCATGTCTAAAAGAAGTCCTCTCTAGATCAAATATGGCAGCTGCTTAGCTGTTACAGAGGTGTTCTCTTTCTTGTTCCTTTCCTTTCTAACCTTCCAAAGGCTGAAGAGCACAAGATTGAGAATGGGGGAAGGTCTAACATGATCCTGCCCTGATCCTTCTCCCTTCCTTCATTCACGAGTACTGTGATCATGAACAGCCTGGTTTCAATCGTGGTTCTATATATCCCTGCCCCTGCAAGATTAGCTACAGAAACAGAACACAAAGGGGGACTCAAGTGCCAGGTCCTAAGTTAATTGAGGCCAGCAAGAAGGGTCCAGCAGACTCCTTACCACCCCCACAAGCTGACTCCAGCTCATGTGCCCCAGAAACACCTACAAAAGCCAAGCAGCTGTCAGTCAGCCCCCGGTCCCTACCACATCGGTAATAATAGCGCGATCAGAGAATGTTAGAGTTGGAAGGAAGCTTTTAGAGCACCCAGCCCTGGTCAAAACTCTCATTTCACAGACAAGGGTCATATATTATTTAAAACAAAAACAAACTAAAACACACATTCCCACAAAGGCTTTATATTTGTGACAGACTGTATTGCTTGGCTCTGGCTCTCCGTCTCCAGACACCTGTCTCTGGAGCCCTGAGCCACCATATTAAGGAGTGCGGCTATCTTGACGCTATTGTGCCGGGGAGACCACACAGGGGGAGAGAGAGAGAGACGCCTCAGGAGTTCCAGCCATTCCAGTTCCCAGCCGTTTGAGTCCTCGTCCAGACTTGTGAGTCAAGGAACTTTCAAGGTGACTCCGACCCCACCTACCATCTGACTGCAACCTCACAAAGGCCCCCTCCGCTCCCCAAGTCAGAACCACACAGCTGAGCCATTCCTAAATTCTCATCCCACAGAAGCTATGACAGCTAATAAAATAATACTGCTGTTTAAACTTGAGGTAATTTTTATTGTTGGGGTGATGTGTTATGCAGGAATAGGAAACCACTACGAAATTCAATACAAAAACCACAAAATACTGTAACCTCCACGTTAGTCAACTATTACTTAAATGAACCAGTAAAGAAGTTTGCAGTTAGACGTCGTGAGACAATCTGCATGCCTCATCACACGGAGCTCTTATTACCTTACGATATGACACGACAGGATGTATATGATACTGAATACATGAGCAAATCTGTCCACTACGAAACCTCTGGCACCTAGAACAGCACTTGACACAAACAGCAGGGGATCAACAACCACGGGCTGGATTTGTAAATGAACGTTATCTGTAGGTGAGCTGGTTTCGTCTTCCCATAACACTATTTGACTTGCCAGCCATTTGTTGACTTGACTCAACGCCCCCTGATCTGCGTTCACCGTTAAGCTTCCAACTCCCTAATTACTACCTACAAAATGGTTTGACACCAACTTTCCCGTGCGCTCAAATGTCCGAGTCCCGCTACAGAAACCACACCATCCGGCTCCGTGATGTCAGCTCGGCACCCAGAGGGACGCCAGCCATTTTCTTTTCAACACACCTCGCTGTTAAACCTTTCCCGGGTGGTCTCAAGTGTCAAATGAAAGTTACTCCATTTCTTCACTCAAAGACCACATGCCCAATGGGAAAACGACTTCATGTGAGATGGTTTACATAGCAACTGGGCCCACTAGCAAAGGCCACTGAGCCCGCTTGTACGGCTTTGTCTACATACCTCTCTGAGTCTAGAGGATTATGTTGAGTACGTGGAAGTCCTGTCACGATTTCAGGCCTAACAAAGCACCGCTACGGGGTGAATCTCAGAATGCTTCAATGCACTTTCAAGTCACATGAGAACTGGCTAGTCAGGCAGCAGCGTTAACAGATGTAGAAATACCGCCAGACAAATACCTCTTGCCAATAATGGCTGCCCAGCTACACCCAAATTAAAAATAACCCGACAGTAATAACAGAACCCAAATGGGCATCAGAGGCCCCTTCTTTCCCTGCAAAACCACCATAAAATTTCCACAAAAATGTCCCTGTAAAGTGGTTCATAAATAAGTCATTAAAAAGTAGAGCTCAGCACAGGAGGAAGGAAGAGGAAACTCAAAAAAGAAATGTGGCTTGTCTATAAGTTACAAGGGAAAAAAGAAGTAGAAATCTTTAGTGAGTAAGCCTTTTGCAAAAATGGTAACTAAAAGAGTCTAGATCTGTGGCTGCCCAAAAGAAACCGAATGTGAACCACAAATGCGAGCCAAATATGTAACTTTAGTTTTCCAGGAGTCAGATTTTAGGAAGAAATTGGGAAAATTCACTTTAATAATACATTTTAACTTGAAATATCCAAAATATTATCATTTCAACATGTAACCAATGGAAGGAATATTAATGAAATGTCTTACATTCTCCTTTTCCTACTCTGTCTGCAAAACCCAGTGTGCATTCTACACGTGCAGCACATCTCAAGCTGGACTGGCACATTCCAGGTGCCCTACGGCCTTGTGCGGCTAGTGGGTACTATTACCAGCACAGGCCTTGCCTGAATGATCCTTCTTTGTTGTAAAACATTAGAACACCCAAAGCGCTAACAGTTTTCCATTAGGGAGGTAAAATACATATACTGTTAGAATCAGGCACAATGATATCATACATGTAGTCCTAAATTAAATACAATTAATAAAGGCTTGTTATTTTAAATTAAGTGAAACCTGCCTTCCAGAAGAACGCAGCCGAAATCCAGAAGTTATTAATTATGATCTGTCCCTCTTGCCAAACAGGGGAAACTGAGGCCCTGACCAGCACTGGGGGCCCACTTCAGTTCCTGGGCTCCTGGACTTTGTTTCCCCTTCCTGACCACATGATAAGGGCCAGGGCTCCTCGCTGAACTTGTGCACTTTACACAATCTCCAAAAAGGGAGGGAAATCAATTATTCCTTTAGGAAATGTAGGGGAATGATGGGGGTTTGGGGGGGAGAGGAGTGTATTTCAATGACAAAAGGCAAGCCTTGGTCATAAGGCAGAACCCTGTCTTAACCAGCAGTCATTGTTTTCTTTCTATTGTAGGCACCCCATTAGGTCACATGCTATCCCCATGCAGGATGGCTGTCACAAGAGAGCCCCTCCAGGGAGGGTCCCACATCAGGGCCTGGTAATGGGCCCCACCACAAGGCTGTCTGGCGGCTTTTGTTTGGAACAATAGTGCTCCCGTGATACCTCACTCTTGCTTGGAAATATTGTTATTAAGGGAGCATGAACACAGCTGTGTGTAAATTACACAAACAGATTAGATCTGTATATTCATAAGGAATACAAACATACTAATAGCACATTTACATACACAGTGGGACGCACTGGGCTGCATGCAGAGTGGAGTTTGGGTTCCAAAGTATTTCCTTAAAGTTTTACAGAAAGATATGCTTAAGAACTGCTCAGGCTGCTAAGTCAGGCTGAGAGTCTTCTGCCCTGTGCAGAACGCCCCCCAAAATGAATTCCTCTTCATCCTCGTTTGCAATATTAGAATTTGAGATTCTATAAAGGAGAAACCTCAAGAAGAACTTTAAAACCCACTTTTATAGCAAAGTATGGGATAATTTTCCCATATCAGTATGGGATAATTTTCACAGTTAAAAGGTTGCAACCACAAACGGGGGAGGGGTGCAAAAGAAAGCAGTGTAGGCGGAAGCAGAAAGTAAGAAGAATCTGGAAGTTTCAGAAGTAACCCGTCCTAAAATGACAGCTCTCCCGAAACACACGGATGCAGACACGTACAAAGAGGAAGGCCCGCTTCAGTACTTGTTAACACAACATATAGTAAAGCACAGTCTTTGGATTCTTCAACTAGTTTTGAAAGATAGGGAGAAAAGCAATCAGTAGTGGATGCTTACTGTATTAAATCAAGAACACAGACACAAACATCAGGAAAGCTGGGCTCTGGGTCCATGCATGATTCTATCAAGGCTTCACAGATGACCCCGGGCAAGTAACTAAACATTGCCTGGGCTAAGTTCCTCATGGAAAGATTGCATCCCAAGTGTCCTCATTAAAAAAAACAAACAACAACCAACAACAACAAAAAAAACCCACTAACTTTTAAATTATTGAGGTTCCAGTAAGACAGAAAATTTTTTAAAAGAGTAATAATCCAATTAAGTAAAAATATTAACCTATACACGTATGGATAGATACATAATAACAAGCACCCTATCTATGGGCCTTAATTTTATTCTTCAAAAAATCTGTAACAGAACTCTCCAACTGACACTCTTTCTCTTTTTTCTTGATATGGTTTGTATCAACTCCTGGTTTAAAAAAGAAGAGAGAAAAAAAAAAAGGTCCATCTCTGAGGCGTGGGTTTACCGTGCTCACAGCTCCACCGATAAATCATCTCCCGATCCGGGCCTGGAAAAGCACGGCCACGGGTTGATTGCTCCAGCCCTGGGTTGCCAGGCAACCGACACAAGGGGGAAGTCTGAGAACCGCTGACAGATAGCCAAGTGGCTGAAACAACAGACTTCTCTCTGTCAAAAATGTGTTTCAGAGAGCCACTTCCCCACCTCTGCTCTCTGCTGAACACTACACGATTGTAACATCAAAATCAAAAGGCCACTGTAATAAAAACACACTTCCTGCTCGATTACTAATTGTTAAAAAGCTGCGGGGAGGCCGGGATCACACAGTGTATGGCAACAGAAATGTGAAACTGTAAATGAGACCAAGTCAGCAGCATGTGAGAAATCGGATCTAAATGCAGCACCGCAG
This sequence comes from Felis catus, assembly GCF_018350175.1. Classification (NCBI taxonomy): domain Eukaryota; kingdom Metazoa; phylum Chordata; class Mammalia; order Carnivora; family Felidae; genus Felis; species Felis catus. Next base: position 5,845,576 of record NC_058375.1, read on the forward strand.
CTTCCAGTCGGCAGCCCTGGTGCGTGGGGCAGATCAGCTGCCGGAGGAAGCACCAGGAAGAAAAGGAATGTTGAGACGTTCAAGAAAACGAGCCGAACAATAACTGAGAAGCCACAGGTCTACATTACTTAAGAACAAAACCAAGAACACTGTCAATTGTGTGAAACTCATTCTGGAGACAACAAAAGTTTGCTCCTTCCGAACGCTCCAGCTCTGGCAAGTGGCCGTGCGTGTGCGTGTGTGTGAGTGTGTGTGTGTGTGTGTGTGTGTCTTTGGGTGCGGTGGGATTCCCTAATGCTGGACTATAAACTGGATTACAGCAGATCCTTCAGATAATGCCTGATGATACCAGGTCTGAGGTCTGACAGTCTAATGCAACATGTTTTTTTTAAGTAAGTTCTACCTCAACACGGGGCTCGAACTCACAACTGTGAAATCAAGAGTCACAGGCTCTACCAACTGAGCCGGCCAGGCGCCCCCGCTGCAACATTTCACACGTCTACTGTGCGCGCACCAAGCTTGTGGTGTTGTGGTGCCGCCGAGTATCAACTCTAGGCAGCGTCCTTCCATGAAACCACTGTATTGAAACTGTCATCTGGGGGGCACCTGGGTGGCGCAGTTGGTTAAGCGTCCGACTTCAGCCAGGTCACGATCTCGCGGTCCGTGAGTTCGAGCCCCGTGTCAGGCTCTGGGCTGATGGCTCAGAGCCTGGAGCCTGTTTCCGATTCTGTGTGTCTCCCTCTCTCTCTGCCCCTCCCCCGTTCATGCTCTGTCTCTCTCTGTCCCCAAAAAAAAAAAAAAAAAAAAAAAAAAAGAAAGAAACTGTCATCTGGGACTCCTTGGAAACTGACTCTCTGTGGGATTTGGAAGAGGCCAGCACTCCGAACAGGGTTCTTCACCTTTTTTGTGCCATGGGCACTTGTGGCAGTCTGGAAAGGCCTAACCTCTTCCAAAAAATGGTTGTAAATGCTTAAAATAAAATACATGGGATTACAAATAAAACCAGTTGTATTGAGATCCACTTATCAAAACACTGAAAAATGTAAACAAACATACTTTGCTAGCATGTTAAATAACAAGGTCACAGAGAGTTTTGTTTTCTGTGGGTTTGGCGGGCGGTGAGGGTTGCTGTTTGGTTTTCTTTTGTAGTACAGGCTCAGATTAGAAACTCCTGGAGGGCAAGGACAGCCATTTATTCATCGCTTACTCATCTCAGCACGGCACAGCCTGTTTCGCTGCCCAAGGCTGACTGACCGAACCCTGGAAGATGGCTGCCAGGCTCCCAGGCTGGCCGGCCCTCTCCGTGCCCTCAGCCCAGATCCTACAGGGCCTGACTTGCCCTGGGCTCTCCCAGTGCCTACAACTGGGCCTGGTAGGCAAGATTTGTGGGTTCTCAGTCTGCACAAGGGGGTGTGCAGACAAAAACACAGACCCAAATGGTTCCAAGGGAATGCATTTCCAAACCTTCCACTTTCAGATATTGTCCTTCCTAAGTTCACCCGACAGCATCCACTTGCCCGAGCGCGCACTCCTGCGAGGAAGGCACCGTGTTTTCCCGGGCCCTCTCACGACGGCCCTCCCCTCACAAGCACAAAGGCACCCCTCTCCCATCTGGAATGCTCCTAGGCAGCACTGCCCCTGATACAGACACGCCAGGGCACCAAACAAAGGATCGATTCAAAATACTGATGTTGGTGTTGACACAGTGGCTAACTCTAAGGTCACGATAAGAAAGCCTTATGCAAGTCAGGTACTTTCCAGTTCTTTGCTTTCAACAAAAATGAAGGAGGACCTAGTGGAGGTGTCATCTGACAGATCACTGCAAACCAAGTCTGATGATAAATTGTTTCTTTGGCATTGCTACGGAAGGAATTCGACTTACTGAGTGACACCGTAACAAAACTATTACTCCCATCTGCTTATTCAGGCACACAAGGTTTTTGAGCACTTATATCTACAGATACATGAAAAATAAGAATAAAACCGATGCAGAGCACGGCCTCACTCTGACAATAAGCAACATTCATGCAAGAATGAATTCGTTTAAAAAAACGAGTCTATCGTATTTCCGATAAATATTAAACAAAAAGTAAAATTTTTATCAACATTTGTAACATCTTGTTTTGATAAACTGGACACTAATTATTATAACATAATTGGAGAGAACTTCCCTTTTTAACACTTAGAGCTTTGTTGCTAAAGGAAATAACACCACGCACGCGTCTTTTGACACGCAGCCTTTTTGCGGCAGAGTATGAAAGGCTGATCTGACAAGAGACTCCCAGGCAGGAGATGCTTTTACATTTGGGATACGGTCTGCGGGGAAGTGGATTGAAAAGCTCCTAGTTACAGAAGCGAAAGGAGGGAAAGGAAAGATAGAACGTAAAACGTTACTGCTAAAAAGGAGCCCATTCGTATGTATTTTCAGATAGAGGATAACGCGTATAAATTGCGAGGGTGTTCAAAATGCCTTGGATAGATTTAAGAGTGAGGGAGCAGTCTCGCTTTCAATGTCACTATCTATATGCAAGAAATTACATCCTTATCATGACAAAGGTATATGCCAATCTAAACTTGGAAGGAAACGTATGGCTTTTAAAGCAAAATTCTTTTAGGGGCTTCACGGGATGTTTTGTTTGTTTTCTTAGCTTCATCCGAGAGGCGGCAACTGCGGAGAGTGCCGAGCGTGCTTCCGCGCCTCAGCTGGAAGTGCTGGCAGGTGCTGGACTCTGGCTTCACCTGACGGAACCAGGTAAAGACAAACGGGGAGCTCGAGCCCCTCGGTGTGCGGACCCAGGAGCTCGGGCTCTCCCTGCTCCCGCCCTGGACTCAGCGCCCACCACCCTCAAGTGGGTGGATCAGGAGATGCGGTGAAACGGACTGGGAGGTTTCGCCTCGGCTCACGGGGACACCGTGACGCGTGAGCTCGAGAAGGCAGGGCAGTGGTCGTGATGCGCACAGGTCCCTAGAACCCACGGCGACTGCCCCAGACTCGACTAGAGCCGGGTCCCTGCCGCTCCCCGAACGTGTCCCCCCCCCCCCCCACCCCCCCCCCACCCCCGCGCCTCAGCGGTTCATCACGCGATGTTCTGCCCGGGGATCCTGTGCAACGTCACTAAGGAGCTATCCTTGGGCTGGTGGCTTTGATTCGCTCGCCACCGGTATGACCCTGAACAGGTTTATTTACTCGCCGTTCCGCATCTATGTTTTGTCATCCTTCTCTGTGCACCCTGCCATGGAACTTCCCGTGTCGCGCCCAGCACCAGGTCAGCACCAAGTTCTGGGCACCCAAGCCCATCACTGCCATTAGAGGCCCTCTCCTGGAAGTGGGGTAGTCCTGTCGGGGTCCATCTGTCAGAGTCCTTGCATAAGCGTAAGTCAGGTATTTAATAAATACTTCTTCCAAGACAATTCCTATTACCAGTACCTGAGCCTTCGAGGGCCACAGAAGACCTAATTATTTAATTAATACTCTCATTTCTTAGACAGAGGATCGAGGACTTGCCGAAGGTGCAGCAGCTGGTCTCAAGCACAGATTCAACCAGACACAGGTTTACCGACACTTTTGTTTTCTACCACTAAACTTTAACTGCATTACTAATACGTGGTTTTCTATAGACACATGAGGAGTTATCTGAGGAAAGTAGAAGTGAAGGGAGGGGGTAGAGAGGAAAAAAAGAGAAGAAACTGGAGTTTCTTGTTTCTGAGCAAATCACGAACCCAAAAGTAACAGGACACAACGGTGGCAAACATTCAGAGGAGACCGGAAGTTGCTTTCCCCTGGTTAATTTAGGGACAGCCCTGAGGCCTGAGATGAGGCCTGAGAGTTTTCTCCCAGGCAGGCAGAGGATCCAGACTGCTCTGACTACTGGCAGCCAGGGCTGGTGGGACCTTCTCAACACAGTCTAGGGTGGCCAACGGTGGAAAAAATTCCTGTGGCTTAATAAAGGATGAAGGAAATGTTCTTTACAATGAGGAAACGAATCACCGGCCCATCAAGTTCCTTCGTGTCCTTTTTTTGGAGGGGTGGGGGGCTTTAGGCTCGTAGGCCTTTTTGGCGAAACATCATACTAAGAAGCACTGAAGAAAATGAAATGGTGGTGACATCTACAGGGAACCACACAGGCTAGACAGAACCTCCTTCTGGGTTTAACCACAGCTTCCCCCCCACCCCCGCTCTCTCTTGGCCACAGACAACATGCACCCAAAGCCGCCTTCGGCAAACATTTTACAAGAACCAGACCTTGCTCTTCTAATCTGTCCCCCAATCTAAAAAGTCACGGAGAAGGTTTAGAGAATCTTTTTGTCACTTAGAAGTATTCTACTGTTGTGTCCCCCATACTGGAAAATGCACGTCCGTGCGGGTGAAACGAATAGACTTTCACGCAGCTACGTGATTTTATTTCTGTAGCCAAGTTCCCACCTGTCCTTTTAGCCAAATTCAGTTCGTTCTGAGCCCTCAGAAGTTCCCAAGTCCTGAAGGCATTTATCTGGTCCTGACAGGGAACAGTTTATAGGCAAATGAGACATGACCCCGAAAGTCACCAGACGGGGGCTAAGTAATTCGATTGTTCCGAAAACACACATCACTCCTAATTAACTGACTTGAATTATCAGACATATGATCTGTCCAGACCTGGAGGCACAGTGATGTGGAATGGGGTGCCGCTGCCCTGAAGAAGGCAGCTCCCTGGCCACACGGCCCCTGCCCTACTCAGTCTCCCCGAGTGCAATTGGCTTATGTTCTCAGTAGCGTCTACGTGGATCGTGTTGTTTACGTTAATTTGTTTATTTGTCCGTGTTCCCCAATAGGACACAAGCTCCTTGAGGACAGTATGTCCAATGTTATTTTTATCTCCAAGGCTTAGACGAGACCTGGTCCACCATTAAATGCCTAACATTTGTTGAGCGACTGAGGAAACAAATAGCACAACATATCCCGGAGCCACTGCTCCCCTCTGACATCTTAAATTCTAAGTAATGTTCTAGCCACAAAATCCTGCCTCCTTCTTCAACCTCTAGATTTTGATCCAATTCAACCCAACTTGGCATTTAGCGTGCCGTGCTGAGGAGTGGGACGCCGTATGAGATGGGTTGCTCTCAAGAAGCACATCATGAAGCAGAGCAGTGCAGAGGGGTCTCTGTCTCCCCAGCCGTGGGACCTAAAATGACCATAGACGCCACAAGTTTCCTTCCCACCCCTTCCCCTGTTACTCCCATCCCAATCCCTACTTCTGGCTAAGGACAGCTCACCCTAGCAACTCCCAACTGGCCCCTTATACTGTGTCCCCTGGAGGCCTATTGTCTTCTCTCTCCCTCCCTCCCTTCTTTCTGTTCTCCAAATGCCCTCACATCCCCCCCCCGCCCCCCCCAACATCCTCACATCATGACCCATTCAGCATCCCTCACAACCCCTCTAGTAACAGGGTCAGAGGCCTAGTTCTGTGCATTCTTTGATTCCAACGGTCTGACCAGCATTTTCTGACCACATCATCTACCGCCTCCAGCTGCTTTTTCTTGTCACGATATCAACCAACCAAGCCAGTCTCCCTCGCCCATATTCGGTGATCCTACACCTAGCTGAGAGTCCCTTTCTCTGTCCTATCTTTTGACAGCACTCTCAGGAACATGAAGAATCTTGCCCAGAGCCCCCCTAATATTCTGGGTTTTTTGCATCACCATCCTCAGTGCCCGTCATTCCAACCCAGCCGCCCACTGACAGCCAACCTTCACATTTGGGCAGCCCTGAAAACCTGGACATTTTCTCTTATTTACGCTGCCACCAGGAATCCCACAAAATCTTTTTCTTGATTACGACCCACAGCCCTTCGATGCTTCTGCCACCTCTACCCGGTTCCCCAAGTTGTGAATGAAGCCTGGGACCCATTGTCAGTTATTTCAACAGTGTCATCAATACTATGAGACGTGCCTCAGCGTCCTGACCAGTTTCCTCCCCTAATCCTTCACATGAGTTATGCCAAAGACAGCCTCAGTCCTATGACTGCGTGTATTAAACAAAAACAAAACAAAACAAAGTAACTACTCCTCGTATCCTAGGAGTTCAATATAACGGTTAACAAATTAAACAGTATAGAGTCCAAACCTTTCTCCAGCCTTTTCTGACTTCGTTATTTTGTCCATCCCTCTGCCCATCAACATAAGAGTCCCCTAGAAAGTCCCTTTTCAGTCTGTACTGCTATCCGTGATGACTCACCAGCTCCCGGCTCTGCTACTTAGCAGCTGAGACCCTGAGCCAGCTTCCGGTCTCCTCAACTGTGAGCTTTCCCTGTAGACCAGAAATCTCTCCTACCTTTAGACCTTCATTTCTAACAGGTGGATCCACCCACATCTTTTTAAGTCACTGAAGATTAACACAAACACTCCTGTCTCCTCTAAAACAAGTCCCGATGTCAGATTTTGTCACTAGTACCACCAGTCTCCTCCCTCGTGCCGAAACACGAAGCCTGAACGGTGTTCTCCACCCTTTCCTTGGTTCCCACCTCCAATCGGCTAGGCTTCTCTAGAGACACCACGTGGTACAGCAAGGGAGGAGCTGGACCGGAAAGCAGGCTCTCCAGATCACTCTGTGACACGTCAGTCCAGTCGGTGCAAGCCGAGCGCTCAGAACAGCACCTGGCGCAGAATAAAGGTCTTAGGATTGCCCTGGAAGTTCTTGGTTTTAGCTGTTCCACTTGCTTCTCCCTCCCTCTACCCCACAACCTCGGCTGGGTGTTAGAACCCAATGCCCTGGTCATATCCCAGATGAATTAAATCAGAATCTTGGGGTGGGACCCAAGTCTCTGTTGTGTGTGTGTGTGTGTGTGTGTGTGTGTGTGTGTGTGTGTGTGCACTAAAGTTCCCTGTGTGAGTCTAGTGTGCCCCCAAGGTTGAGAATCACTGCTATAAACTTTCAACATCTCTCACTAGGACCACAGTCCGTAGCCTGGAACATGGACGCCCAGGTCCCACCCCAGAGATTCTGGTCTAACCAGGCTGGAGTATATAGTCTTAGCACTGAGAAATGTTAAAGTTTTCCAGATGATTCTAACATATAGCCAAGTTCCAGAACCACTAACTCCCTTCTCTACCCACTTTACCACCGTTACTGCTGGATTAATATTCAATGGTGGCCCCAGTCCTATCACTCCCCACGTTCAAAAATGTGTAATTATTCCTTATTTTCTATTAAGTTAAACATAAACTTCTCTTTCCATAAAGAGTGGGTGGCTTTGAATCAATCAGCTGTCTTAAGACACTCCTCCACCCATAGCTTCAAACTGGGCGACTGGCTATTAAGCAGCCACTCACATTCTTTCATGCCTTTGTTCTGCCATTAACCTGGATCCACCGTGCCTGGCGAAACCCTACCCATGCTTTCAGGTTCCTATCAAATAATACCTCCTCCGAGAGCCCTTCCTGATCTCCCCGTCCGACAGTGGAAAGTGGCAAGTGCAGCCCCGCGTGCCCCGTGGGCCCCAGCACAACACCAGGAGCAGGAGGGGCACTCAGAAAGTTTCCGATTGTGTGGCTGCTGTCTCCTCTCCAGGTTGCCTGTGGCGACAACAGCCAACTCAAGTACGCGTGTACACTCAGTGCCAAAATCAGTCAGGGATGCCACTCAGCCAGGCAATTATCAAGGTCAGTGGGGACTCCTGCAGAGATCTTAGTGGCTGAAGAACAAACGTAGTTTATTTGTCTCCAGTCAGCGATAAGCTCCCTTCCTCTTGGATGGCGCACCAATACTGTTTTCTAATCTGTGTCTAAAACACAAAGCTAAACTAACGACAGCAGGAAGAGAAGGTTCTAGAGGAAGAATTACGACAGTGAGCAGTGGATAAAAAGACTCCAAACGCATCCAGCAGAACGTTGCAGGGGTCTGGAAAGGCAGTGGAATTAAGTTCAATATAAAGTAGGAAAAAAAGCCCTCCCCTCCCATATAATGGTACTTAAGGCAAATCTAAAGTCGGTTATCCAGAAACAGACAATAAGGTTTGGTTTTGAACTACACAAATCCATCACTCCTTTTGTCAAGATACTCGTTTGAAGGACAGTGCCTCCCTCACACCTGCGTATCCTCCTAGCAACGGATTTCTGCGGTGCCTGAGATGATTTCAAACCAACAGAGGATAACATGGCACGATGCTTACTGGCTCCTCTTGATGTACGAGCAAGTGAATGATCCATCTGAAAAAGTTTGCCTTTTAAAAGCAAGATAATCTAAGTGGATCCTTTGAATGTTTGGCAGGGGTTTTAGAGAGAGTGCTCACAGGAGAGAGGGAGAGAGAGAGAGAGAGAGGGAGAGAGAGAGCGCGCGTGCACGAGCGAGCCTGGCTGGGGGGCAGGGGGAGAATGTGAGCAGATTATGAAGTCAGAGAGTTCTAAAGAGGGAGACACACTACCAGGGTCAGGCTGTTCCGGGGCCAAAAAACTGGAGAGCTGACAAAGAACTTGGGCTGTCTCAAAGGACAACCAGAAAATAATTTTCAAACTTTTGTTTCTGCTGAAGGATTGGAGCATTTCATTTTCGTGGACTGGGCAGAGAGGGAGGATCCAAATATTCAGAGTCCATCCCAACTTTAAGCTACTTTGAGAGTCTGGAACAGCTTTGGCTGATGAAATCAAGGGTCCCAAGTGGTGGTCCGCTGGGAACACAGGGATGGGAACCACAGACCGGGGGCCCAGTGCCTTCCACAAGCAAAGCTATTTTATTTTTAGATGAATGTTAGATGGGTTTTGAGTCCAGGTCAACTGCTCCCCACTTCTATGCTTAATAACACCTTGTTAAATCCATTTTCTAAAACCCTTCTTTCAAAAATGGACAACCAAGCCTGCTTAGCTAGCTATGTTATCCTAACTAATTAGAGGCCCTAGATGGAAAAAGAAAATGATTAATTTAGGCTGAAAGTGCCTGTTTGGAAAGTGGCTTATTTGCAAGTGGGTAACGCCTGCATAGGCTTCAGGAACAGTGGCTCCCAGACAAGATGGGGGCTCGTGAGAGGAGAAAAGGGACTGAAATGACACAGAGCAGAGCCACTGGTGACAGATCACCCTTCCCTCTGGCTCTGGGAGAGCCTGTAACACTTGTTAACATGCATCTCTGGGGTCCAGACGTTTTGTTTTATTATTGCTGATGGGGAAGATGAGAAAAATAAATTTACAATCAAAACTGACAAACCAGTTGCGAGGAAGCCAAGAACTCTTAGTTAGCACTAGGACACAGGAGTTTCTTCAACAGAGATGATTCTGTTAGCTGGAGATAAGCTATCAGTCCAGTTTTGCACCTGGGAAGTGAAAGGGAGGCGTGGTCGGCAGGAGGAAATTGGTATCAGGTCCAGATTTCCGGGCAAACACACCTGCGGGGCCATTGCAAAGTGTGCCCTTTCGCCCTTCCTTTCCCTTCCCTGTCATTTCTTACAGAGCAAACTAAGGCTCAAGGAAGGGACCTGACTTCCTCGACATCTCAAAGGTGGCTGGCGGCCTGAGGACTGTCGTCCAGGCTTGCGTTCTCTCTGAACACGTCCCACCCCAATGAGCCTTCCAGAGAGGAGAGAGAAGGGTGTCATTTAAGCTCTTCCCTTCCTCCAGAGCTCAAGTGCGCTGCATTTCAGCCACATACTTCGTGCCCTCGGGTGGCAGAGTCGCGCAGGACGCCGGACGGCGACGGCAAAGCTGCAGGTATTCGGTGTGGCACAGGCACTTCCCCCATTTCCAGGACAGAGACCTTCCCAGTGTTCTCTGGGTCATGATCTCTGAACGTTTGACAGAAGGATGCAGAATGACAGAGGATACGCTTAAAAGACAAACAAACAAACAAAGCAGGTTCCAGACGCACACTTTAGCTATGAAACCCGGTGCGGGCGCACTCCTCAGCCCTCGGGCCGCACGGAGGCCTCCAGCCATTCTGCTCTGTGCTCTCAGTTCGGTTGTCGTTTTCCTTACAACTTTGCTTTGCTCTTTCCTTAATTCCCTGGTATATTTATTTGACAGTTCTTCTGTTTCCTCTTGCTGGGACCAACAACAGGGGATCGAGCCCTTTAAAAGGGAAGAAAATACTCTAGAAGTGACCAAACAGGGAGGCACACTAGAGGTTCGGGGGAAACCTGAGAGGCGAGGCGTATTTTACCCACGTACCACGGTCGCCAAAAAGACCGCCCCGAACCACCAGCCGGCCCGAAGAAAGAGATGTGCAAACAGGTCCCTCCGCTCTCAAATGCGTGATGGGTGGTGAGGGAAGACGGGTTAGTCCGAGGAGCCACACCCACACCGGGCCGTCTCCTGAGGCTCCGTCCTCCTCTCCCCACCATCGCTCGCTCTCCCACGGCCAACACGGCAACCACACATCAAGTATGAAGCGACGCTGGCAAGACGGAGCTCTCCCCGCTGGAGTCCAGAGAATGAAACCTCACACACGCGGACGGGGTTGGTTGCTTCTTCCAAGGGAAGCCACCGAGAAGGAAAGAACGGGACACGTCCAGTCGGCTCTGCTGGAGCTAAAGCGCACAGCGGCCGTGGGCTCGGAGGAGAAGCCCCCCAGGCGGCAGCGGGGAGCTCAGCCAAAGGGGCCGAGACTCTACTCGGTGCCGCGAGGCCCTGGGGGGTCAACCACCTCCACTCAGGTTCTCTTCCACCCGACCCAGTCAACACAGTAGCTTCGGATCGTCCGCCACATCCCAGGCCCTGGGCTCTGTGCTGGGGATACTAGGAGAATTCAACCAGAGGCCCTGACCTCGAGACTTCCTAGCCCCTTGCGGAAGTCCCCACACACACTTGCCGTCACAACCCAGCGCGGCGGACCTCCCCTCTCCCCAGCTCTTCAGCGCGTGGCTGACACACTGGGTGTGTTACTGGGTGATCTTGTTTTAACCCGTCTCCCCCACTGGAACGCCAGCTCCAAGAGGGCAGGGATTTCTGCCTGTTTCGTTCCGGGCCGCATCACCGGCACCCAGAAGGGCGCCTGGCAGAGCGCCGTCCCGGTGCTCCGTCAACACCTGCGGAACGAATGGACGGGTGAACTTCGAACAGCAATCTAAAATCAGAACTAAGTAACCCGGTGAGCGACACGAAGGGTCATCCCACGTTCACGTTCACACAGGATCGACGGTAACGGAGAACGAGCGGGCTTGCCATCTGCAAGCCCCAACACCAGACGCAAGAAATAACAGAGCCAGCCAGCCAGCCAGCCAGCCAGCCGTGGGCCTGAGTGCTAAGCCGGTAAGGCCAAGGGGGGGAAGTTCTCCTTTATGACCACCAAACACACTCTTGCTTCCCAACACCTCGGCACTTTGCTTTACAAATGTGGAAAATGCACTGGAATTCACCCGTATGAAGTACTTTGCAAACACGTCTTAAAGCAAATTCTGAAATATCAGTGGAAAGTGTCACTTGACAGCATGCGGGGTGGGGGCGGAGGAAAGAACAACAACAAAATGCTACTAGGAAATGTAAAAAAAAGTGCGCTGGCACTCCAGTGAAGGGAGCAATTAGGGGGCTACCAAGGCCATTGTGACTTCTACCTAAGAGAGAATTTAGATTTAAGACACAAGAATGCCAGAGAAGAGGAGACAGTTTAAAAGAGTTACTTCCTCTCATCGGGGGGTTCCTTTTTTTTAACCTCCTGTTTCCTTCCCCCCACAATGAACTCCAGTTACCAGACTAACACAGTATGTTTCACCTGTGAAAACGTACGGCTCCAATGTCACCATACACAGAATGTTCCATGCATACACATTAAAATTGGCTCCAGCTCTGTTGCTAAGAAACTGCAGAAGGAAAGGGTTTTCCATCCTCTTCATTTATAAAATAACCACTTTGTCTACAGGAGAACAAATGCAATCTCTCAAGTCCCCTTGTGTCTTGTTCTCATTTTTTAAACGAACAGAGAAAGATGACGGAGAGTGGCTGAAAGTGTATGCTGTCGCCATTTTTTTTTACACGCCCTTGGAAATGAGATGGAAAACATGGTTTCAATAACCCACTGCTGTAGTATTTATTAATCTTTCAAGCTGAAGATTCCCCCCAATACTCCCCCACTTCAAGCAAAAATGAAAAATGTCCCAGGAAAATTGCTCTTTGATTTTAAAAGATTATCCTAAGCAGCAAGGAATGATTTGGGGTGTGCCTGCATGCAGTGTGGGGTTACTTCCCAGGTCTCTGTGCTGTTCCTCATTGCCCTAAGGCCTGAACATGCACACGCACCAACATGCACACACACATTTAAATTAAATTGGTACTGCCTCTTGGAGCCCATTAACAGCACAACTTACTGTTGGTTTTAAACAAAATTACCTAGTATCAGGGCTAGGGGGTAAGGAACTTTAGAAACATACTGGTTAAAGAAAATGAGAAAAAGAACGGCCCTGTTTAGAAAAACAGGCATACTACCTTCTCTGACCACAGTTTAAAGAGGAAGCCTAGAAAGCAATAAAGCCACGTATGTGAAATGCAAGGTCATGGCTGAATTTGTAGATTTAACCCAGAGGCAACTTCTATTGACATGAAATACTGTAATAAATTTTTGAAATATCTCTCTCCTTCTAATGTTCAGCCTATCTCATTTACTAAAGGATTTTAAAATACGTTTCTCTTTACAGGTTGTTATGCAGTAGAGCCTTCCTGCAAACTAACTGACAAAATTGATTGCCTTATACCAACTCTTCCACACATATAATTGATTTTTAATTCACCGTCTCATTTTCAAATGGACTTGGCAGTAATATACTCCACTCTATTCACACTATTGACTTGTTTAAAAAAGGGTTTGATTCAAAGGCTGATGGGCGTCAATCGTAGGAAAAATAGTTCAATCTCGTTAATACTTGAAGCATTGTGCAAATTTTACTTGTATCTATATTTTCCTCTTTTATTGACTTGTTTATTTTTTAAAGATTTTATTGTTTGAAGTAATCTCTATGTAGACCCAATGTGGGGCTCCCACCTACAAACCCAAGATCAAGAGGTGTATGCTCTACTGACTGAGCCAGCCAGGCACCCTTTTATTTTTCTTTTTTAACACCAAGGACTGATTTTTGCTATGGACCATAGGAACACATAACATGAGTAATAATATATAAATATGTGTGTGTGTGTGTGTGTGTGTGTATGTATATAACTTATGTGTAAATAATATGCCAAAATGTCTACTTATCTTTCCTACCCTCCTATCTCAGAATTAAGTTGTTCGTAAGAGGCAGTACCAATTAATTTAAAATTAGAGGAAGGGTAATCAGTTGAGAGAAACAGCTACTTCAATTTAAAATTTACTAACTACCTAGTCTGTGTTGCAGAGGTATAGAAAGGTATCTCTAGTCCAAGTTCTGGGTATATCGTAAACATTCTCAGATTAAGATTTATGAAAGTGAGAATTCCAATAAAATGATTCAACTTACGTAAGTTTACAAACACATAAACCAAAGTACATACAGGAACAAAGACACAAAGAGGGCAGGAAACCTAGAGACTGAGATGGTAGTGAGGTTTCAACTCCCCTGTAATGATTTTGTAATGATATCCTAACAACAGAGATGATTCACATAAAATTTACAAGAGAAAAAAAAAATGAATGGGTTCCTGTTAGATGACCGACAGGACCCTCCTATCACCAACATTTTTTGAATGACTATATAAAATGCCCAACAACTCTAGAAACCTGGTCATTTCTAAAAATCGATACCATACAATTAAGGCTTCCCTTATATTGAAAATACACCATTTAAAACTAAACACTGAGATTACGGACATCTTAAAACGCACACGATGGTAACCGCAGGCCGAGGAGGGCTGGCTCTCTTCCCCTGCCATCATCCCCATCTCTGCTTTCACCTCCAAAACCTCCTGCTGCTATAGAGGACCTTAACTCTGGTTTTGCTGTGGGTTCCATTTTCTACAGCTGCCACACAAACAGCAAATAAAATTCATCGTACTTTTGCCCCACTAAGCAGCTCTGTCTTCTGGCACATCCAGATGCCCGGCTTGAAAAGAGCGAGCAAGGAAAACAATGTTTTCTTGAGCAGACATTCCAAAAAGGGCCCAACAGAGGCGTCTGAAGACGCTGCTGGGAGAGACACCCCTCAAACAGCTGTGTGCGTCCTGTGGCAATCACTCCTTGACCAGCCACACGGGTTCACTGGCGTACAAATATTCAGACAATTAGTTTGGCATGGCATGTCAATTTTGAAAGAAGGATTTTCGTTTGCGTTTATGAAAACACTGAGCTTCATGCTGAAGGACAGCTTGGACGTTTTAAAATTTATGAATTTGTAAATCCATGTACACGACCAGTTAAAGTTTATCACCGCACCAGGGATGAACTGACTTTGGATAAAAATGTTAGAGATCATTCGTATCTAGGCTGTTCACGCAATGTAGGACATCAACGCTGACACCCAATATTGAAAGGGAAGCATATTTCCAGATAAAAGTTACAGTTACCCATGACCAAGCGGAATCCCCTGCGGGAACACCAGAAGCAACAAAGCCTTCACCTCAGGCAACACCTGGAGTTTTGCTGAAAGCCACCTGGACATGAAAAGAACGTCCCAAACAAACCTGGCCAAGTGGATGGGAAGCAAAGGGTGAAGCGTGCAGCTCAGTGCAGCACCCAACCTTACAACCTTGCAAGTCAGGCCGCACTCCACGAGGAAAATGCAGGCCCTGAATTTTAAAAAGAATTCAATTAGCATCCCCAGCATTTCCATAATCAACAGCTGAATGCTAATTAAGAGCACAGCAGCCAGCAGCAATGGAATCCCAGCGCAATAAGCAACGGCAAGCACAGCAAATGCTACCTTCGGCTCACGTGCATAAATAAGCGGAATTAATAACTACCCGAGCATGGAAGGGTGACTTCATCTGTTTCGATTAGGTGCAGTTCAGCCTGGGGCCTTTGTGGTATATTTGAATGTGTTCATCATGTTTAATTAAAAACCTAATAATCCAGAGTTTCTTTTACTTTTTCTTTTCTTTTTTTAACAAGTTCTGATCAGTATTTTTCTCCTCTTTCTCTTCCTAAGTCCTACTCATTTAAATGGCTCCCTGATACGGAACAATATTTTTAGCATAACGTAAGTGAAACTGGTTAACCGTCAGTACAACTCCCAAACGCAGTAGCCAGCCATGCACTTTGGTTCCATCCAACTGACCTAGCATTTCTTTGAAACTGCCTCTCTGATCTGACCCACTTTATTTAGCCTGAGAGACTGCTTTGAGCTAGCTACCAAGGAGCTTCTCACTCATTCCACTAAAGCAGAGCTCAACTGTCACTTTCTGGCCTAGAATTTGACAGAAATTGGCCCAAATCTGGTATCCATTCCCAAGATTTAAAGTATTTCAGCCCCCAAAGAAACTTCAGTAAGAAATACCATATCTATAGGGGCACGCGCCTGGGTGGCTCAGTTGGTTAAGCGTCCAATTTTGACTCAGGTCATGATCTCACAGCTCCTAGGTTTGAGCCCCATGTCAGGCTCTGTGCTGACAGCTCGGAGCCTGGAGCCTGCTTCAGATTCTGTGTCTCCCTGTCTCTCTGTCCCTCCCCTGCTCACGCTCTGTCGCTCAAAAATAAATAAACATTGGGGCGCCTGGGTGGCGCAGTCGGTTAAGCGTCCGACTTCAACCAGGTCACAATCTCGCGGTCCGTGAGTTCGAGCCCCGCGTCGGGCTCTGGGCTGATGGCTCAGAGCCTGGAGCCTGCTTCCGATTCTGTGTCTCCCTCTCTCTCTGCCCCTCCCCCATTCATGCTCTGTCTCTCTCTGTCTCAAAAATAAATAAAAAACGTTGAAAAAAAAATTAAATAAATAAATAAATAAATAAATAAATAAATAAATAAACATTAAAAAAAATAATAACATATAAAAAAGAAACACCGTACCAATAGATACACAAGCGGTCAAAGGAATCACTGAGAGAAAATGTAAAATGAAAAGCCTCTCACTGTGTAAGTTTGAGGCCTAAAATCTCAACAATTAGTTAATATCTGAAAGACCTAGGACGAAGAAATTGGGTGGTGTTATCACAAAGAATATGGGAAATTTTTTCCAAAGGTAAAACTTTTAAGGTCAGCTTTGAGCACATGTAAAAGTTTTTCTCTGATGCATAATTATTAACTATTACAAGTTTTAAAATGTTAGAGTGAAGGTAATCTTTTTTTATATATTTTTTTATACTTACTTTTTTTAAAAATATTTTTTTTAATATTTACTTTTTAAAATATTTACTTTTGAGAGAGAGAGAGAGAGACAGAGTGCAAGTGGGAGAGAGGCAGGAGAGAGGGAGACACAGAATCCAAAGCAGGCTCCAGGCTCCGAGCTGTCAGCACAGAGCTCAACGCGGGGCTCGAACTTTCGAACCTCAAGATCATGACCTGAGCTGAAGCCCCGGAACGATCTTAATTAAAGAATCTTGGGTGGCTCAGTGGGTTCAGTGTCTGACTTTGGCTCAGGTCATGATCTTGCAGTTCGTGGGATTGAGCCTCATGTCGGGCTCTCAGCTGTCAGGGCGGAGCCTGCTTCAGATTCTTTGTCCACCCCTGCTCCCCACCCCCGTCCCTCCCTGGAAGATGTGCGATCTCTCTCTCTCTCTCTCTCTCTCTCTCTCTCACTCAAAAATAAACATTAAAAAAAATTTTTTTTAAATCTTTATTCACTTTTGAGAGACAGAGCATGAGTGGAGGAAGGGCACAGAGAGAGGAGAGACACAGAATCCCAAGCAGGCTCCAGGCTCTGAGCTGTCAGCACAGAGCCCGATGTGGGGCTCGAACCCACGAACCGTGAGATCATGACCTGAGCCGAAGTCAGACGCTTACTGACTGAGCCACCCAGGTGGTGTCCCAAAAATAAACATTTTTTAAAAATAAAAAAAAAAAATCTTTACAAACAATAATCTTGAATAACAAGTTGTTAATATTCTTCAAGCCCCTCTTAGAGACATTAGTCTCTACCAGACCCCATCAGTTAAGTCCCTGCTCTTAAGTTTATGAACTAGGAGGGCAATCAACTCAGAAGTAAAGCCTGTGAGGAGGAACGGAGGAAGGGGCAGGAAAAAGCCAGGGGCAGGCTGCTAACAAACGCTGCAAACTAGGGAAACGGCTCAGAAGAGGGCGCGATCACAGCGGGCTGGGCCCGGGAACTGCCCTGAACCTCAAAGAGAGGTGAAAAGCAGTGAGGGTGTGCACTGGCGAGATGGGGAGAGATCTGTCTGATCAGGGAGCAGCGCACCCACAGGAGCCAGGACGCACAGGGGCCGCGTGTTCCCAGCCCGGCCAGGGGTTCGCACTGTCAGGTGCTCATTCCACCAACCCTTGCACACAGGAGTGTCCAGTTCATATAAATGCAAAGGAAAACGACTTCGTCGACGCTGCTGCAGTTAGATCAAATGGATATACTGGAGGCAACGATGCTTAAAAATAACTAAAATGTCAGGGCGCCTGGGGGGCTCAGTCAGATGAGCGTCTGGATTTCGGCTCAGGTCATGATCTCACTGTTTGTGGGTTTGAGCCCCGCGTTGGGGCCCTGTGATGACAGCGTGGAGCCTGCTTGGGATTCTCTCTCCCCATCTCTCTCTGCCCCTTCCCCTCCAAAATAAATAAACTAAAAAATAACTAAGACGTCCAGGTACACAGAAAACTTGGAGGGGAAAAAGAAGAGAGGTGGGCCCACGTACTTACTTTAGTTGGGACACGCTTTGCTTACTCCTGTTGAGTGCTGGGGTGGGAAATGAGGGGACTTCCAGGGAAGAGGCCACACACACAGAGGGTGACGCTCTCGCAGCCAAAACCAGGCCCAGGCAGGGGCTCACTAGTGATGGTGCCTCGCTGCCACGTCAAGCTGGTCCAAGATTTGAGAGGCTCCCTTCAGCCTATCAATTATTCAATCCCTCTTTCCCATTCACTTTTGAGGTTTTAGAAAATGAAGCTTAACTTCCTATAAATAAGGGGACGGCCATTTGATCTCTGAGTTCTGCAAGGGCTCGAGGCCTGCCAACATATTTCTCAAAACCTACACCGAAACAAGAAGCAAACATGATAGAAATGAGCCCAATGACAAGGACTTATGCAGTTACGGATCATCATCATGTCCGCCTAGAGTCGTGCTTCACTTTTTAAAATAAAGCCGAGCGTTTTCTGATGTGTAAGACTCCCCTTTCCCTCCCCCCGGCTGCCGACAGCAGGGACACGGTTCACGTTGTGCCCAAGAGAAGCGAGTGCAGCAGGAAAGGGAAAGCAGCTTTCTTTTAAGGGGAGTCTTTAAATTCCAGAGCGAATGAGAGGTCTGGGAGACAGGAAGGGAGAGTGCCTGGCCGCCCGGCAGCTGAGGAGCCCTGGGGCGTCCGCGCAAAGGAAGGAACAAGAAGGGCATCGGGGCACGCGGGCGCTGATGGGGTCTCCGGTTGGTGGCATCTCCCACATTCCTTCCATCCTTTCACCTCCTCACATCTTTCTGGCACCAAGACTTCCTGAGGAGCTTTAAAATTTCATCAGTCACAAGTCGGATCTCCTTGTCACAGAAATGGGTCCACAGTGAAAACCACACCCACAGGACTTTACAAAACAAACGAATGTGACGCGTGTACTCTGCCAGTGTCTGAACAGGAACAGATGTTTAAGATGCCCCCAACTCTTTACTGATCGTGTAAAGGTTTTAAACTTTTAATTTCTAAACAGCAGCACCAACCTCATCATGCGTCTGATAAGCTGCAAGTGTTAACGGGCTACGAAAAAGCTCTCTCCCGACCAAGCCTTCAGGGGCCGCTTCAGTGCACCCCTGCTACCTCCTCGTCTCCTACTTTGCCCCCGACTGCCCAACCCCCACGTGGCCTTTCCTCGAACGATCGCCTTGGCTCTTGCTCCAATGTGCCCCCAGGGTCTCGCCATTTCCCACCGGCACTGCCACCATGCTGTCCGCTCACCGGTCTCGGGCCCGGATGCTCGCAATTGCCCCGGAAGCCCACCTGCGACTCAGTGGCCAGAGGGCGCCCGCCAGCAGACGATGGTACCCTCTGCTCAGAATCCGCCCACGCAGAGCGAAGAACGAGGCACCGACCGTGGGTCCGCAGGCCGCGCCCGATCGCCGCGCTATCCCTTCCCCGCAGACACATGCCTGCCTCCGTCCTGAACGCGCCCGGGGCCCGGAGTTCTCTCTCCCGGCCATGCTTTCACCGTAGGGCCCCGATCCAAAAGGCTCACCTCTGCTCAAATGGTTCTTACCAGGCCTTTCCTCAGCCCCTTCTGCCACACAGCCCCTCACCCGGCTTACTCCCCCATCCTCCTTGCCTACTCCGTCTTCCCCAGCACGTGTGTGTAAGGCCACTTAACAAATATTGATTTACAGACGGTCTCTGCTCTGAAAACAAACACAAGCCTCGTGAGGAGGGACCTTTGTTCTTGATACGGCTCCTAGCACAGCACCCGGCACACAACAAGTACTCGATAAATATTGCCGAAATAAACAAAAGAGCGAGATCAGGAAAGCACCAAGAGCTTCTAAGCACGCTCTCTTAGCAGATTTAGAACACAGGCGAGGAACTTAAAATCGACAGGTCTACCAGTGACAGCCGCCATCTTCGTTTCTTTCAACCTAAAGGGCAAACGTCAAGCTGTAACACGCAAACACGAGTCCGTATCTGCAAGAGCACAAGCAGTCTGTAAGTCTCTGACAGCAACGCCTTCCAGAAGTCACAAGATGGGGATGTAGCTCCATGGGAACTCAGTCGGCTGGGACAGGAATCCGTGGGTTTTCAATCTGTGTTTGTGGGCACCTATCTTATCTCCCTACCTTCTTTGCTGAGCCACGATGACAGGACGAATATGTAAGATCCGCTATATTTATATAATCGGGTCTATGCTACCTGCTCTTGAGTAACGTCCTTCAGCAGGTTAGGGATCCTGCTGGCCCTCCAAATAAAAACAAGGCAACAGCCTCACTCTAGGTTACGCAGCAAATGGTTTTAACGCTTATGTCTTAAGGGGCATGTGGGTGGCTCAGTCGGTTGAACGTCTGACTCGGCTCAGGTCGTGATCTCACGGTTCGTGAGTTTGAGCCCCGAGTCAGGCTCTGTGCCGACAGCGCCGAGCCGGCTTCAGATCCTCTGTCCTCCTTTCTCTGCCCCTCCCCTGCTCACGCTTTCTCTCTCAAAAATAAAAAATAAGCATTAAAAAATGCTTATGTCTTAAAATAGGCATCAAACGCTGACTTGCTGAAACCAGCCAACCAACCCTACAGATTCTTCTGTCTTTCCATGAAACCGGAGAACATCCTTCCCACAGAGCTTCCTAAAAAGCAAGTCTTTCTGTGCAACTTTCAGGTTTAAAGTCTCCTTCCTTTGACTGCTGGGTACCATGGACAGTCCCCGGAGGAGCAGGGAGGTCACGCACTGAGAAGCAGACACCCCGGTGACCCAGACCGCAGGGCCAGTCCCGTCCGAGCTCACCACTTCGTCCTCGGTCCAGCACTTCTCGATCAGCTTGGGCACGGGCTTCTTGACCAGGCGCTGCAGGGCTTTGCCAGCGTCATAACCACTTTCGTGTAGCTAAAACAACAACAACAACAACAACAATTTTAGTCAGATAAGTGTGCCAAATAGCAGATCTGGAAGCAAATCAATGAAAGAGAAGCCCTGCGTTTGTCCTGACAGAAGAATCATGGAACGGGCATGCTCGTCAGCACAATTCACATCCCCCCACCCCAGGTCCAGCTGTTCGGGGAAAGGGAGGCAGGCAAGGCAGAGAACATTTTGGCAAGAACAGGAACAACGTTAAGAACAGTAACATTTACTGAACATCCGACCTGGCACAGAGGTAAACACATTCCTCATGCTCATTATTTTTTTTAATCCTATATTTTTTTAATTCTCTCATTTAAGCTTATGGGGGAGGAAGTATAGTCACCTCATTTTATGGATAAGGAAACTGAGGCATAGAAAGGTCAAGTGTAAAGGTGCTCACCACACTAAACCAGTAGGCGGTAAAGCCAAGACTCCGACCAGGCAACATGATTCCCACTCACTCTCGTCCCCCTCTCCCCAGAGCAGTTCAAAGACCTACTGCATTATGTTATCTCCTGGTAGCATTTCTGAAGTCTTGCTACTGTAGTCATTTCACTAAAAAAATCTGAAGTACCTAAACTATACGAGCTTTGTAATGAAACTCTGTAACAGTATACTAACTGCTCAGTACACACGAATGAAGAGACTGGTTTATCTACACATTCCTCTTAGGACCAGACTTCTCTCTCACCAAAGGTGATCAACTTTTCCCACTCCACATCCTTTCCAACCCCAGGCAGTGCCTGACACCGCTCCCCCTCTCTATCTTGCAAAGACACTCCTTTCCTAGTTCACGTGACCCCAGTCCTCTTCCACTTGCAGACAATGAAGGAGCAGGCAGAAGGATCCTCTTGCTTAACCTCCCACCTCCCACCTCCCACCTCTGGCTGTCACTTCAGAATTCTCACTGGAAATCTGACTTTCCTTTACGTATCTAGTTCCCTGGCACAAGAATCCGTTTTGGCTAGGGGTGCCTGGGGGGCTCAGTCAGTTGAACATCTGACTTCGGCCCAGGTAACGATCCCACGCTCCGTAGGTTCCAGTCCCAGTGTCATGAATATGAATATGAATGCTAGATATTAACTTTTATACCTTCGTAACATTCATCATTAGACTTTAAAAAATAAAATAGTATACTATACTATAAATACCATACTAAATAAATCCTAAAATAAAATACCATAATTTGGAAATGTTTGAAAACTGTCCAGGGTCGCCTGGGTGACTCAGTCAGTTAAGAGTACAACCCTTGATTTCGGCTCAGGTCATGATCCCAGAGTCATGGGATCAAGCCCCGCCTCGGGCTCTATGCTGAAAGCAAGATTCTCTCTCTCCCCCCTCTCTCTGCCTCTCCCCTGCTTCCACTCACACTACACATGCTCGTTCTCTCTCAAAATAAACTTAAAAAAAAAAAAAACCCGTCTAATCTAGACTTCTTTCAGAAATATAAAAAGATGAAAACAAAGTTAGGTTTTCAAATTTTGCCAATATTTAGAACAAGCAGATACCTGTCAAGCTCTATAATATAACAAGAATCTAGAATATGAGGTTAACAACATGGATCAGGACTGAATAAAAGAAAAAAATTGCAGGCCTATTTAATTCTTTAAAAAGCACATATTTTAGTGATAATCTGAAGTCAATTCAAGTTGATCAGGTCATAAATTCTTAATAAAAAGCTTATGGGAGACTAACAACATTTCTTCAGAGGTAATTATATATATATCTGGGGTAATTGTAAAGAGACAAAAGACCGTGGACTCTGGAGCTAGACAATCAGATTCAAACACTAGGTCTGTTACTTACTAAGTATGTGAACTCAGACGAGCTACTCATCTTCTCTGGGCCTTAATTCTGTCATCTTTAAAAATGAGTAGAGGGGCACCTGGGTGGCTCAGTCGGTTGAGCGTCCGACTTCGGCTCAGTTCATGATCTCACAGTCTGTGGGTTTGAGCCCCGCGTCGGGCTCTGTGCTGACTGCTTGCCCAGAGCCTGGAGCCTGCCTCGGATTCTGTGTCTCCTTCTCTCTCTGCCCCTCCCCCGCTCATGCTCTGTCTCACTCTGTTTCTCAAAAATAGATAAATGTAAAAAAAAAAAAAAATTTTTTTTTTTTTTTTTTAATAAAAATGAGTAGAACAGGGGCGTCTGGGTGGCTCAGTCAGTTAAGTGTCCAGCTCTTGATTTTTGGCTCAGGTCATGATCTCACAGTTGTGAGATCGAGCCCCACGTCGGGCTCCACGCTGATGGCGCGGAGCCTGCTTGGGATTCTCTCTCTCTCTGCCCCTCCTCCCGCCCTCACGTGCACACTCGGGCATTCTCTCTCTCTCAAAATAAATTAAAAATAAAAATAAACTTTAAAAAATGGTGGAGTGAGAACTTGTACCTCTTAGGGGATTATGAGGTGAGCATTAGAAAACAGCATGAAAATTGCCCAGAACTGTACCTAGCATGTAATATACCAAATGAGTATTAGCAATTCATTTTTAAAAGGAAAGAGAAAAAAAATAAAGGAAGGAGCCTCTACCCAATTTTCATCAATTTTCTAGATTAGACAGTAGCCTTTCCAGAGAGAGAAAAAAACTGTTAAACTATAAACAAAACCACTTATGTTTCACATAATTATTCATGTTCATAATTTTGGAAGTTTGACTAAAACTCTGGTACAGTACACAGGAAAAATGAAGAAGGATTTTAAATCTTCCGTGGCTGATGGGAGAACGTAAGGCCTGTTCCAAAAGCGAGCGGCTGAAGGAGCAGAGCCAATGAAACGTCATCAGCCCTCCCTGTGCCATCCCTGCCTCTCGGGGAACCGAGGACGGTTCTGAACGAGACTCGGAAGACAGGTTCCAAATGCCTCGCCGAACTTCTGGTGGTCTGGTCTGTCGGACAGGCTGGCCGGCGCGTGTGCGGTGCCCTCCGAGAGATCCCCGTCGGGCGGCTGACGTCCCCGAAGCGCAGGCCGGCGCTCGCACCCCTGCACGAATCTGCACTGGGCACCACGCTCTCCGTGGCGTGGGCCATACCCTGGGCTTCCTGCTGCTACTCTGCTCCCTAAATACTGGCCAATGCCTTCCTTTCGTCCCGTCCGCCGTCTGCCTGTCCTCTTAAAATATCCCCGTTCCTGACCTTTCCATGGAAGGAATCCAATAAATATTTAGTGTCTACCCCTCTCCTCCTCTAGAAAGACATATTCAAAAAGTCAGAACTATGGGATTATTCACCAACAGTGATGAAATATTTACTGAACAAACGAAGTTCGGGCATTACTGCGCTGTCCTCAATATGCATAAAGTCTGGGACACAGGCTGGGTCCCGGGGGGGGGGGGGGGGGGGGGCTCTGCCTTCCCTCTTCCTAGGGAACCAAAACAAACCTCTCTACACACTCACCTTCTTCTGAATGTTACTAACATTTATTTCTACTTTCTAGGAATTCTAAGAACACTCTGAGTTTTCATTTCTTTACAGAAATACTTTAATGATACTTCATTAAAGACGTACTTTTAGCATACAAAAAGTCGTTATGGCCCACACAGCTTCCCAAAAATGAAGATTACATTTTGAGCCCTTGGGGAAAATTACTGTTGTTGAGGACACCCTTCGTTCCTTCCACAGGTATTTGCAGAGTGCTAAACTGCCAGGGAGAGATATAGCTCGTGAAGAACAAAGAGAACGGTCATCAGGAAAGTAAGACGGAGAAGGGTCTGTAACAGTCACTGCAGAACGTGTCTACCTAAATCTCACATTCAAAATCTAGGGTCCCAAAAGGCTGGGGACTACCTTCTTTAGTCCATATATCAAGCAACAAGTAAGGCCTTCTAAAAGGGGGTTTGTTTTCTAGATGATCACGAAGATTTCCTTTCTTTGGGTTGGAGACAAAATAATGTTTGAGGAAGAGCTTAACTGGATATTTCCACTGTATTCCTTATGTAAATTAGAATTAAGTCTACCAAAATACTGGCTATCTTAAATCTCTAAAATTGTCATTAACAACATTCCCCTCTAATATAGTGTCGAGCTCTAACAGATTAAGTAATTTCATCTTGAGGAAAACATGATGTGGGTTTCAAATTTTAAACCCCTGATCACAGCCATACACACACATTCATATAGTCAGGAAATGCAGTACAGGCTTCCCAATATCGCTAAGGTAAAAGGTCCTTTAATGTGAATAAAATTTTCTTCCATTTCTCCAGAGAAGACTGTTCAAAGAAATTGCAACGAAGACAGGAGGAGAACCCCTCAAACGTCTTACAGCTTCACTCTGTAGCCTTGGAAAAGCAATTCAAGCAAGGTAAGTAAACCTTCTGTCCATTCTGCAACCAAGCAGGGCTGGTAAGATCTGGGATTAAATGCGATTTTAATGTAGAGTACAGTGAGCTGTACCATTTTAGAGCAGATGGGAAAAGACCACTGCAAAATGCAGGGACCAAGAAAAAGCATCGTTACTCAACCAGCTTCCAATGTTTACAAGCTACTGGGGAGAGAAGCATTTAGATCTTACACCATCCCCATCACCCCGCCAGCCACTAAAGCAGGATGTCATTCAGCAGAAACCACTGTTTTCAAATCCATCATCACAAGGGGTGTGTGTGTGTGTGCGCGCGTGTGTGTGCGAGCGGGCGCCCCGCACGTAATCCAATGATCAAGGAGGCACAGACTTGTAAATCTGCTGCTTCCGCATCACTGAACTGCAAGTCTGCACTTCTACACGAGTAAAATCAGTCTTTCCCTAAACCACAGGTCGATAACCTGGGGACTCTGATAACAAGACGGTGGTTCTTCAACGCGCTAGCCTTTCAAGTCACTCCGTCCCGGAACGATCCCGGCCTGGTTGTTTTCCTGCGCTTTGCTCTTTGTTCCCCGGGCCTGGCTCCACAGAACCCTCGGGCCTCGTTCCTTCCTCGGCCTTTGGTCCGTTCGCCGTGAAGCGGCCAACAGGACCCTCCCGCACCGGGGGTCCACCCTCGTCTTGCAGGCCTCCCGGCGGCCGTGGGGCCCGGGGGCGACGGCCCCGCCTCAGAGGCAGGCTGCGGGCACCGCGTTCTCTCTGCCCCCCCCCGTCCCGTCAACAAGGGCCAACTAAGCGGCTCCCAGGGCCACCGCCGCGCTAGCAAGGACCCGCACGAGCGAGCCAGCCGAGCGGACGCGGCGGGAGCTGTGGCGCTAAAAACGAGAGCAGCTTGAGGAACACGCTCCCGGGCTGGTTCCACCGTGGCAAACGGAACCGCCACACGGAACCCGCAGAGCCAAAGCCACCGCGCCACACGCAAGCGCATTTAGCCAGTTGCGTGAAAAGCTCTCCGTGACTTGAGGCGCCCGGCAGCCCCTCCTGTGGAAACCGCCCCAGAGCCCGTGCCTTCTGTCAACACCTAGCGAACCCAGCGCGGGATCTGAGGCAGGAGACGGGCTCCCGTCAGCAGTTGTGTCACAAACCGGCCGAGCTGAGGTTTTCGACCGTCAAACGGGCCTAACACCACTGTCCCTCAGCCGCGTCCGAAGACAACGGAAGGTACTAAATGAGATACAACGTGACAAGATACGTGAAATGTCAAAAAGCTACGCGCCGTGTAGCGGCGTCATCACCACAGGAGACGTTTCAGGTCCACATCTCTCACCTAAGACTACCGGGCACATACAAGTTCAGTAGATCATCTACCGTGCGGCGCTGGGGCCCACGCACCCTCGACGGTCAGCTGCGGCTTCTGACCTCTCCGGGATCAGCAGGAAGAAAGGATCGTGCAAGAAGAAAAACACATTTCTGCATAATTGCCCAAGTTAAATCTGCAACTCTCGCTCTGCCTGACAAATCACTCCCTGCTTATTACTTTCTATAATTTAATATATATAAGTGCTTTACTGGCAAGCTTCTCGAAAGAATAAATAATACTTAATGACTGCCTACAGTTTAATTAACTCATGATTGAACTTCTCATGGATTGCTATAAACATTAAATTATATCCTTCCTCAAAGCTGCCGTGGATGGAGATCTTGTTTCAAGCTTTAACTCTCCTGCCTAAACAATTTTGAATTTGCGGCAAATCTGTATATTGCACAGAGAGGTGAGAGAATCAACCTTAATGCCTGGTTATAAAGTATGTAATTTTATAGAGCAAAAACGAGGTCTTAACTTAAATAAGACTGAAAATGCGCACGTGTCCAAACACCTCATTTATATTACAGCAATCATTAAGCATCTCTGGATCCCAGGCAGTCTTATTAGCACAGACTCTGTGTATCACCACAAGGCTTCGAGTTTCCGCTGTGGCTTCATCTCAGCTGCCATTTTCTGTCTGCGTGATGTTGCGAATAAATTTTCCTTTTGGCATGGCTCAGCTGTCAGGCACCCCTGCTCTATAATGAACCCATGAATTACATCTCCCTGCTCTGACATCTCCGGTCTCACACATCAAAATATTGTTCTTCGATTGTAATTTATAACTTAATTTAAATGTCCCTTTTGCTATGACCTTTTTAGATCAAATGGCATCGCATCTGGCAGTTTCTCCTACCCCAAAGCATCCTTTTGCAATTATAGCCATGATAATAACTGCAGAAAAAGCCTTAGACTGCATTCATGCTAAATATTAAATAATTGCAGTCCATTAAGAACAGTATTAGGTTTAAAAGTCTTTTGCTCTGTGAAATGTTTATTTGCAAGAAAGTGCCAAAATAGCTTAGAAAGGAGAAAAAGTGGGATTTGGAAGAGATCTTAAAATTCTCCGTGTAGTTCTAATTATTTCAACCATTAACGTAAATGAGAAAGATCTCAAAGAAGTCAAAGACAAAACTTTAAAAAATCTGTCTCCTAATCCATGATTTACAGATGTCCATATATTTTCAGTCATACCACCATCACCAATGAGCCAGTCAGGCTCAAAATACGTATGTGTGCGCACGAAGAAACTATAACCGAAACTACAGGCACGCTATTCACTTTTGTTTGGCCACTGTCACTCCAAATAATGCTATTTGCTCACTAGAAAGGCTGAATTTGTCTGAACGTTCTCAAGGGGGCACATTTTAAAGACTGCGGCAAAGATGCAGAACGTAGCTGCTTGAAGCAGGGCTGAGGGGCGGGTCTGGGGAGTTTTCAGGGGGAAAACACAGTCGCTGCACCAACCCTCCCCGCGACAGTCCGTGCGTAACTACAAGGTTCCAGAACCCGCACCAGCCCCTGGGGCCGGTGGTGGGGTGGGGGGGGGGGAAGTCGCTGGGTGCCGCGTGTGTGTTGCAAAGTCTGGGACCTTTCGGACTCCGCCACTCTTCACGCAACCACATGTGGCAAGAGTACTAACAACGAGGAAGCAAAACTGGGAGGTCTGCTCTCTTGCTCAAGGCCACTTCCACGGCAGAGAGCGAGGACTCTAACATAAACCCACGTCCAGGAGGAGCTGGGAGACCCAGGCCCGCGCCCGCGGCTATCCTGGGGCAGTTCAGGCCTGGCGGGCTCCGGACCCCTCCAGCTGCAAGGACACAGCCAGCACACGGCCCGTCTGCACGTGGGGGCAGGAGGGTGGCCAGAGGGAGGGAATCAGCAACTCAGAAAGGAGGACATGCAGCCACATGAAGAAAATGATGAGATGAGCTCTCCTCAAAACACACAAGGTGTCAGTGGACACTCACGGGGGTGACATTTACCATTTTGAAAAACCAAGATGACTTCATAGAGCAGGTTTTGGAAATCAATGATCAGTGCAGTCTGATTGATAACCTTGCCCATCATCAACGAAGAGCAACAACCAAACTGAACACGTTCTAGGAACCAACAAAAATAGGCAGCAACATGTCCAGGTAACATCTCACAACTGTATTTCCCATGGCTGATGCAACACCGCCATATTTCTGATTCATAATTACTTCCCACATAATATTGTGTCTAGAAATTAGGGGGTCTCTATCTCCTGGCCATGGTGTCTGGGAAGGTATTCAAAACCCACGGAACAGGAGCCTCAACCAGCAAGCTGATTAGAAAGGAGGCATCAAATGCCGGCACCAACTGAGATCAGTAAACTCTCTTAAAAACACCGAACAAACCAAACTCTAAATGTCTTGGCTATTTCTGACCACCTAGCTATTTTGAGGCTCTCATCTGACATTATCTTCATAAACACCTGGAAAGAAGAATCCATGGAGGGCCTGAGACCAACGATGAGGGTTTGGGAGTTCGGCAGAGACGAAGCCGCAACAGGAAAGGGTTCCCCGCTCTGGCGCATTCAAACGCCAGCTCTGCCACTAGCTGTGTGGTCGCAGGCAAGTCCATTATCTCTCTAAACCACCGCTTTCTCCGCTGCAGAAAGGCAGAATACAGCGCCTATTCCGGACAATGTTTAGGATGAAAAGATAGACGGCAATCGCCGAGCAGGATTCCTGGAGCACAGGAAATATTCCATCAAGGACAGCGGACTAAAAAGGGACAGGGCTGCACGACAGTCACAGGGAAGCAACACTAAGGAAAGTGGACGAGCTTAAAAAGACCACACGAAGGAAGTTTTTTCTGCAATACTTACAACACAGGATAAAACGTGGGCTTGAGAATGGAAACCGAGGACCTGGTGACTTGTGGGGAACTGAGCAAACATCTGAGTCTGGGAACCAGGAAACTGAGGGGAGAGTTGGCAACTGTGCCAGGAGGAGCAAGCGGCCTGGGCAAGGGGCCTGGGGTTCCCCCTCTGCACAGCATCGCAGCCCCCAGCTTCCTCACCGGCAGTGGAGGGGCCGAACGAGGTCATTTTGGGACCTCAAACTCGTTTGTTTTCTTTTAGAGAAAGAGAGAGAGAGCATGCAAGTGGGGGAAAGGGTCAGAGGAAAAGAGAGAATCGGGAGCAGACTCCATGCTTCGTGCAGAGCCCGAGGCGAGCCTCGATACCCGAGGCCCTGAGATCATGACCTGAGCCAAAATCAAGAGTCGGATACCCAACTGACAGAGCCACCCGGGTTCCCCACGGAACTCCAAAGTTTTTAACATTCCTTCTCTTTACAGAGGTTTCTTTTAAGGTGAAATACTAAAGGATGCTATTTTTGAATGCATAAATGGGGGGCGCCGGGGTGGCTCCGTCGGCTGGGCATCCGACTTTGGTTCAGGTCATGACCTCGCAGTTCATGAGTTCGACCCCACGTCGGGCTCTGTGCTGACAGCTCAGAACCTGGAGCCTGTTTCAGATTCTGTGTCTCCCTCTCTCTCTGCCCCTCCCCTGCTCATGCTGTCTCTCTCTCTCAAAAATAAACATTAAAAAACTTTTTGAAGATATAAACAGTAATATTTTAATACATTCAGTTAGAGAAATAGTAAAATAAACAATACGGCCACTGAACTCTGCCAGCCTGCCCAGGCCAGACCCTGAACGGCAAGCTGCCGCGGAAGCTTCTCTTACACCCACTGGTTAGTGTCTACGTTTTCAGGCTTCTGTGGAGACTGGAGTAGTTTATGCCACAGGTTTTTAAATAAAATTATGGATAGTTAATCATCTATACAGCTAGCATATATATAAAACCTCACTTCCTAGAAACAAAATCTTTCCTTGTGCTCTTTGGGTGAGAGGCCAGGCAAAGGACGCAGAGAGAAGGCAAGCTGTCGTAGATCTAAGCCAGAAGCCATGTGCTCCTGAGGGGAAGCTGACTCCTGAGGACTCAGCAAACCAACCAATCCCTTAAGGATAAGACGCGGCTCAAAGATACAGAATGAGTACACCTCTGGCCACAAACAGGAAAATTACTGGCAGACGCATCAACCTAGACTGTGTATGCTGCTTTTCTGAATGAGAATTATTTGTCAGTTTGGAAAGACCTACGTCTGATCACAAGTGGAAATTAAAACCCTTTTCCATTTCCTTAGCATCCTCCCAGCCTTGAATACAGAAAAACGGTACGTAAGTCTCTCAACTAGAGGCTGACAGAAAAGAAACCAGTTCTATCCTTCTCATGGAGATGTACGCACTAGTGAACCTATTCATAAATGCTAAATTAAACTAGAAAATATATGTGAAAGGTCAGCTGTGAGTCAATTTTAACCAGATTCCTTCAGAAAGTTAACTTAAGAAAATAAATAAAAACAAAAAACCTCAAGACCAGGGAGGGGCGCCTGACTGGCTCAGTCAGTAGAACATAAGACTCTTGATCCCAGGGGTTTGAGTTCAAATCCCACATTGGGCACAGAGATTACTTAAAACCAAAACCAAAACCAAAACTAATTCCTCAAGAGCAGCTGCATAAACATTAAGAGAGAAACACTTACAGAAATTGCTTTAAATCCCACTAAGTCGAGTTTAGGTGCAGGAATGACCAAGCCCCAATTCATGGGGCTTGGCGACCTTAACCTCGGTGACTTCTGACGAGTAATTTTAACATTTGTGCAAAAGAACAGCACACTTCTTTTTGGTCACGATAATAAGGTCATGGGACAAGGAAAATGAAAGGGGCATACACGGAAGCGTGTGTGCCTCCAGAGTCAGGAACGCTTCTGAGTAACCGTTCTTTTATCTGGAAACAGTAGCCAAGGACAGAGCTGGTGACTCAGAAAGAAGCAAAACGGGGTCTGGGCCACCATGGCAGCACTCCTGAGGAATGGCCCTGGAGAACCAACAAGGACCTGATTCTGGGCCTTAGAAACTTTGAAACTTTTTTTTCTGAAATTCTGCTTTTCCCATCAAAGGGTACGAACGAAGAAGACTGTATGATATCAAAGCAGCAGAGGCAGAAGCCAGCCTGACCGTGAAGACGCCAAAACTTGCAAAGTATTATGCAAACCAAAAGCCACGAACTCTAACAGTTGCACACAATCTTGTGCGCTGGTCGCATAATGACGACTCAGGGGTAAAGGCAAGTAAAGGCAGACTTGATTTAAGAACACGTTGAAAATCTGTACCTCATTTCCGAAATGGAAAAAAAAAGGAGAAAACTGAGGAGTCAACCTTCCTAAAAACGCTTGGATGACAGGCACTCCCAAGTCCCGGGGTGAGCTGGAATATACATCTCAACGCCTACAGCGCGCGGGGAGAACGCAGGCCAACCGGCAGGCAGGGCGGCTCGGAGGGCAAGGGCGGGCAGCCCGGTGCAGTCACCTCAGAAGCCTGGCATGCGACTGGCTGCGGGGGGACGTCAGCCTCCTGGACGAGAGAGCTGGCCTGGACGCCGCGCTCTGTCAGAGTCCGGCAGGGCCAGGCTCAGAGCAGGGCTGCGGGGTTAGACTAGAAACCGGAAAAGAAGGCAGAGACTTCAAAGAGCAGTCGCTTCAAGGGCAACCGTCTCAGAGATCGAGCCCGCCGGCAACACGGGACCTTGCCCCGGAGGGCTCCCCAGGGGCCTGGCCAGGTAGCTCTGAGCTAGAGCCAAGGAAGAAATACTCAGCAAGTCACCGGTCGGAATAAATCGGCTAATACAGTAGTTATACATGACGATCCTATCGCCTAGATAATTACGTTCTTTGTAAAAGGAAAGCCAGACACATCGCACTATATACCCTACAAATACTGTACTAGTTTAAAAATCAAATGTCCTCGGAGGTACAGAAACATCACAGTCACTACCAGAAATATTTTATACTCTCAGTATCAAAACAAAAATAAACTGTCACAAATACGTACTGTAATTTATTTTACTGACACCTTATACAATAATAAAACTCAACTGTGCAAGGCTGAAAATTGACCACCAGAAGATATGGATATCAAATCTTTGGAATAGATGAGACCTTATTTGGAAAAAGGGTCTTTGCAGATAGGATTAAGTTAATGATTTTGAGATGAGGAAATAATTCTAGATTATCCAAGTGGGATCTATGTCCAATGACAAGCATCCTTATAAAAGAGAGGCAGTGGGGCACCTGCATGGCTCAGTCGGTTAAACGTCGGACTCTTGACTTCGGCTCAGGTCATGATCTCACCGTTTGTGAGTTTGAGCCCCACATGAGGCTCCTCACTGATAGCAGGGAGCTTGCTTGGGATTTCTCTCTCCCTCTCTCTCTTTGCCCCCTCCCCGGCTTGTGCTCTCTCTCTCTCAAAAAATAAATAAATAAACATTTAAAGTAACGAAGGAATGAATGAATGAATGAATGAATGAATGAATGAATGAGAGGCCGTGGAAAAACACAGAAAAGAGAAGATGTGGACCTGCAGAGGGGAGGTAACGTGAAGACAAGCAGAGAAGTACGTGGCCCCAAACCAAGGCCTGCCCGCAGCCATGGGAAGCCGGGAAAGGAAGGAACAATCCTCCTGAGGAGCCAGAGGGAGCGTGGCCTGGCTGACACTCTGGTTTCACACTTCTGGCCTCCAGAACTGGGAGAGGACGCATTTCTGTTGTGTTAAGCCAGCGAGTCTGTGGTAATTTGTTGTAGCAGCCGCAGGAAACTAATATTCCAACTTTCAAAACTTGCGGGTAAAAAAGTGATCTAGGAGAGCTATCAAAAAAAAATATCCCCAAGTATATTTGAAAACTAGTACAAGAAACATACATACTAGCACAAATATTATAAACTTTAGTATTCTATATTTTAGAACTAATGGTATATATGAGTCCTTTTAAAACTCAGGGGCCTGCTTTGTTCCAAGATTCAATGCTTCCTTAGATTATCAACATTTCTAACAAATGCCTTCCCATAAAGGCTTTGTAAAGAGCAGGAATTCAATGTTTCTTACTGAATAAATAAATCAATGAATGATTTTATTATATCTTCTTCTTAAATGTAAAAAGGCTAAGGGCTTTTATCCCAATTTGATACTTATTATATTAATATTAATGGTTAATATAGATTTACAGATGGGTAAAATTCTGATTGATGCTGTTTTTTCAAAATACCACATAATTCTCAAAATATTTCACCAGTTTTTAGCATAGAGAACAGAAATCATCTGAGAAAGAAGTTTCTTAAATTTGTAAAGGAACTTTCTAACTTGTGCCAAACAAAAGTAAAAGCCAAGTCAATTTTTCGGTCCCTGCGAGAAAGCATAGAGATGCACGGACAGGCTACAGCATGAAGGATTTCCAACAGGCTGAAGGGCAAAGCCCCAAACTGCAGATTCACCGGACATTTCAAGAGGACTGCTGTTAAAGCACGGCCTCAGTTCCATTCTTTCTCTGAGGTTAATTATCACGTATCTAAAGCTATATGACAGGATGTGCTTACTCATCTGTAGGTGATAATCATGCTTCTATGACAGAACCATCACGAAGACTAAATTGATTCATTCAAAAAAAGCACTTTGGGGCGGCTGGGTGGCTTAGTCGGTTAAGCATCCAACTCTTGATTTCAGCTCAGGTCATGATCTCGTGGTTCCTGGGATCGAGTCCCATATCGGGCTCTGTGCTGACAGCATGGGGCCTGCTTGGGATGATTTTCTCTCTCTCTCTGCTCCATTCTGCTTGTGCATGCATGCGCACTCTCTCAAAATAAATGAACTTTATTTTATTTTTTTCAAGGCAGAGAGAGAGGAAGGGGCAGAGAGAGAGAGGAGGACAGAGGATCGAAACTGGGCCCTGTGCTGATAGCAGGGAGCCTGAAGCAGGGCTCGAACTCATGAACTGTGAGATCATGACCTGAGCTGAAGTTGGATGCTTAACCGACTGGGCTACCCAGGTGCCCCAGAATAAAGAAACTTTAAAAAAATAAAATAAAATGTTAAAAAAAAAAAAGCTATTCTAAAAATTAAGAGGAAAAACAAGAAAAGAGAGAAAAGAAAAGAAATGGCTAAAGAGGGGTGCCTGGGTGGCTTAGTCAGTTAAGCATCCGACTTTGGCTCAGACTGTGATCTGGTAGTTTGTGAGTTCAAACCCCGCATCAGACTCGTACTGACAGCTCAGAGCCTGGAGCCTGCTTTGGATTCTGTGTCTGCCTCTCTCTCTGCCCACCACCCCTCAAGAATATATAAACATTAAAAAAACCAAAAAGTCACAATTTAGAAATGGCTGAAGAAACCAGAGAGTGATTCACATGCAGAAGCAAAGCAGGGTTACAGTCACAAAGAGCTGCACCAGGAGCTATAGTTTTCTGGTTAAACTATCAAGTACGAGATCGCTGTTGCAGTAAGTTACGAAGGTGCCATTACCGGAGGTTAACATAAGGGGTCTCTGCCCTCCCCACCCACCCCCGAGACACTTCGAGAACGCTCTCTGTCGTATCCAGTAAAAGAACAGAGTGGCGCATAAAGCTCAACTTTGACTAAAGCTACAGACCATCTAAAAAGGAATAAAATCTCAAAGGATTAAATTTAAAAAGTCATCTTCATCCAAACGAGACAAAAAGAATAAATCGCTGCCAAAGTGTTGTTGCTTGGAGCTTTTAAACAGAAGTCAATTTATGAAGTTCTCAGCCCAAAGGGAGCCACACTGGTACATTTCTAAACACTTAAACAACTTTCAAAACAAAAGTTCAAAATGTTTCTAATTGGTCAAAGGACAATAAATTAAACCTCGACTTTATATATTATTATGCTGATAACCGGTTGAAAAGGCCTTGGTTACACCAGAAAACCTCCAGTGCATCTTTACTTACGCTATAATTAACAATGTAACAGGCGGTAGACTCCAATATCCTGATATAATATAAATAAAACACTAGCAGAGGGGCTCGTCAAGGCTGATTTACATAAGGTGCTATTCTGAAATTTACTGGATTTCCATAATAAGAAATCATACAGCATATAAAGTTTTCCCATTCCTTTTTACAACAACAAATCAAAATCTTAGAGGAAAAAAACACACCATCCTATAACCATTTATTGCTGATTAATCTGAATGGAGAACCGGTAAAAAGAATGTAAGTGAGGATGTGAGTGTAGAACGAACAGCACAAGAATCCCTGGTCAGAAACTTCAGACCAGCTGTAATAACAGGGCTTCCCAGTAATGCCTTATTTGGGAGCTGGGAAATACTCAACATTCATCTAAGGCCCAAGTACTGCAAAGCTAATCCAGGGCCAGATGCTTTAGTGAAGTCCATTTATGATGAACAAACAGAAAACCTCTGAAAGAAATTGTATCGACTTAATTTTTTAGAATAAAAGAGAGAAAGATGAAAATGACCCTCAGAGTAGGCTTATCTGTACACTTCGTTATGCCAACCTCCTAACACCAAGTTCTGGGTGATCAAATATGGTTTGGACTTGAACCTGATTTATTTATTCAATCATTCAACAAATATTTAGTGCCTCTCTACTATGTACCAGGCATCGAGCTATGGCTCAGAAAACAAAGATGATTAATACTCAATGGTTAACAAATAGCGATATTTATAGATCAGAGATAAAAAAAAACTATGAAGCTATCGGAAGCCTTTGTTGTAGGAGATGTGGGTGTGCATAAATAAATAAGCAAACAAATATATACTCTCTTGAATATGTAAAAAGCTTAATTCAAACATCTAAAAGTCATCCATATTTCAAGGAATAAAACTGTCCAGGCAGAAGTGAAATCTTTGCTGCATGATTATAAATTTTACTTATATATAGTAAGAATATATATGTTTAGTATTAGAGAGAGAAGATAAACATAAAAATGCAAATAAATTCTAAGAAAGAGAAGTCAAAAGAATTTGAATTTTATTAGGAAATGGGAAAGATATTTAAGCCCAAAGAATGAAGTCCAGTATCAATTTAGTAAAAATAAGTCAGCATGGTATTTTCTAGAAAACCTTAGTCTCAAACTATAGGGTTCTGCTAGTTTCTAAGCATAAATATAGAGTGATTTTGATCTTGTAAAAGGCCAAATAAACACAAGGACTTAAAGATGGCTGAATCCCATTAGAATAATACAGGCCGTCTCTCTGTTATATACTATTATGTTTACAAATTATATGTAAACTAATGAACACAGATGAACCTCACAGAAACTGCATATGAAGAAACATATACCTGAACAGTACACAGAAACATTTCTATGTCAGATCCTCTAGAGGAAGCACCATTGTTGTGTTATATTTTAACATGTTATTTAATATTTTAACATGTTATTTAATATACTGTAAAATTACAAATAGAACAATTTTACATTCATAGGTGTTCACAATTTCAAATAACTAAAATATAACATATCTTTTCCGACATACATTGAGGAGTATGCCCCATCACTGAGAACACCTTCCTCTTCCAACCACAGAGGTCAACACATTTATCACATCGTCTTTCTCTACATCAATACATTTTTTTTTTTTTTACTTATGAAGTAAGAAGATAAGAAATACATTTTTTAACAAAAGTGATACAACTGTGTGCCTAACGATTCTGCAAGGTCATCACTGTATCAAAAGTAGTAAGTCATGCAGCCATGCAAATAAGATATATTAACTACTACTGGGATTCGCCAAAACAAGATATGCTATTAAGAATGTGTATATGTGGCTCAAGTTTTATATAACCTGATGGCAGATGGCCAACTGCCATCAGGTTATATAAATTAAAATGGACTAAACACTCCCAACAAAAGGGAGAGCTTGCCAGACTAGATTAAAAAGCAAGAAAACAGGGGCGCCTGGGTGGCTCGGTTGGCTAAGCATCCAACTTCGGCTCAGGTCACGATCTCACCATTCAGAGTTTTAGCCCCACATCAGGCTCTGTGCTGACAGCTCAAAGCTTGGAGCCTGTTTCGGGTTCTGTGTTTCTCTCTCTCTCTCTCTCTCTCTTTCTCTCTGCCTCTCCTCTGCTTGCACTGTCTCTCTCTCAAAAGTAAATAAACTTAAAAAAAAAAAAAGCAAGAAACAACTAAAGAACTAAAGGAACAAGAGACGTTCTTTACCTACAAAGAAAAAGCAAGATTCCAAGTAATGAGC
Source organism: Felis catus (assembly GCF_018350175.1). Taxonomy (NCBI): domain Eukaryota; kingdom Metazoa; phylum Chordata; class Mammalia; order Carnivora; family Felidae; genus Felis; species Felis catus. The sequence goes on from NC_058375.1 coordinate 5,882,861, forward strand.
TGGAAGAAGATATATCACGTCAACCAGCCTAAAAAAGCTAGAGTGGTTGTATTAAAATTAAACAAGATGGAGTCAAAAACAGAAGAGTACTACTAGACACAGTGTCGCTCCAAAAAGGCAAAAGAGAAAGATAAATATTATAAATGTTCATGCGCCTAATGACACAGCTTCCAAATATGCGAAGCAAATCACAGTTGGAGACTTTAATACGACTCTCTCAGCAACTGACAATACAGCTAGAGAAAAAAATTAGTAGGACACAGAAGATGTAAGTAATAATAACCACCACTTTAAAGAAACCCACAGTTATATAACAGTGCGCTCAATAACTGCTGGATATAAATTCATTACCAGTGTACATGGAACATAACATTCACCAAGATAAACCACATTCTAAGCCAAGAACAAATCTCAACAGATTTCAAAAAACTGAAATCTTACTGGGTACTCCATGATCCCAACAGAACTAAATTAAAGATCAGTATCATTCCAAGACAAAAAGGGGGGGGGGGGTGCATATAAGAGAGATCTCAAGTATCTGGTAATTAAGCAATTCAATTCTAACAATTCATGGGTAAAAGAAATTGTGAAGAATATTTTTTGGTATTTAAAAAATTATAATAAAAGAACAGCAAATCAAAATTTGTGCTAAAATGAGGTACCTAAGATCCCACTTTTGGAAGCTAAGGGGCAAATGATCAAATGAATCCAAAATAAATAGAAAAGAAATAATAAAAATAAGATTGGAGATCAAGAAGATAGAAAACAGAGAAAATCAATGAAACCAAATGTTAGCTATCTAAAATAATAATGTTAAGTCTCTATTTAGACTGATCAGGGGGAACACAAATCACCAATATTAGGAACGAAAGAAGGGTCAAAATTACAAATCCTATAGACGTTAAAAAGATAATAATTTGACATTTTTACCAACAGATTTGATAACCTGGATGAAATGAACAAAAAGTTTAAAACCACAGATCAGCAGATTAGCAAAACTGACACACGAAGAAATATAAAATGTAAATAGGTCTATGCCTATTATAATTTTAAACTTTTCATACAAAAAAATTTAGTCCCATCTGGGCTTCACTGTGAAATCTATCAAATATTTAACAACAAATACACACACACAATCAATCCTTTACGAAGTAAGGGAGCAAGAGGAAATTTTTCCCAACTAATTTTTTGAAGTCAGTATTCCTCTGATATTAAAACTAGACAAAGATATTACAAAGAAAGAAGACTACAGTTCAAGATCCCTTATGAACACAAACGTAAAAGTTCTTAACAAAGTATTAACATATGGAAGCCAATAGTATGTAATGAGTAAGTAGAATTTATCCTAGGAATGCATACTTGCTTTAACATTTGAAATTAATCAATATAATTCACCAAATTAACAAAACACAGTGTAACAACCATATGATCATCTCATTAGATACAAGAAAGAAAAGCATCTGACAAAATTAAAGGCCCATTCATGATAAAAACAAACAAACAGATATAAGGGAGAACATTTTCAACTTGGATCAAATCAACCACCACCCCACACTACACTATTATTAGTGAATGACTAAATGTTTTCTACCTAAGATGAGAAAGCAAAGATGCCCACTCTCATTATTTCTATGCAATACTGTACTAGAGGTCCAAGCAAATGTAATAAAGCACGAAAAAGAAACAAAATACATAAATCAGAAAGAAAGAGGCAAATTGTCTTTATTTGCAGATGGCGTGACTGTGTACACTGAGACCCTAAGAAACCAACCAGAAAGCCACTAGAAATTAACAGAACAGATACAAGGTCAGCACATTAAAACTGTATTTTTAAAAATGTTTATTTTTATTTATTTTGAGAGCATGAGCATGCACGAGTTGAGGAGGGGCAGAAAGAGAAGGAGAGAGAGAATCCCAAGCAGGTTCCCCACTGTCAGCACAAAACCAGATGCTGGGCTCAAACTCACGGACTGTGAGCTCATGGCCTGAGCCAAAATCAAGAGTCAGGTGCTTAAATGACTGAGCTACCCAGGTGTCCCTAAAATTATTTGTATTTATATTCTACCAATGAACATTTAGAAACTGAAATTAAGGGCACTTGGCAGACTCAGCTGGAGGAGCATGAGACTCTTGATCTCTGGCTCATAAGCTCGAGCCCCACGCTGGGTGGAAAGATCAATGAATCAATTGATCAATAAGAAAAAAATAAAGAAATTGAAATTAAAAATCTAATCTTATTAACAATAGAATTTTCAAACAGTAATTACTTAGGGAAAAACTTAACAAAACATGTATAAGACCTGTACACTGAAAACTAAAAAATCATACTCAAAAAAATTAATGAGACCTCTTTTAAAAATGAAGATATATGAGGCACCTGAGAGCTCAGCTGGAAAAACATGCAACTCTTGATCCCAGACTTGTGAGTTCAAGCCCCATACTGGGTGTAGAGCTTATTTAAATAAATAAAAAAATAAAATAAATAAATAAAATAAGTAAAAAATAAAAAATAAAATAAATTAAAAAAAGAAAAAAGAAAAAAATAAAGTAAAATAAAGTAAAATAAAATAAAATAAAATAAAATAAAATAAAATAAAATAAAATAAAAACTTTTAAAAAATGAAGATATGTATCATGTTCAGGTTTGGAAGATTCAATATTGTTAAGATGTCAATTCTTCTAAACCGATCCATAGATTCAATGCAATCACAGTGAAAATCCCATAAAACCTTTTTAAAAATAGAAACCACCAAGCTGATTCTAAAACGTATGTGGAAAGGGATGGGTGTATGGATGGCTCAGTTGGTTAAGTGTGACTCTTGATTTCAGCTAAGGTCATGATCTCACGATTTTTGAGTTTGAGCCCCATTATCAGGCTCTGTGCTGACAGTGCAGAGCCTACTTGGGATTCTCTCTCTCTCTCCCTCTCTCTCTGTTCCTCCCCCACTTGTGTGCTCACTCTCTCTCAAAATAAATAAAAACAAAATAAAATAAAATGTAAATGGAGGGGTGCCTGGGTGGCTCAGTGGGTTAAGCATCTGACTTCAGCTCAGGTCATGATCTCACAGTCCATGGGTTCGAGCCCTGCATCAGGCTGTCTGTTGTCAGCACAGGGCCTGCTTCAGATCCTCAGTCCTCCCTCTCTCTGCCCCTCCCCCTCTCTGCCCCTCCCCCATTCTCCCTCCCTCCCTCCCTCCCTTTCTCTCTCTCTCTCTCTCTCTCTCTCTCTCTCTCCAAAAAATAAATAAACATTTAAAATAAAAAGAGGTGCATGGGTGCCTCAGTCAGCTGGACATCTGTTTTGGCTCTGATCATGACCTTGCGGTTCAGAAGTTCAAGCCCCACATCAGGCTCTCTGCTGTCAGCACAGAGCCCACTTCAGACTCTCTGTCCCTCTCTTTCTCTCTCAAACATAAATAAACATTAAAAAAAAATAAATATGGGGTGCCTGGGTGGCTCAGTTGGTTAAGTGTCTGACTTCGGCTCAGGTCACGATCTCACAGCTCCTGAGTTCAAGCCCTGTGTCGGGCTCTGTGCTGAACAGCTCGGAGCCTGGAGCCTGCTTTGGATTCTGTGTCTCCCTCTCTCTCTGCCCCTCCCCTGCTCATGCTCTGTCTCTTTCTTTCTTTCCCTCTCTCTCTCGAATAAACATTTAAAAAAAAGTTGAAAAAAACATAATAAAATTTATATAAATAGTAAAATTTATCTGAGAATGCAAATGACCTAAAATAGCCAAAACAATCTTAAAAAACAAGTACAAAGTAGGAAGACTTACCACTACCTGAGTTCTGATAAAGCTACATTACTCGAAATACTGAAATACTGGTGAAAAGACAGATAACACATTAGTGAAACAAGAGAATCCAGAAAAAAGAAAAACTGCTTATATATAAGCAGTTGGTGTTCAATAAAGGTATCAAGGCAATGAAATGAGAAAAGTCTGTTTTCAACAAATTTGACTCCAACAACTGGCACCTGTGTGGGAGAGAAGGCACTTTCACCCATACCTCACAGTACACACAAAATTAATTTGAAATGAATCACAGACCTGAAGGCAAGAACTAAAACGTCAAGAATAAAACACAGGAACAACCTTTGTTATCATGGGGTGAACAAAGAAACTTTCACAAAAGGAAAATGATACACTGGACTTTAGCAAAATTAATACATTTTGCTCTCTGAAAGACACCCTTACAGAAAAATAGTCATGGTATGGCAGGAAATATTCACAAATACGTGTATCAAAGGACTTATATCTGCAATACAAAAAGAACCCTTAAAACTAAATAATTATACTAAAAACAATTCAACTTTTAAAAGTGGGCAAAATATACTTCACAAAAGACAACATACAACTGGGCGGTAAGACATGAAAAGAGGCTCAATTAGGATGAACAGGAAATTCAAATTAAAATCTCAGTGAGTGAGGCACAGACAGACATCATTAGTAATGTCAAACGCTGAGGAATCTTTAGCCTCAGTCAAATCTGTGTCCCCCATCTAAATAAAAACCAACAGCACACAAAACAAACAAATCTCAATGAGATATCGCTACATACTCATTAGAATGGCTGAAATTCAAAAGACTGACAACATGAAGTCTTACTGAGGATGCTGAAGAACTGAAATTCTAACATAGTACTGATGGCAACGTAAAGTGGTACAGCCACTCGGAAACGTGTTTGACAGTTTCTTTTTTTTTTTCTTAAGCTTATTTATTTATTTTTAAGAGAGAGAGCATGAGTGGGAGAGAGGCAGATACAAAAGGAGAGAGGGAATCCCAAGCAGGCTCCCTGAAGTGGGGCTTGAACCCACAAAACCATGAGATCAAGACCTGAGCCAAAACCAAGAGACGCTTAACCAACTGAGCCACCCAGGTGCCCCTGACGGTTTCTTAAAAGCCACCCGCGCACATACAATCCTGCCATTTCACTCCTAAGTATTTACCCAAGAGAAATGAAAACACGCATCCTCACAAAGCCTTGCATAACAATGTTAATAACACCTTTATTCATAATGGCGGCCAAAAGCTTGGAAACACGAATGTCCATCACCAGACGAATGGATCAATTATTGTTACTACCGGTACACTGGAACACTACTCAGCAATAAAAAGGAACAGAATATCGATAATGCGACAACATAAATCTATCCCAAAATTATTATATGGAAAGAAGCCAGACTCAAAAGAGCAAAAATATTATTCTGACACAACATTGTACGATGTGAGAAAACGTATCAGTGGTTGTCTGAGGCTGGAAGCAGTAAAGGATCGGGGAAGGGCATGAGGCACCTCTGGGGTGCTGGAAACGTTTCACATCTAGATCGCTGCAATAGTTTCGCCAGTATACACATCTGAAAAAAAACATCAAACTGTATATACTTTAAATCAGAGCAGCTTATTATATGTAAATTATACCCCAATACGTTGTTTTAAAACTTATATGCTAAAAATCTCAGTTGTGAGTAATGAAGAAAAAACTGAGTCAAAATGAGGAATGAGGAAGAGCTTGTATTTAAAAATGGGTCCCTGCTGGAGTGCCAGGGTGACTCAGTCGGTTGAGCGTCCGACTTCGGCCCAGCTCATGATCTCCCGGTTCGTGAGATAGAGCCCTGCATTAGGCTCCATGCCGACAGTTCGGAGCCTGGAGCCTGCTTCGGACTCTGTGTCTCCCTCTCTCTCTCTGCACCTCCCCAGCTCACGCTCGCACTCTGTCTCTGCAAAAATAAATAAGCTTAAAAAATGAAAATTAAAAATGGGTCCATGTAATAGTCATGAAGAATTAACAGCTCAAAAAGCTCTATTAGTTTTAAATAGATGGCAGTTTTAAGATCAAACTATTTATTTAAATGTATTTCAATTTAAATAGTCCTACTCAGATGTTAAACACACGACAATGTGGCTGTACCACATAATTTCATTTACTTTAAATTTCTGTACTGTCCTGAGAAATAGGAGACACAGGTTTATTCTAAACTGACAAATGCCTACACTTGTTTTGACTCTATGCTATACTTCTCACATGACAACACATTTATTTTTTCAATTTATTACTTAACACAGCTCGAAACCACCCTTACGCCAAGGAAGATGAAATAAACATTAACTCCCTATAAGATTTTTCAATTCACTTCACTTTTCATTAAGAAAGTACCCGTAACTAAAACTCTGTGAGCCAGTACCATAATTAAGTGGAAAAATTAAAAGAGCCATTAAACTTTTCCATTCCTCACAAAAGGAACAAACGACTCGGTCCTTTGGTGGCTGACTGCACTTGGATTGCCTAACCCCAGACACCTGAGCCATCTTGGACGCGCCTAGACAGGAAAATTTCAAATGATGGGAAGGCAGCCTCACAGAAATAAAAACTCATAAAACCAAAAGCCCTCTGGCAATGCTTAAGAAGACTTCAGAAGGAACTTGCTACAAAGGACCACGGGCAAAAAGAGCCCAAATTATTTCTGTATAGAGGTATGTTTTACCGAATCCTCAGAGGGGTCGCAATAAAAGAACAAATCCGATCGATTCGGTAAAGTGCCAAAAACAGACATTTTATTAAATGTGGCAACGTCTTCATTATTTAAAAATTCAACTGAGCGGCATAGTTGTGAAAGGGGAATTTTTTTCATAAAGCTTTGATGCAGAAGATTCCACAGAGGGGAACCCGGGAGAGTCAGTCGCTTAAGTATCGACTCTTGAATTTGGCTCAGGGTCATGATCTCACGGTTCACGAGGTTCAGCCCCGCATCAGGCTCTGTGGTGACAGTGCCAAGACTGCTTGAGATTCTCTCTCCCTCTCTCTCTGCCCCTCTCCTGCTCTCTCTCTCTCAAAATAAACAGACATTTTTAAAAAAACTCAACAGAAAACAAGCTCAAAGAGTGACTCTGAATAAATGCACACTCGTGGGTATTCTGAATTCACAGACATTCACAACACAACTCCTACCACAGCCACCGTCTGCAGTGGCACTCAGCTGAGTCTCCCTTTCCTCATCCGGAAAATAACCTCAAAGGCCCCTTCTAGCTCTATCACTATGCGTTCAGAGTAAAGACTCCGGATAAAAGCAAAAACTCCAAGTGTGAAAGAGGTGAGGAGAGAAAAGAAATAAGCGTACGGGTAGGTAAACAACTGCTCTGTCATCTATCGCAGGGCCCAATCCCACAAGGTCACTTCACCTCTGACGCTGTCGGAGACTAGTACCGCGTAACACTCAAGAAACGCAACCGGCCCAGGAATAAAAATCAGCCGTATCTGCATGTTTCTCTGAAAGCGAGCTGCAGAGTAGAAAGCTCACTAAGTTGGGTTATTTTCTAACCTCCATTCTGAACTTTTCAGATTGTTGGCATTCAACAATCGTCTGGCTTTTCTGAGCCTTAGATTCTTATCTATTTAGAGACTGGAACAGATGATCTCAAACGTCCCTTCCAAATATAGCGACCTCTCAAGAAAAATGAAAAACAAAAAAGGTTCTTCAATTACATTTAGTTAATCATCAGGAGTTGCTGAGCCTATGAGCTCAATAGCCTATGTGAATATACACAGCCTTTTTAATACACCACAAATGCATAAAACTTCATTATTACTCCATCAGATTTGATGATTTCACATTAGTTACCACACAGGGAAGAATTATTTCAAGACACTTTAAAATACATTAATTTTCCTACACAGCCCTATCGGATGTATTCTAACGTCAAACAGGGAAGCCGGTTTCAGTGATCGTACTATGCACAGCAGTTCGACTTCCGTTCTTCTGAGCTGCTGCCTGTGTGTTGCAGCTCAGGGCAGAGGAGTAATTCTGAAGGATGCCGTGCAACCAACCCAGTACCGTCAGGCTCACTTGTTACATTTTACTTTAGATTTTTTTAAGGATTATTATTTTTAAAACTCAATTCTGTTGTATAATCGTGTGAGATATTTAATCATGTGAGATATTTAAAGGCGTATCTATAAAAAAAACATATTCACTCCAGGAAGTCTGGCTTCTTCTCCGTTCCCTCCCTGCACTTTCGAACTCACGGTCTAAGAGACAGAGAAGGAGGCAAAAGGTATGGCCTCTGGATTCGCATCTTGAGTGTGTGACCCTGGCTTGTGACTCGATCGCTCCAAACTTACTTCCTCATGTCTACAATGGTGATAATGATAAAACCTACTCCAGAGGGAGACTGCGAGGATTAAATAAGACCATCTGTGCACAGTGGTCGGCTTTGTGGGATCTCAGGGAAGATCGACTGCTAGCATCAGGCTCTCATTTGAGGCTCAACACGATACTGGGGTAGAGACGCAGAAGAGGAAACGAACCTGGAGGCGCCCATCACCGCATCAAGGTCATGGAGCCCAGTGCTGAGACCGCAACCCATCTTTCGATCCCAGCACTAAGCCATAGTACTCGCTCCTGAAATTCTAGGCTCATTCAGGTTCCATGCTCATCACACATGCCCTGCAACCAGCACAAGGGAAAAGTAACTCCCTTCCCACCCGGGACAACTTCAAAAGACTCACTGTGTTCAGCGCATTGAGGGTAGTGTCATCCCGAGATGCGGCAACACAGCCATCCTCCGTGGAGCCTCCGTCACACATCCCTGCGAATGCTGCCATGCTCCTTGGAGGACAGGAAGGGAAAACATCAGCACAGAAATGTTAATCCTCAGGTTTCAGAGTCAGCTCAGACCAAATTCCATTACTATATGCACGATAGGTCGGAGTTCTCAGTCCTGTTTCTGCTCTTGTTAAAAATTTTTTTTTTTTTTGGTGTGTGTGAGAGAGAGAGAGAGAGAAAGAGAGAGAGAGAGAACAAGCAGGAGAGAGAGTGTGCCAGCGGCGTACAGACAGAGAATTTGAAGCAAACTCTGCTCTCAGCACAAAACCCGACGCAAGGCTCGATCCCATGACGCCGGGATCAGGACCTGAGCCAAAATTAAGAGTCGGATACTCAACCAATTGAGTCACCCAGGCACCCACCAAAAAAAATTTAAAGTACCTCTACCCCCTTCACACATACAGAAAGGGAAATGTTACATTTACTCTGGTCTAATTGTGCCCTTTCTTCTCACACTTTACCAGGACTCGGATTTCAGTTTAGAGCATGAATAATCTAAAGCTATTTGCCACAACAGTTGGCTAGAAGGGCGCGTGGCTGGCTCAGTCGGTTAAGCATCTGACTCCTGATTTTGGTTCAGGTCATGATCTCACATGATCTCACGGTTCATGAGCTCGAGCCCCGTGTTGGGATCTGCACTGACAGTGTGGAGCCTGCTTGGGATTCTCTCCCTCTCTCTCGCTCTCTCAAAATAAATAAATAAACATTAAAAGAAACACTTGGCTAGAGTACAGTCTTTTCAAATAAAGATTATATTTTTGAAAGAAAGATATTTTGAAAAAAAATTAAATCCTCTGAATTTGCTTATTTCCTTTCATGCTACACATCAACTTTAGGTGAGTTAAAAGTGGGAGGGAGATGAAAGGAATTCTTAGAGGCCGCTAACTGCACTGAGGCAGCCTCGTGTCTACACAGCATAGCTGAGCACAGAGCTTAAATGCAGTTGCCCGGCCTGCTCTGGTGCTTTGCTTACGCCCTGCTGATGCTGCGGGGAGTCCCAGAAACCACCGCAGATGCAGGAAGGCTCTCTGCCCTCACTACGATGTGCAGGGATAGATTTAAACTTACCTTTTATATTTTAGGCACTTGTAGGTTAGTAAGTTCTCATGTAGGTAAGCCACAAAAACACCAAGTTTAAGTCAAGCATCAATGAACAGCCTCAAGTAGAGAAATCTACAATGGGATTTTAAGAAGGGCCGAATGATCTAACTACTCAACTGTATTTAGAAGTGCTGATAATCGCATGTATGGCTTACGGTGTTTCCCTTCTGAAGAGTTCTAACATCTGATGTGGGGCAAACATTAAGAAACAAGTGACTTTACTGTGGCAAACGTTTTCTCTGGTAAGAAAAATCAATTCAGATGGCCTAACTCAGGGCAGGATGGGGAGGATTCCTATTACCTTGCTGCCCTCAAGTACATAAGAAGGTCACAGTCATTAACTCCAGGCATCCAGACCAGTTCCTCATGTTGGGTCACAGTGTCACCATCTGGAGAAGGGAACGGTTGCAAATCGGGAAGTTTGGCCTGTAAGATAGGGATGGAAAAGTCACAATCAAGGCACATTTAAAGAACTGTCTCAACAGGCAGGCCCTGGGAACAGATGCCATAGCTTACTGAGCCTCTTTCTTTAGGCAGTACCGAAATAACAAAAACCGTGAGTCACTGAAACCAGCCTGTAGCACGTTTCAGGATCATTTCACCATAGAAGATCTCACAATGGACTGCTTAATCTCTACTTAAGGAGAAGCAAACAGTATCAAAATAAACCAGTGTCAGCATGATCCAAAGAATAAAACAGAAATGGACACGTGTGCATAAAAGAAATGAAAAAAACACAAACCCTCAGGAGATAACAGTTCCCTGATAAAGAAGGGGAAAACACACACATTTCCAATGTAACACATCTACAAAGAGACAGATGACAAGTGATGAAACCTCACCTAAGGATATTTGCTGAAAATTTAAACGCACCATCCCATTAAGTTAACGCTACTCCCAAGACACTCAGTAACTACCCTGTAGTCATGGTAAACGTTAAAAAAGGCACAAAATTGGAAGTAACATTAAAAACAAAGCTGGACTAAATGGTGGTGACAGAAATCAGGCCAGTAGCAGCTTCAGGAGGAGGGGATTGCTTGTGAAGGGGCAGGAAGGAACTTTCTGAGACAACACAACGGTTGAGCCTTGACAGGAAGGGTGACAGCAGACGCCAATAGTCCACATAAGATCTCAACAGTTCACTGCACGTAAAGTGTACCTCAGCAAAAAAAAAAAAAAAACAAAACAAAAAAAAAACTTTTAAACATTTGAACAACAGTGCTCAACAACCCAGTCTCTTCGTCACCCGTAGGTTAAAGATCCAAATATCTCTAGCGTGTTCGCATCCTCACTCTGCTGTGGCACAACCAGGGCCAGTAGGTACGAGGACCACCACAACCATGAGAGGCCGAGAAAAAGTCAACTGCCTGCAAAACAGGCACGTTCTGGTCGTCTTAAATGATGAACATGGAAGTACTAGTCTAAAATTTTAAACCAAGAGCTGCTGTTAAAAAGCTCCAGTGGCTAAAGACACCAGGCAAAAAAAAATGAAAGGAACAGCTGTAAGGTAGCACCCTCCAACGGAAAGAGAACGAGAGACACACATTTCATTTTAAAACACTCTGGTATCCCCATTAGACCCCACCTCCCAATGTGGACTAGCCACGCTTCCAGTGCTCACGGCCACATGGGGCAGTGGCTCCAGTACTGGGCATGCAGGTATCAGGTGCTAAGGAGGCAAGGGAACCAGGCAGAAATGGAGACGGTGCTGCCCCGTGCACGGAAAGCAGCCAGGCAGGAACGAGAACCGGTACTTGTACAACCTCCGATTTTTTCCAAAGTCCAGAAATTTTTATGCGAAAGCTTGTATTCACGTTTTTAAAACAATTTTGTGGCAGACACAACACGAGCAGATCACGTGCCTCTAGATACCAGTCTGCTTCACAGACTATCTCTGGTACCTCTAAGTGCACATCAAGTGCCGACTCTCTCCGAACAAGGATGCTCTTCTTTAATTTGGTATCGACTTTTGTAACATTTAATTGGGTGCCGCGATGAGTTCTGCTTAACACATAGTGACCAGATTCATATTGGAATAAAATTTAACACACAACAGATATTCACACCAAAAGGGTTTTTTTTCTTCAAGTTTTTCTAAAATGTATTTACTTTGAGAGAGAGAGAAAGAGAGAGCATGAGTGGAAAAGGGGCAGAGAGAGAGGGAGAGAGAGAATCCTAAGCAGGCTCTACGCTTTGCACAGAACCCAACGTGAAGGTCAATCTCAAGACCGTGAGACTATGACCTGAGCCAAAATCAGGAGCTGGACACTTAACTGACTAAGCCACCTAGGTGCCCCCAAAGGTCTTTTTTGACATTTGTACTGAACTCTGTTTCCCAGGACCAAATATGGTATCTGGTGTGGCAGCTCTCCCAGGTCTGGCAGTTTGTCCCAGGGGGACAAACCTCCCCCCCGCTCCCCACCAAGAGAAAAATAGGCTGGCAATATAATTAGTTAGCTTACGGAAAAAGAAATGCAAATGGCTCTTAATGATAAGAAAACATGGTCAAAGTTGCTGATAAAAGAAACGCATATCAGTGAGATACCATTTCCCACCTATCAGACCCACATAAGTCCCAAAGTGTGACAATATACAAGGCTGTGGTGTTCGCACTTGCATGAGTTGCCAGCACAGATACAAAAATGGTACAATCTCTATAGAAGGGCATTTTGTAATGTCTTCACACTTACAGGTGCACTTGCCCTCCAAGCGAGCCAACCCACCTTCTGGGGACATATTCCAAAAACATGTTGGCAAAAACATAAAAATCTATATGCTCAGGCCATTCACTGCAGCATTACCTGTAACAGCACATGACTGGAAGCAACCTAAGTGCCCAACAATAGGGACTGGAACTGGAAGAATAAACTGCTGTATCCACGCAATGGAGCTCCATGAGGCAGTAGAAGGAAATGAGGAGGAGCCCTACATACTGCCATGGAGGGAACAGCAGGATACATTGTTAACAGATAGAAAGTCAGCAGAAGCGTGTGTATTATGCTACCATTTATCTAAGAACAGAGGGTCGGGGAATAAAAATAAGAAGGAAAAATCAAAACCTTAAATTAACAAAAACAAAAGCAACAAGTGTCCATCATGGAGAGAAGGAACATGTGGAGGGGACAGATGTAGTCGACTTTCTTGAACATACTTTTTCCTTTGTATGTTTGACTGTGGGGCCATGTGAATAGCCCTACGTAAAAACAAAATGAAACTTAAAGAATGGTAATCCTTAAAAACCATAAGGCAAAATGAAATAAATGCATTAACTACACAGTAAGTTGATTCCTCTCTAGAAATTATTTCAACCAACTTTAAAACACATTATTAATTTGCCCACACAGCCCTAGTGGGATATATACTACGAAACCACCCCCCGCCAAAAAAAAAAATAAATAAATTGCAAGCTGTTTTCAATAACCATATTGTTTGCAGCAGTGTAAGTATTATTATCTTTTGTTATTATATATGTATTATGGGATTAAAGCAAATGAATAATGATGTTGGTGTCATTTGAAAATGGGATTTGAGACATGGGGAAAAGATACAGACAAATGAAAGAAAGGTAGGATTAAATATAAAATCCAGATAAAAATTTGAATTGGAATTAGAAATATCAAAAGGAATCTACAATGTATCTTTAAAAAATATATAAGAAAAAGGCCTATTTCTTTTTCCTGAAAAGGCCTAGAAACAAGTAACCAACCAACCCAGTAACAATGAACACCCCAGTACCCAGTCAAAAAATGTCACTTCCCAGTAAAACAATAAGGGCTCCTATGAGAAAAATTTAATTCTAGATCTAGGGCAGGGACTGTACAAGATGAGACGTTAAAATGCCATACCAGTTAAAGGAATCCTACAAAGACCACTGAGATCCGTCCAGTCGAAAGGACACAGAAGTTAGCAGGAAGAGGCCCCTACTGGCCCCAGATGGATAATTTAATCATCAGTAAGAATAAGGACAATGCGGGGGCGCCTGGGTAGTTCAGGGGGCTATGCGTCCGACTTCGGCTCAGGTCACGATCTCAAGGTTTGTAAGTTTGAGCCCCACACCGGGCTTGCTGCTGTCAGTGCAGAGCCTGCTTCAGATCCTCTGTCCCCCTCTCTCTCTGCACATGCCACCCCCCCCCCTTCCTGGGTGTGCGCTCTCTCTCTCTCTCTCTCGCTCTCTCAAAAATAAAAATTAAAAAGAAAAAAAAGAATAAGGACAGCTGGTTAGCAGATAACAAATAATTTAAAATCCACTGGTGACCACTGGAAGACGTTGGGGGAAACAGTATTTTTGAAAAGTGGTAAACAGAAGGAAGGAATTGAACATTTATCTTGCCTTTCCTCTGTGATTCAGGTAATCAAATAGTTGGTAAGGGGAAAGCTTCATTTACTCGCCTAATAAATGAAGGAGTGATACGATTAGAACACCACCATTTTGAAGGGTACATCGAAGTAACAAGCCAAGGCAGCAAATCACCCTTACAAGGACACGCATAACCTCCTGGTAGACAGACACAGCACCACCCACGCCAGAGGCAGAGGACCAAAGGAGCATAGGATTAAACTTCTAGATTTTAACTACTCATTTGCAAGATATGCCAAGGACACGGGACAAGTCTAATGACACATAAAGATGCAATCAGCCAAATCCAGACTGTGGGACACCCTACTGGACAAAACACTCACCTTCTTCAATACATACACTGAGAGAAGGGGAAAATAAGAACAACAGACGAATTAAAAGAGATTTAAGAGACCTATCAACCACTTGCAACGCATGGCTCTTACTCACATTCCAATTTGAACCGTAAAAAAAAAAAAAAAAAAAAAAAAAAAAGACAATTACAGAAATCCGGTCCTGGCGGGCATTTAAGAAATTGCTAATTTTTATTAGGTGCTACATACAGTGATTTTGGTTTTTGGAAAGGGCTCTTATCTTTGGGATATTTACAAGTAAAATGATAGATTTGTGAATCATTTCAAAATAATAGTTGGAGGGATGTAAGGAGAATAAATGAAACAAGTTTGATCCTAACTTGGTAGGTGTGAAAACGGAGTAATAAGGATCAGGGTATTTATTGTACCATTCTTTCTTGACTTTTACATGTGTTAATGTTGTGCCTAAAAAGAAATTAAAATTTTAATAAGGAAAATACTGCCTATTAAAAAAAAAAAAGTCCTTTCATATTTGGTGTTCCAAAACATGTCTTGTTGGGAAAAAAAACCCACAAAGCCTAATAAAGATATTTAAAATCTGGTACAAAATAAATGAAGGTATACAAAAATCCAAGCATAATCTAAGTATAAAAAAACCTAAGCAAGAATTTAAGTATCTTTTACTTAAAAACCACTCTTTCTGTTATGGCAAGGCAAAAAATCGTAAAATAAAGCTTTCGTACAAAGATCTCAAGACTCTAGAAACACAACGGGGAAGAAGAAACATGGGTGGGAAAATATGGTGGCAAGACGGCAGAAAGAGGGACGTGTAGTCACAGGGAACCAGGTAAGGACTAGATCCCGATTAGACTGGAACTCCTAGGCCTGAAGGCACAGAAAATACAGTTGAGAAGTGGTAGGCAGATGCCCTAACAGGCCACACCAAGGAAAGGGTTGTGCGGGGACAGGGCGGGCAATAAGGGGAGTGATCACGTGCAGCATTTTTTTTGCCGGTCTCAGTTATAATCGTAGTTCTGGGATGCAAAGTGTCCACTAGAAATTAGATGCCCCTGTTTCTGTGTTTTGACTTTAATATTCCCTCCCTTCTTCATTTCTTTCTCATTACAGAGCTAAAATAGATTCTTAGAAATATGAATGACATATAAGAAATGCTCAACGTCCAGACAGAAAAATGAACAAGTAAACAGACTACTGAAACCTCTCTGTCCTTACAAAGTGGGGGAAGGAGGAAAAAAGAGACTGATGTCAAACATGACACTAAGAGTCTCAGTAAACTGAACAAAATAGGACACAGGCCCTGACACAACAAGCTGCTGACAAACAAAGAGCCTAACCATCTGGACTCTTCTGAAGGACAGGGGTTATTAAAAAGTTAAAATGAAAGTACGTAGGGACCAAATGTCCATCAATAAATGAATGTATCAACGAAATGTGGCGGTATAAACAAATGATGAAGATTCAGCCTTAAAAGGAAATTACATTCTGGTTTGTGCTACGACAGGGGTGAATGAACCCTGAAGGTCTTATGTTACGTAAAAGAAGCCGGACAGGAGGACAAGTACTGTGCAATCCAAGGATATGAGAAACCTAGGGCAGTCAAATTCGTGGAGACAGAAAGCAGGACAGGGGTTACCAGGGGCTTGGGGAGGGAGATGGGGAGTTAGTGTTTAATGGGTACAGAGTCTCAGTTTGGGAAGGTGAGAAAGTTCTGGGGGTAGATGGTATGGTGGTGACGACTGCACAGCAACATGAATGTACTGACCAGCACTGAAATGTACACTTAAAAATGTTTAGAATGGTACATTTTACATTATATGTATCTTACCACGATTTTAAAAAGTATTGACGATCAGAAAGAAAGAAAAAAATCTCTGTATTTATATGACATTCCCTTAAGCGTAACAACAATTCTAAGTTGCTGCTCAACAGAATCAAGGGCCAGCAGAATAATAAGAAATAAAACTCCATCAGAGAAGCTACTGAAATTTGCTTTACCTGATGGCTAGGACCAACACGAATTTCTCCCTGGGTGCTGTTCAGCCTCCTGTCATGGAAAGAGCAGATTAGGTTAGCACCATATAGTTCAGGCATAAACATTCACACATTTTTTCAAGGAAAATAATTCACTTGAAATAAATGAGGGATAAAACAGGAAGAATTAAGTTCCCCACGCCCATACACATCTCTAAAATCTCTTTCTTCTAAAAAAAATCCCTGACTGCAACTCCCCGTCTTGAGTACCTACCTATACCATTGGTCCTTCACACCTCAGAGGGAGGTACACTGCTACGGTACAACCCCAATAGAGGTTTCTTCTTTTCAAAACATTGCTCGTGCCCTACTGTAAACCTTACTAAAAGATAAACAAGATATGGGGGGCCCGGGTGGCTCAGTTGGTTAAGTGACCGACTTCGGCTCAGGTCACGATCTCATGATCTGTGAGTTCGAGACCCACATCGGGCTCTGTGCTGACAGCTCGGGGCCTGGAGGCTGCCTCGGATTCTGTGTCCCCCCCCCCCCCCACCGCCCCGCTCTACCCCTCCCCTACTCATGCTCTGTCTCTCAAAAATAAACAAACACTAAAAAAATGTTTTAAAGATGAGCAAGACAGCTATGGTTCCTAGCACACACACTGGGTCACTCATCCATTCAGCAAATATTTATTAAGTACCTATTATATGCTCAGAACTGGCCTAGATGTTGTGGATAAAGCAGTGAACAATACAGTGTCCCTGCCTAACTGGAACTTCTATGCTCACTTGGGTATAAAATAAAGAAACAAATAATAGGTTAGATGATAGTAAGGGCCAAAGAATCAAGCAGACAGTGAATGATGAAAGATTTCCCCAGTTCTTTACACAGCACAGACAGGAGAGGCCTCATTAAATAAAGCAGAACAAGCAGAGATGGAAAAGATGTGTGGGAATGAGCCCAGCAGGTCCAAGAGGTGGAAGACTTTACTTCGTTTCTAGGTCATTCTCACCGCACCTGCTCACCCTCCCTCGCTCTAAATTCTCACCATCCAGGGTCCTTTTAGAAGCCACTATTTCTGTGAAGCCTTTCCTATCTCCCCATTTCACCCCCCAACGCCCGCAAAGGGTGGACTGCCTTCCCCTCTCACTCCTTCACGAGATGCTGACTGAGTGCCTTTCTGTCCCAGCCTCGCACAGGGCACCCACTGGGGCACAGGGCCGGATGAAGAAGCGCAGTCCCAGCTCCCGGTTCCTGTCAACTCTGAGTCACGACGGACCGTGGGCTACCTCAGGACGCCCCTTCTGTGCCCAGGGACAAATCTGCCGTGCTGTGCGGCCACCTTCGCGTCTGCAGTAGAGCCACGGAGAAGGCCGTGCCACAGTGAGAGCCGCCGACGGCTACCGGTGGACTCGGCTGTGCTGCGAGTGTACAAACAGCACAGGGGCAGAGAGGCTGCCGGTCTCGGGTCTGTCCTCCGCAGAGCCGGCACCCCCATCATCCCACGGAGGTTGTTAACATGAATTGTGGAAAACGATTACTTCCTTCAGGCCTGATGCTTTCTTCTTTTGACCCAACAATTTTTCTCACGAAGAGTCTTATTTCGGGAAAGCGGGCAAGAGAAACGACAAAGGAAGGGAGGAGACTAAACCACAAGGGAAGAAGACACGTGGCCCAGTTCTTAAGAGACTTACTCTCCAACTACCCAGGAGGTGGCATCACCCCACAAAGCCACAACAGGTCCAATCGCTACATTTACAGTCACAGATCATCTCAGGAGGAACAGGGTCCAAAAATGCCCAGGGAAGTGATCAACACCAGGCAGGCTTCACAAGGAGATGACAGTGCAGGAAGTGGTTAATTTCCAACCCTTCACCTCTGAAGGGAGCACACAGCAGGGCAAAACAGAGGACTTCCCAAGGGCGAGTGTGGGGGGGTTCTCTACAGAAGTGGGACGAGGTGGGGAAAAAAGTCTGCACTGAGTGCTGGTTTTGATCTACAAGGCATCTTCGTTTCCCCACCAGGAGAATGGTGTGCTGAAAAACAAGTCAAAAGATGGACTATTCTAGTAGGTTCATGTAGGAATAACACGCTGTTTTAGGAGGTATGAGAGGAACCACACAGGCCAGGAGGCTATTTTAATCATGAGTACTTTAAGAAAAACAAGCAGTCAGCATTACCAACCCTTTCCCTTCCAGCTTGTCTCTTTCTGTCTCACAACCAGCTCCGAGCAAAACCAGCTACCAAAAGCTCTCTCCTCTACCTCTAGATACTTTCCAAACGCTCGCCTGCCTACGAGCAGGTCGAGCCAAATGCATCATCTGAGAAGGTTTCGGCCACAGCCCATCCAATAACTTGTGCCACAGCTCAACCTGCAGGTTCTTCTAGAAGGTCTAGGCCATGCCAAGGTTCTCAAGTGGGTGTCTACGAAAGCATTTCCCCATCACTGCTACACACACACTGCTAAGTCCTTGACAATTCTAGGACAAACATTCCTGGGTTGTTTTTAATTTAATTTTTTCCCTTTTTTTATTTCTTTGTGTGTTTTTTTTTTTTCCTTTTAATACCTTCATCAGCCAGTATTATCAAAATTAGCTCAAAAACGTGCCACAATAATAAAACAAACACTTCAAATACCTTATTGAATACAACTACTTGTATCCCATTGATTTGTACAAAATAGGTTGATAATTGTTAATACTAATAATTATACAAAGAAAAGACAAAGGTACTGAGGATCTTAAGAGCCTAAAATGGAAATTGTTTCTCTCATTTTTGTTTCTATCAATGAATGGCACTGACAAGGTCAGTAGTTTAAAAAGCCCAAAATAAAACAAAGGACCTTTGAAAATTAGAAATCAATTTTTACAACAAAATTATTTCTCAATAATTTCTCAGATGCAGTATTTCTCAGATGCAACTTTTCTTTTTTAATTTTTTTAACGTTTGTTTAGTTTTGAAGGGCCGGGGGAGGGGCAGACAGAGGGGGGGTGGGTCACAGAATCCGAAGCAGGCTCCAGGCTCTGAGCTGTCAGCACAGAGCCCAAAGCGGGGCTCGAACCCACAAACGGAGCCAAGTCGGACGCTTAACCGACTGAGCCACGCAGGTGCCCCAACTGTGCGCAACTTTCAAATACTGGGGTTTCATATAGCAAGAGATACACCAAACTTATTTTTGAGGGGGATGAGGATCCGAGGTAAGCAAACAACGGCCTTAGCCTACTGTTTGCAGGACCTCCTGAATACAGAATAAATGGCAGAAATGTTCTTTAGGTCCAAGATAAAAAGAGGCTGATAGCAACATGCCCGATCAGAGAGAACTGGATGCATGTGACAGAAAAACTGTCAGCACATGAACTGGAGGTGAGAGACCAGAAAGAGGCTTCCTGGGAAACGGCCAGTACCAGGCCTATCCACGATCCGCTGTGCAGTCACCGTCCTCCCCTCTTCTGACAGCACCCGAACTCTACCTTAAATGACACGTTCCTCTCCCGCTGCCTCGTTGCTCCTCCCTTCTGACTGCGTGCTCCTTCTGTCAGAGGACGACACTCTGCTGTGGCTCATCTGGACATTTCCCTCCACCCACTATGGGCCTGTAAGCTTCTAGAGTAGAGGAACTGATGCTCATCTTGTGGGTCCCCCAAAATCTACTACACTACCTGCCTGGCATTATTATGCATTCAGGACAAATTTAAAGTTCCCTGGTGGCATGAATATTTCTAGACTCCTAAGCTCTAAAACTTGACAAAAATCACCAGGAATTATTATCTAAATGCAGTATCAAACAGCTTGTGAAAAACACTCTTAATAATCGCATGCTGGCCAGTACATACTTCCTTTTCCTTCTTAACACAGCAGTTCCCAAACTTTTGGTCTCAGAAACTCTTCACAGTGTTTAAGTTACTGAGCATTCCAAGTTATATTTTTGAAAAAGTTCAAAAAAACATTTTATGTACCAATAAGCACATCACATATTAATATGTAGAACTTATTCTTATGAAAAAATTGTTTATTTTTTTAATGTTTATTTATTTTTGAGAGAGGGAGAGACAGAGTGCAAGCGGGGGAGGGGCAGAGAGTGAGGGAGACACAGAATCCGAAGCAGGTTCCAGGCTCTGAGCTGTCAGCCCAGAGCCCGACGTGGGGCTCAAACTCGTGAACTGTGAGATCATGACCTGAGCCAAAGTCAGATGCTTAACCGACTGAACCACCCAGACACCCCAGAAACTAAATGGATCTAAACAAACAACAACAACAAAAAACTTAGAAAAACAGAGGCACCGTTTTACATTTTTTTGCAAATCTAATTCAGGACTTAACAGAAGACCACTGGAGCTTTATATCTGCTTCTACATTCAATCTTTTGTAGTATGTTATCTTAGTTAAAGTATATCAAGAAAATCTGGCCTCACAAAGATTATAGTTGGAAAAGGGAAGGATATTTTAATAGTCTTTTTGATAATTATGGATATGATTTTTTATACTACCCCAAAACTCAACAAGTGACCATTCCTTAAAGGGTTTAACACAATGTGAATCTAAAACCTTACCTTGCCTTGGACTCTTTTATGTTAAAAATCCATTAGTCTGTCTTGGCCTTTTAATGGATCCTTCTACCCAGACCTGATTTTTGTGATGCCATGCACAATTTAGATGGAAATTATGAGATGCCAGATTTATCCTTCAATTAATGGCAACGATAGCCAACACTTGAGTACTTTCTATCTGTTCTAGGTGCTCTACAGTCTCATTTCTATGTATTCATTCATTAAGTTAATATTTTGATATTAACGAAAGCATTAATAGTGACAGTCACAGAAATTCAGATCTTGTTCTATATTATGTTTGAAATAACACACCTACTGAAGAGGTTTAGGTTTCTGTTTGAGGCACGGCGTTGCTTAATTAATACAGTAGGTCTGGGCAAAAACAGGACGGTCACCAATTAAAGAAGGAAAATCCAGACCAAGGATGGTGTACAAACAAGGATGGTCTCGGATAAAGAACACTACATACGAAGTAAGAGACCAAAGACGGAAGTCAATCTAGGTACACCCTTATCTTTGCCTCAGGGTTTTCACATTCATTGTCTTAAATTCAGATATCCTGCAGTTGTATGAAAACACCAGCAAAACAACAATGCTAGTTATCACTTACTAAGTGCTGTTTATGCCAGGTACACATTATTTCATTATTCCCAGGACAACCCTATAAAGCAGTACCTCCACTTTATAAATAAAAATGACAGCACTAATTGTCATATTAACAAACATATACAGTGGACATTTACTCCATACCAAGCATTCTAAGCTAAGCAAATTCTTTATATTTTCTTATCTAATCTTAAGGATGACCCTGTAAGGAAGGTACTATTATCATTACCTGTCCAGAGAAGGAAACTGAAGCTGAGAGTTACGAAAGTGCCCAAGATTACAGCTACCAAGTGGAAAACCAGGATTCAAACTCAAGTTTAGTTGACTCCAAAGTCAGAGCTCCCATAATGCAGAGCGATTAAATTACCAAACCAAAATCACACAGTTACATATAGAACCAGTACGAGAAGCCCTACCTATCCTCTATCCTTTCCGTAGCTTCATTTCAAGCACCAAAGCAAGACAGAATTATCAAAAGAGTTTCTGTTTGGTTTGGAAATCATGTTAAAAGAGAAAACCTATTATGAGGCCAAGTTACATAACACTGTCAAAGTAACAAAATTAGAGAGATGGAGAACAGATTAGTGGTTGCCAGGTGTTAGGAATGGGGGGATGGGGCGGCGAGAGAGCGGGAGGTCTTTGTGGTAACAAACAGACCTCAGTGATGCAGTGGTTACATAAAGTACACGGACCATACACACACTGTACTAACGTCCTGTCCAGGCTCTGAAGCTGTGCGATGGGGGAAAGGAGTAAGGGGCAGGTACATCGGAGCGGTCTATAGTACCTTACATCTCTTACATCTTCCTGCGAAACTAAAAAATTAAAAGTTTTTAAAAGGTCAAAAGAGGTGGTTTGGCTGAATGATGTATTACAAACAGACTGGAGAGAAGAAAGCCTGACTAAATGACTAATAGATTCCCCTCCGATGTACTGCAGACAACTGAACAAGTAACCGAAGAAAGGAGATTCAAGGAATTAACTCAAGTCACATAATTCTTTTTTCTCTGTGTTTACTAAGGGTTCTGATGTGAGCTCATCCTTTGTGAGACATCCCTAACTGAATCATAGTACAAAAAAAAAAAAAAAAAAAAAGAGGAGAGAGAGAGAGAGAGAGAGAGAGAGAAAGAGAGAAGAGAGAAGAAAAGAAAAAAAAATTGTCACCAACCTCACCAGCAAGGAGGCATTTCTCTGTGAGGCTAATGTAAATACTATATGTTTTTCAAACAGTTGAGGTTCGGTCCCCATTATTCTACAAATCTTTGCTTTGGACTATGAAAATAGTCTCAGAAGCCAAATTACAACAATAATGGCAAGTCACTGTGTTTATTCCTGGAGTATTAAAAAAAAGAACGAAATTCATTGTATATGAAATCTGATACAAAAGAAATCCATGTAACAAAGCAGTATCCATGGCAACTACAACTTAATATTTCAGTCCTCTTCAGCTGCAGTGGATTAAATAAAATGACAAGATGTTCCCTTTGAAAAGTAACCTGTTACCATGGAAACATTTTAGTCTAAGAAGTAAACAGGGAATGGACAGAAAGGAGCAGGAAGCCTGTAACGGAATATCAAAAAGGGAGAAGCATCTACGCAAAGGAGATGAGAAAGCCGGCTGGCCAGATGCAGGGTGGGAGAGGCGAGGGTCTGGGGAGGAACCTTCACTCAAGACACCCAAATATCTCTACCTGGCTGCGGTCACTGCTTCAGATGAGGACTTGAGTCCACAGAGGAGGAAGAGGGACAAGGGCACAGGGTCCAGGGGAGAAGACATGAGCTGGCAGAAAAGAGGCCTTTTACAGGGAGCCGGCACGAGTTCCCATCATAAACCCAGAGCTGGTCCCCAATCCAAGCCCAGCACGTAACAGCAGTGTGGCCTGCGGCCCACTCCCCAAAGCCTGGGACTGTGTAACTCTCCAGTCAGACCCCTTTCTCTGCAGCTAATGTTACGTGTGAATGAAATCACTATGCGATCTTCCTGTACCTATCCTCCAGGTCACAAGGCTCAGAGAAGAGGTCATTCTTATCTTTTCCATAAGGTGTTCAGTTGAGCAGGAAGACTGACATGAAATCAACACAAAGAAGCCTCTACAAACTCTATTTACTAGCTCATTCAGAAAGCGATCACAGAAACAGACTGTAGGTCCAGAGCAAATACACCAAATTTTAGGAAAATCGAAAGGCAATTTATCAGAATCGCTTTTTTTTTGTAAGAAGGGTTGTGGGCAGGAGTGAAAATGAGACTGATAAGAAAGAAAACTAGAATAGCATGCAGGGTTTCTCAGATTTCTCCAGCATGAACACTTATGTCCAAAGCAGTCTTTAACAAGTCTGAAATATCTTTAAAGTCTGACAGAGTATCGTAAAAACCCATATACATTTTGTATGCTATTCCAGAACATACTCCCATTTGTCTTAAGAAACTCCCCAAATCTGAGTAAGATCACTGCGCTTTGTACACCCTGAGATGCCCCACGACCGTGGCTCCCCACGACTGGGAGGGAGGAGATAGCACATACACCTGAGCCTAGATGCTCAGGGCCAGGGGATGAGCACAGACTTCAGAGTCAAAGGAAGATGGGTTAAAATCTCAGTACCAAAGTTTTATTAGCTTCAACGTGATCTTAAGGACACAATTCGACCTCTCTGAGCCCGTTTCCTCATCTGTGAGATGAAGTTCATGATGACTAGTTTGCAAGGTTGCTACAAAAATAAAAGATGATCTACGGAGAGAAGCAGCATCGTCCTGCTGCACAGGGGCCACTGCTATTATTAGCTCTAAGTACTGGTGGCAGGTGACAACAGGAGCGAATTCTCTACCAGGAGTTCCCAGAGCACCACCTACTTCTCTTCAGCCCTCATCACAGGCACAATCTTATATGCATTTTGTGTTATTATTTCTTTCAATGTGCTTAGACTGAAAGCTCCATGCAGGTAAGGAACTGAGTCTGTTTTTTAGCTCACCATTATATCCCAGGGCCCACTGGCACTCACTGAATATATTCTAAATGAATAAATGACTCCAGTATTTTAACTCAACTATCGTTTAGTCATAGACAGCAACTAAGCACTTTGATGCAAAATTAAGCCAAGTCACGTGCGACAGAAGGCTAGCCCTCCTGCCCAGCGGGAAGAATATTTTGAATGAATACTGAATTAGAGAGAGAGAGAGAGAGAGAGAGAGAGAGAGAGAGAGAGAGAGAGAGGTGGAGAATCCATCAACAACTGAAAGACTTAATGTTCCAATTTGCATACACAAATGCAAAGGTCAAATAGAAGCCGGTGAAAATCTCAAATCAGAGTATCTTAGATTTTCTTTGATGGAAAGTTCCTTAGAGGCCATGTGATCTAATCGTCTGGCTTAACAGAAGGAACCAAGGCCTGAGGAGACAAAGGTGCCCTTTTGAGGGGCCACACTGAGTTAATCAGAGAGGATTCCAGGCCACTGAAGTAGTTCTCCTTTCCAGAGTCCCCTCTAAACACAAGTCAGAGTCCAGAACTAAGAATTTGGGCATTGGCTGAGGCATGAGAAGAATGTCCATGCTGACAATAAGATACAATAAATGTGGCCTCTAAACAAAGTACACATCATGGAAAAAATGGGCAAAAAAAAAATTGTTTTAAGCACATGAAAAAGGATCTCATTTCAAAAATGGTCACCACAGCCCAACACAAAGCTATATGCACAAAAATGATGCTTTGGAAAACAGACTTATTTTTTAAATCCCACGGTGATTGAAATAATTTATGAAGCAGCAATATTTGAAGATTAAGCCGATCTCCTGACCAAAAATGTTGCTGGCTTTCTGTACACTAAAATCACACTTTATAAAAACAGAAACATAGCATCCCCAGAAAAAGAGGGAGACTGGACTATTAGTAAGTATGTCCTCAATGCATGTGTGAACCTTTCTTTGTTCCCACTAGGAAGTCTCTGGGAAATACTATGAAAAACATGACCATTGCCCTATGCAATGTGGTGGTGTAAGTATGGGGGTGGGAGGAAGAGGGGGAGGAGACAGCCTTCACAGCATATTCTCTCTCTCTCTCTCTCTCTCTCTCTCTCTCTCTCTCTCTCTCTCACACACACACACACACACACACACACACACACACACACACACACACACACAATCAGGAAGAGGTAAGAAAGGAACAATGTTTAATGCCGAACACACTGAATGTTTTACACAGCATGGAAGTAAAGCTTCCTATGTAAAACACCCAAAGGGCAAGAGAAGAAAGGAGATCAGTAAATGGCAGTTAAGTACACTGATCACTAATTTAATTACCATAACACTTTACATTGTCTTAACTAGACTGACAAAAACTATAGATGTTGCTGAGATAACCATACCCACATGAGATTGTAGACTTGGCCTTGGAATTAATAAAAATAACACACTGAGCAACTGAGTGCCAAGCACTTTCATAAGTGTTTTCACCCCATCTTTACAACAACTGTGAAAAATCATATTTATCTGATTGGAGATACGGTCATGTGGAAATATGACCCATGAGAACACGGAAATTGAGAGTAGTATATAAACTCATCCAGTGTCACAGCTCGTCCAGTGTCACTAATTGGGTGGAATTTGAACCATACCATCTAGCTCCAAATCTACTCTTTCCTCTTACCATCGACACCACTGATTTATTCAACATACTTACATCGGAGGCCCATTTGGTAGGCTCTCCAAAAGGAACTAAGGCTATAAGAACAGATGTAGCCCACGCCCAAGAGACAATCAGTCACTGTATAAGTGTGTAAGTATACAATGTATAAGTCAGAGAACTCTGACAGAAATAACGTCTAATTGTCTCAACTGAATTAAAATGAACGGTTTTAGCTTAGACCCAAAGTATCAAAAGGTATACCAGAAAAGATTAGTTTTTTTCAGATCTGCTTTTAATGTGCAGATGTGCAGGAACCTGTATTCTCCCCTATCACAAACTGCTCAATACAGAGGATCATCAGTTTGTGGGGAAGACTCGTGAATGGACACAGATTCGTGAAATTCATTACTTCAAATCTCCCTTTAAGCCTGTATTTTCTATTTTCTCTCTCATTCTGGCTGACGTTTTTTTTTATAGCTTTAGAATAAATGCCTCTCCGGCAGAAAGACAGCTCAGTTCAGTAATGACCAAAAAGTAAAGTGGAAAATGAAAAATGAATTCAGAAGGAAGAAGGATCAGGAACAATGAACAACTGGAGAATCACAGACGTGGTGAACATCAGGTCTCAGGTGTACCAGAGTCTTCCCATCCATAGCTAACGCACCAGACAAGAATCTAGAAAGTGGTCAAAAACGGAGCTATGTTATCAGCAGATTCACAGGCACTGCAAAATGTCTGTTTTATGGGAATGCTTTAGGGGCGCCTGGGTGGCTCAGTCGGTTAAGCGTCCGACTTCAGCTCAGGTCATGATCTCACAGTTAGTGAGTTCGAGCCCCGCATTGGGCTCTGTGCTGACAGCTCGGAGCCTGGAGCTGCTTTGGGTTCTGTGTCTCCCTCTCTCGCCGCCCCTCCCCCACTCACAGTCTGTGTGTGTCTCTCTCTCAAAAATAAACATCAAAAAAAATTTTTTTTAAGAGGAAGGAACACTTTAGGTTTAAGCCTCAACCTTGGACTCTGATTCAAGATTCTAATAAAATGACAAGAAAAGCTAAAAACAAGGCAATATTTTTTTTAATTTTTTTTCAACTTTTTTTATTTTATTTTTGGGACAGAGAGAGACAGAGCATGAACGGGGGAGGGGCAGAGAGAGGGAGACACAGAATCGGAAACAGGCTCCAGGCTCCGAGCCATCAGCCCAAAGCCCGATGCGGGGCTCGAACTCACGGACCGCGAGATCGTGACCTGGCTGAAGTCGGACGCTTAACCGACTGCGCCACCCAGGCGCCCCAAAACAAGGCAATATTTTGATGAACTTTTATTTTTACGTTCTGTTGGAAACATATGCTGTCCATGTTCACCAACATTTCCCGCTACTCTGAAGTACAACAGGAGGAGAGCCCGAGGCCAAAACGAAATGAAAATCTTTCCGATGCCCAAGCTGTGCGGGCCCTGGGCAGCTTCAGGAACCAAGAGAATGACCTTCCGTGTGCCGTTCGTTCAGTGCTACCACCACCAGACAAGCACAGAAACCCCAAAGCAGGGGATGGCTGGTCAACAAGTAACGTTCTATTTTCCCAAGACAGGAAAACACAGAACAAACGCACACGACACAAAGAACAGCCCTTGTGACCCATTTACCTGATCTGAAACACAAAAATCCGACTCTGGACAGCAGTGGTAGCTACGAGTCCTCGCCATCGGACTAGGCGGCTACACACGAGCTCACGAGTGCACATTTGTATTAGGCCGGGCCAGGCTGGCCGGGCCAGCAGGAGGAACCTGACCGGAGCTGATTCCTGAGCATAGCTTCCAATTCACGCTTTATTTGCTAAACATAAAAAAGTTGAAGACCTGGAGACCCTACAACAGAAAGGCAGTTCCACAACTGCTTTCCGGACGAGTATTCTCCTGACTCAAACGAGGATTTTCTGAAACGAGTCTTGGGTGTTAAGTGCCTCGGGGCCTAGATCCTCTTGTCCGGAGAGAGGGTAATTTTAGGCTTACAAGAGAAAAGCAGAAAGGAAGAGTATTCTGAATGGAGTGAAATGAGACAAGTTCCAGAAGCAACACTACGTGGTATGGGGAAAAAGTGCCCCAAATTCCCAAATGCAATGTTCAAATAAATGTGATCACTGGGAAGACAGTCCTGGTATCAACAGGAAAAAAAGATCAAAAATAGTGATAAATGCACTACTCCAAATTATCCCTGTACAATTAATTCATCCCCTTAATCACAATCCCCAAACTGAACCTGCTGGAAGCCAGATCGTATTTGAGCAATACGGCCAGTGGCTAGAATTCACCCTCGCCTTCCTTACAACTTTCTACCAAAATCAGGGGCCTCCTCCGACTAGAGGTGAGTACGCACGGCTCCACGTTCACAGTGCACGACGCACAGCTTACGCTCGGAATCTCTCCCCGCGTCATCAGTGGCCCATGAATTGCTTCCCTATCCTATGGGCATCTTCCAGCTGTCCGTTCCTCCCTACCGCGTACTTCCTCCATTCATCCTCACAGACGCACAGTAACTTAAGTGTCACTTCAAACATTTTTTCCAACTTTCGTCTGAAGAAAAAAGGGGAGACGAACCAAAGAGGGACAACTAATATCACCCACAAACTTCACGTACTATCTGGGTAAGAATTCAACCTTCCTAAATCTGAGTAGTGTGACCGGCTCCCTACGTTCACCGTGATGAGAGGCGTCTGTCTGAGCCCTGGCCGCACACGGGACACACAAAAACACCGTAACTTCCCCTCCCAGAAAAGACTCGTGTCGGGCCCATCGAGCGGTGGGCACAGAAACTGGCCCGGTCAGTGCTCCACCTTCTCCTCAACGCCTCTTTTTACTCTTCTCCTACAGAATTCACACGTCACCCACCAAAATGCACACACACCACAAATGCCACCTTCTGCTGAAACAAACAAAATCAATATAAACACGATACCTGGAATCTTAACTTCTCTCACACACGTCACCGCGTACAATTTTTTTTTTAATTTCCAAGACATTTTCCCTAAGCTCTGAAAAGAACGGGTTCTTTCCTTTTGAAGCAAGAGAAAACGTGTCTAAAAAAAAAATCCATTTTAAGGTGATAATGTCGCGACCGTAATCCACAACTGCTTCCTGCGTGTGTCAAAACGTAGACACTATTTCATTTCCAGACCTCAGAAACAGATCACAAGAAATATAATTTGCTCTGGCAAACAGGCTCTCAATCAAAACAAGTTCCACCCACCTTCAAAGCAACCAATAGCTGCCCACCTACCACCCTTCCTAAAACATCCAAACAGAGCTGCTCTTGGGCCCAGGCATTCCCTCCCCGCCACACGGCAACGGAACGGCCGGCGGGCGGGCTTGCCCCGCAGGTGCCCGACGGCAAGCAGGCTCGGCGCCGGGCATCCGTGCGGGACTCGGGTGGAAACTACACCCCGAGAGGAAGAGGGGAGGGGCGGGGAAGGGGAGAAGCCCGGGGACGGCAGGACCCACGAGGTTCTCCATCTGCCGAGGGCGGCCCCGCGCAGACCCCGTTCTCAGCGCTGACTTCGGGCCTCGCGACACCACCTACGTGGCCAGCCGGGGCCGAACGGGAGGCTCTCGGGAACATGCACCGTGAATGATGAAATGATTCAGAAACATCTTCAGAAGTCAGAACGAGCAGCCAAACCCACCACTGTTCCGGTGAGGCCAGAGGGAGAGAGCCTACCTGCAGGGGCTGAATGGATCATCCATGACTAACAGAGGCTCTGGTGAGTCTAGCTGTGTCCCTGAACCTCGACTTACTGTCAAAACTCTGCCCTTTTCTACTCTAACAACTCAAAATGGAGGCACATGCAGTCTGAGAGACCTCACAGAGCTTTCACTGAGCTTGTGCTATGACCTAAGCCTTCACGCAGAACGCAGAAACTTCCCCCTCACTCTGACAGGACTGAGCATGTGCTGTGACCCTCCCTCATCCATACACTGTCTCTCAACGCAATCAATCTCAACCCTGCTGTTTCCGTAAATAAAGCCCAGCCAACAGACTGCGGCTTCTCCTGCAAACCAAGCTAGTGTGCAGGGAAGCGGGGCCTCGGAAAGGGGATCCGAGACGGCCAACCCCGGGGAGCCCGGCGAGCCGCACCGTCCACAGGCTTCAGGCAGCCGCCCTGCCCTGACGAGGCGGCGGCAACTTTTGTCTGCCCCTGCTTTCTTTTTTCACTGTGGTTTTAAACAGCAGGGTCTTCAAGAGGAAACAAGATCAAAAGGTCCACGGAGAGGAATGACCATATACACGGCGAGTGACCAGAAACCGCAGCGCACTTCTAAACGTGCCAGTAGCTTCCGAAGGGAAACCACCCCACGAATCTCGTCTGGAAAACTTTGTAAACGTTTGGGGAAAGGCCGCACAAACGATCCTGGCAGAGCTGTGGAGTCCTGGGTATCGTCACAGCTACAAACACAGTGTAGACGGAGAGCAAGCGGGGTAGCCGAAGCATGCTGCGTTTTGTGCAAAGAGCCTAATCTCCCTTCAACGAGCCGCTCTAAAATTGCCTCAATAACAAATAAAAACATTTCCTGAAGAGATACGAACCCAGTCGGGCATGTCTCGCTTGAAGAATGGACTTGTAACACTAAGAAGGGTAGGAAAGTTCAAACCAAGAGGGCAAAGGACACCTGGCCACAAACACTCGAGCGTCTAAAAATCTCACTGGAGGTCTCCCGATTCAAAATTCTAGGCAATGGTTTACAGCATTGCCCATGAAGCTAAATTCATTTGCAATTTAATCAGAAAAGATTTCTCAAGCCACGTCAACAAGGCCACACCATCCGCGTCATACTGAGCAACGTATCCGTATCGTCCACAGTACCGGCCAAGACATTTTCTGTTAAAATCTTTAAAAACACGTTTTGTGCCCTCTCCCCACAACCTCCACCTCCAGCACAAAGGCAAACTGGGCTGTCAGCCACGTAAGATATTCTGGCTCTGGAGGTAAATGCAAGCTTAGTGTCCATTTGCAAACTAAGAGATGATTCTATGTAAGATTACTCAGTTATGATTAAAAAAAAAAAAAAAAAAAGGAAAGTAAGACCATGAAACTCCCGAAAATCCACAAAGGTCCAGAAAGAGTAGGAAAGAGCAGTGCCAACTGCGCTTCCCACAAATATAACAGGGTGTGAAGAAATTAAAACCCGCTTAAGAGAGTACTCAGCGTCCTCAAGTTTCCTAAAATAAATGGAGGACCCATTCCATTTCTTTAGTATCCCTGTTTTTGCTATCAAATAAACTTATATTCTGAGACTGACGTTAAATAAAAAAAAAAAAAACCCTCTCACTGTGCTGAAAATGTAATTTACACAAGAAATACCAAATACACTTAAGTAAGTGTTGCTTTTGACCAAGCACCTGAAGCAAGTTATCTACAGTCTGGAAGACCACTTTCCCTATTGGTATATAAAATAACATGTCCCCAAAAGTGTGCGACTGGTGGGGCGCTTGGGTGGTTCATTCAGTTGAGCATCTGACAATCAATTTTGGCTCAGGTCATGATCCCAGTGTTGGGCTCTGTGCTGAGCATGGGGCCTGCTTAAGATGCTCTTCTCTTGTCTTGTCTTCTCTTCTCTTCCTCTCCTCCCTTCTCTCTCTCTCTCTGTCTCACCCTCCCCCCACCCCTTTGCCCCGCTCTCTCTCTCACACACACACACACACACACACACACACACACACACACACACTCTCTCTCTCTCTCTCTCTCTTTAAAAATAAAATTTAAAAGAAAATTCAAATTAAACAAAGAACTGTGTGACTAGAAACAGTCTAAAGAAAAAGACGCTCTGCAACAAAAGCAACTGAATTAGAACCCAGAAGTCAAATAGCACGAATACGAGCACCGAAGCATTTCCTGCAAAAGTGTTTTCAAAAAAACTACCGAATCGCATGGAAAATGCTTGCTTGCAGGAATCAACATAAAACAATAATTTAATAAATTCACCATTCTTCTGAAAAACCACAGGAACTATTCTGTGAAACACAGCATAAAAATGTTATTGTGATACCAAGTCAAGGAATGTAAACTATGATTCTGGTCCCACCAAATACCCTGAGAGACACGAAGGGCAAGCCATCAAAACCTCATGACCTCTCCTCCAAACACCGGATCTCAGCGGTGGCCCCGGCCTATCTCAGCATCCTCTTTGCTGTCCTTGCTGACACTCACTTCCCCTCTGTCCCCTTTACACCACCTGCGCACACCCTCCTCCCCGTCCCGGCTCCCCTTGGGCCCGGGCCGCACACCAGGGCCCACTCTCCCGTTTTCTTCTCCGTCTTCTCCGTCGCAGGCAGATTTCACCCGCTCGCCCACAATCCCCACCAGCTCCTCTCTGGAGGGACCTCCCTACTGGGAGCAGCTGGGGAACCTCAGAGAACTCCACTCTCCTCTTGCTCCTTTTCCTGGGGTGCCTCACCTCTCTTGACAGATGTTAGGCTCTTTGGGGGCAAGGACGGCATCAAAAGCATCTTTACTGGAACCACCCAGATCTCTTATTCTAAACCTCAAAAACAACAACAACAACAAAAACCACATCTGACACACTGAGAAGGGCAAAATACCACTTTTATAGTAACTTCCTGGCAAAAATTACAAAAGCTAAGTCTAACCACGAGGAAACCTCAAACAAACCTGAACTGAAGAATTCAACAAAACGGCTTCTAACTCCTCAAAAATGTTAATGCGATGACAAGACAAAACAAAACAAAACAAGGCTAAGAAACATGTTATGAAAACAAAGAGAGGCAAGGAACACTGAAGAGATAAAACAACGAAATGCCAATGCACGATCACGGGGGGGACATTACTGTGAAGGCCAATATGAGAAAAACTAGCAAAATTTAAATGTGGACAATATTAGATTAAATGGTATTATATCAATGTCACCTTTCCTGATTTTGCTAAGCACACCACGGTTATGTAAGAGAATGTCCTTGTTCCTGAGAAATACACATTGAGACATTTAGGGGGAAAGAAGCTTGATGCTACAGTTCATTCCTAAATAACTCAGGGAAGGAAAACAGAACAATGAAGCAAAGATGGTTAATACAGAGAATAACACAGCAAACACAAAAGAAGGCAAATCTGTAATAAAGTTAAAAAGATAAATAACACATAAAATAAAATCAGTAAGAATAAAACAATAAAGTATTGCAAAAGGTTAACACGTGATCTGGGTGAGAGACCTAGAGAGTTACACGTACTGACATGAGACCCAGTGAGTTACATATAAAAAATATTGACAGGTGAGACATACATATAACAAAAACTACTTGTATGAGTCTTCAATCATCAGTCCTCATGGCATCCGGAGACTGGACACATCAGTGGCAACGAGTGACCTGCTGGGCCACCTGCTTCCACAGTGCTCTCATTCCCAGCCTGAATCACTTAACACCCAGCTTCGAGTTCAATCCAACCTCAGAATATGAGATCGGTTCTCTTCATCCTCAGAGGAAATCGAGGAGCCCTGACAACTACTGGTCGGTATTTAAGTAAGCCAATGTGCCACTTTAGCATACACCGCAATTCTAGAAACAGCCCTGTTGCCCCCGAGCCCTGTCTTGCAAGGAGGACACCCTGTAACTCTACTCGGCACTTCCAAGCCCCTCAAACCTGCCCCTTGTTTTCTCCGCAGTTGTCTTACCCACTCGACGTCTGCCTACAGCTGCCGCCTACCTGCCCAAACCTCATTCCTGCCACGTTTCGCGAACCTGCTACCGGGCCGGCTACAGGCATTCGCACACACCACTCACGTGGGCTGCCCCAGCGCCTCCTTCCGTGGCCTCCTGCGAGGTCCTCCCGCAAGTCCTGTGATCCCGGCTACACGCACACTGTCTCCGGATCTCAGAGACAATCCCTAATTAATCCCTCCAATTAATCCCTAGCGAACAAGAGGTGAAGAATTCACATTTATGAATAGGTTAAAAGGGAGCTGAGTGGGTGAAATGAATATTCCATATTAATGGATTCTGTCTAAAATTAAAAAGGTTTATCACATAAAAACGGACTGAAAACCCACTTTGTCCACCGCAGTAGCTTTTAGTGAGCAGAAAATTTATGTTCATCACATGTGAAGTAGGAGTTATAACATGGAACTTTCTGAGGTTCTATTTTAAAGAGTTTTCTACTCACTCAAACTACAAAAATGTTTAAAATGTTTTATTTACTAACCACAAATTGTAAAGCAAAAACAGCAATGAAAATTTAACATTTGGGCACCTCTAGAGAAAAACACTTGCTGGGAAGAAAAGATATTCTATTTGACTTTTAATTAGTGCTAACTTCACATCAAGAGGAGGGAAGTGTTTAGAAACAGTGTGTTTAAACTGTATTCTTTAATTGTCCGTAGCGTTTGGAAATGGAGCTGTCACACATAATGCTCTAGTATCCAGCGAGCATCCTGGCTTATCTGACCAGTATACATGCCTTCTCAGACTCTCGTGGCCAAAATAACTATGCCGTACTAATAAAGGTTCATTTCTTCATCCTCAATCCTGACACATTTTCACGTCTTCACAGACCTGGGACTCCTTTTATTCTTTTACTGTCCGATCCTAGAGGGGTATTTCCAACACTCTGCCTTTAAGTATGGTGCTTGTTTTAAGTTTTTGGTGAAGGGATCTGTCACAACAAGGAAGTTTCATTCTGCTGTTACTTTGGTAAGAGTCCCTTCCCTCAATATTGACTAGCTGTTGACTTCTGTCAAATGCTTTTCCAACATCAAGATGAGGGTGTATTTCTTCTTCGTCACGTTAAAGTGGTAAGCTATATTAACAGATAAACTATTGTTCCAACCGTCTTGTGTTCTATACACCCAAATGGGATTTTTAATGCTTTGCAGATTCCATCATCTAATATTTTATTTAAACATCTTACATGCATGTTCATAAGTAGAACTGACCTATAAATTTTACTTTTTGATCTGGTTTTGGTATAAAGATTTTACTAGCTTCATAACATGCCTTGAGGAACTGACATCATCTTTCTCTGTCCCTTGTAACACTGGTAGAATTCACCTGTAAAGCCAGAGGCGATTGTTTTTTTTTTTTTTTCTCCCCCATTTTGGTCTAGTGAGAAGAGAAGGAAGTGTCCTGTGCAAATAATGAAATGCCTTTAAATAAGGAAGGAAGCATGCATTTTTTACCCACTTCCTCTTTCTTCCAGCTTGAAATGTGGATGCCATGGCAACCATTCCATCAGCATCTTGAGCACGAGGTAAAAGCTGAAGTTAAGGATAGGTCCCTGATGGGTTGGTTGGAGAGCCCCTGATCAGCCTACGATTGCTTCTTCTCAAACTCTGCTTATGTGAGAGGGAAATACAGGTTCTACTTTGTTTAACTTTGTCATACAGTCTCTCTCTGATAGCTCTAGTGTTGAAGTTCTCAGGTATGTGTATCTTACTATTTGTTTTATCTGACTCAAGTTGATGGCACCTGGTTTCTTCCAACATTTTGTAATTTTTTAACAGTGTGTTGGGCATTCAAAGATATTTTATCTGTAGATATCCTACAAGTTCTTGAAAGAAAAAAATTTCACAGATACTTCTCTCAGGTGTCCTTCAAAGCTCAATGGCCCAAGACCACTTTTTTTTTCACAATACCTTTTATCTTTTTTATTTTTAATTTTTATTTGGAGGGGGGGAGGAGGGAGGGAGAGAGAAGAGAGAATGCAAGTAGGGAAGAGGGGCATGGTTAGAGAGAGAGAATCTCAAGTAGGTTCCATACTCAGCGCAGAGCCCCATGCAGGGCTTGATCCCATGACCCCGGGATCATGACCTGAGATGTAATCAAGAGCCAGACACTCAAGTAACTGAGCCACCCAGATGCCCCTCAAGACCACTTTTTAATGCCTATTTTTGCGAGAGAGAGAGAGAGAGAGAGAGAGAGAGAGAGAGAGAGAGAGAGAGACACTATGCATGTGCGTGCACAAGCGAGTGGGAGAGGGGCGGAGAGAGAGGGAGACACAGATCCGAAGCAGGCTCCAGACTCTGAGCTGTCAGCACAGAGCCCAACATGGGGCTCGAACTCACAGACCGTGAGATCATGACCTGAGCTGAAGTCGGACACCTAACTGACTGAGCCGCCCAGGTGCCCCAAGACCATTTTTTATATTATCTTCTCATCCTAGAGTTCTCATACTTTTCAAGAATGTAAATTCATGCCCTAACTGTCATGGAGGCAAGGCCCAAAGTTAGGACTTAGGAGGGAAATTCTCCCTCTACTCCTCTTTTTCTTTTCTGTGTTTAGAGTCCCAGTCTCAAACAGGTTTCTCGATCACGTCCCCCTAATTCCAGATACATGACCTCGTTCATCCTTTCACTGAAGAACAAACCTTTGATGGCCCTAACCTGGTAGAGGGCTCTCAGTTCCAACTCCCTAGTCCCTAGAGAATAAGGCTCCATCTCCTATACCTGCTGGGTGTTAAAGACAAGACCCCTTATTAAGGAGATTCTGACCCAACCTCCTCTCACTGTAGGCTGCTGAAGAATCAGCTTACTGCTTTACTTTTCAGTTTCTCCTAACTCCTCCAAGCACATCTCTGCATTTTAAAGTTCTGTTGTATTTTATCTATTTAAAAAATTAACATTTGAGAGAGAGAGAGAGAGAGAGAGCGAGCGAGCACGCGCAAGCAGGGTGGGGAGGCATTGAGAGAAAGAGGGAGACAGAGAATCCAAAGCAGGCTCCAAGCTCTGAGCTGTCAGCAAGGAGCCTGACACGGGGCTCAAACTCATCAGCCACAAGATCATGACCTGAGCTGAAGTCTGACACTCAACGACTGAGCCACCCAGGCACCCCAAATGTTCTGTTACATTTTATTCAACATTGGTAGATATTTACTGGCAAGGGGTTTTTAAAATGATCAAATCTGATTTTTTGTCCTATTTTACGGTCCCATTTATCCTCAGTGGGGCTGTGTTTGTTTCCAACTATACATGTACTCTCAATTGTGCCCAACATTTGCCATCTGGCATCTGGCATAAATGTCTTCAGAGTTCAACTACGGTAACAGAGGAAAAGTGAACAAGAAAATATTTACACCTAGTTCCAGCTTCTTGTCCTCAAAAGCTATACAAAGACCATGAGCTGTGATGAATAGAAAAGACAACCCAAGACAGAACTAGATCCCAAAATGTCTGAAATCCAAATTAACTGAAATAAAGGAGATCTAGATTGTTACTTTTCGGTTTCAGTATAAACATTTATGTCAGGGGCGCCTGGGTGACTCAGTCGGTTAAGCGTCCAACTTCAGCTCAGGTCATGATCTCACGGTCTGTGAGTTCGAGCCCCGCGTGGGGCTCTGTGCTGACAGCTCAGAGCCTGGAGCCTGCTTCAGATTCTGTGTCTCCCTCTCTCTCTCTGCCCCTCCCCTGCTC
Organism: Felis catus; assembly: GCF_018350175.1. Classification (NCBI taxonomy): domain Eukaryota; kingdom Metazoa; phylum Chordata; class Mammalia; order Carnivora; family Felidae; genus Felis; species Felis catus. The sequence continues at coordinate 5,920,381 of NC_058375.1, forward strand.
ATGCTCTATCTCTCTCTGCCTCAAAAATTTATAAAAACATTAAAAAAAAAAAAAAAGATTTATGTCGGAAAAAAGATGGCCACAATGTAATTTAGGATAATTAAATACTGCAAAAACCATAAATGTTCAACAATATGGGAATAGATAAATTATGACACATCCACATGATGGTAGATATGGTGCTCATTACAAATGTTTACTGACATGGTACTATGTTCACAATTTAAAAAATGAATAAAGGAATACATAATTATATGTATATTTATGTAAACAGTATTTTATTTATAATCTTAAAATATTCATACACATATAAACATGCACACAGATGTACAGTGAAAGAAAAAACACAAACATGAATTAAAGAATTATGTATTTCAGTTTGTTTCTTTAACTTTTTATTTGTCAAGTTATTCTCTAGCAAGTACATATATTTTTCTTCATTAGGAAAGCTTAAAGCTATCTTTCAACAAAGCCAGAAGAAAATTAGGTTGCATATGAATCAATCTATGATGAAAGCACAGGCTTTGGAGTCAAACAGGCTCGGTGTTTCCTGTTTACTAACTGCATGCCTTAGGCAGATATTTAATATCATACCAATTTTCTCATTTGTCAAATAAAGGTAATGTCAGCCGCACTGAACTTTTATGGGAATTAAACGATCGAGTACAGAGTGAGCATTATCCCACAGACTCTAAAAAGAAAATGTTACAAATTTGGTTCCTTGAGGTCATGCTAAGAAATATCAAATGCTAAATCTACTAAAGATACAGCTGAGCATGTCAAAACTCACCCATGTGAGGGAGAGAGCAGAGTCAGTGATAGGAAACTGAAGTAAAGATACTCAGGAACCCGAAACAAGGTTTCTCACTGTTAAAGATGAGAATTAGAAATAAGGAAAAAGCTAGCAGGACCCCTGTGGTATTGGGATTAGGTTTGGAGAACCTGGTATGAAAGCATGGATACACACCCACTGAAGTCCAGAAATACAGACGTGAAAGTCCAGAGTCTCCATCTCAGTCTCCCCATGCCCTCCCACCCCCTGGCCGTCTCCTCGGAGGCCTGACAGCAGTGACACAAAGCAACGACCACCCCTAAGTAGCATTCTTGGTTGGTTGGTTTCTAAGTATCGCCCTCCATAATCTGCAACAATTTGCCCCCAAAATGAATCATAGTAACAGATTATCAACAACTGAATAAAACAGGAAGCCAAAGGGGCACCCGGGTGGCTCAGTCGGTTAAGCATCTGACTCTTGATTTCAGCTCAGGTCATGATTTCCCAGTTTGTGAGGCTCTGGGCTGACAATGCAGAGCCTGCTTGGGATTCTCTCTCCGCCCCTTCCCTGTTCATGCTCACTCCCCCTCTCAAAATAAATAAAAATTAAAAAAAATAGGAAGCGATCAATCAACCTAGTGCAAATAAATTAATAAACTGAAAGTTTCATGAGGAAGAGGCTATCTACTCAATCTCAAAGCAACCTCCCACAAAATAGTCATTAATTATAAACGGAAAAAGAGAAATTTTACAATTACAAAGCCTGGCACCTTATTCAAGTGATCAACGTGAACACTCCCTGCAAGGAGACAAACTAAAATTATATACTACGTGACAAGAAGTAAAAAACAAGAACACATGACTTCTGTGCTATCCGTGTCAAAGATACAGGCTCTAAATCTAATAAGGAAAAAGCACCCATGTAAACTGAGGAACAGTCTACAAAATACCCTATAGTCTCAAAGTACTAAGGTCATGAAGTAAGAGAAAAGACTGAGAAACTACTCCACACAGACGAACCAGTTGTAAGGCAACAAAATCCATCACGCTGAACTGGATCCTTTTTCATAAAGGTCTTTACTAACCAAACTGCTAAAACTTGACTGGGGTCTGTGGATTCCATGGTAATATTTCAGTGTTAATTTCTTGAGGTGGAGGACTGTATTGTGGTTGTATAAGAAAATGCCCTTGCTCATAAGAAATACACCAAGTATTAGAGTGTGATACGGCCTCATGGTGATGTCATACTTTCAAATGGTTCCGTTAGAAACTAAGGTTTTCTACTATACTTGCAACTCTTCTGAAGGCAGAGACTGCTTCATAACAAAGTGCAGTAAGTTATGCAAGCAAAACACTCAGAGCACTGCTGGGCACAGTCGCACTCACTAACTGTAGCTATTATTGGTAACATTATTGCCACTGTCTGTTGGAAAGAGATTAAAGAGAAGTCCTTGCAAGTGTCTGAGTTTATGATTGCTGCCAAACATAATGGTAATAATCCTTAAGCTTCAACACTGCTTTAAAAATTTTTTGGCAAAAAAAAAAAAAAAAGAAAGAAAAGAAAAGAAAAAGAAAAGAAAAAAAGCGAAGAGGGCACAGGTGGCTGTTCATAGACATTCTCTCCTGGATCAGATCTGAGCCCTCAATTTGTTTTCCACCTGAATAGCAAGAGAAGACTCCTTTATCACAAAGCAAAGAGCACAACTACAATCAGATGTTTCATGCCACAGTGCAAGTCTCTAAAGAGACCAAGGATACTTTTCTAAGGCAGTATGAGGGGGAGGGTAACAGATCAGTGACCATCAATACAACATGCTACACTTGATATGTTTTCTTCACTCTCCCTAAATGTACTTTAGTGACGTAAAGAACACTCATTTAGCAAGGGGAAACAAATGGACTGGTTCCTGGGAAAATTCATGCTTCATAATTTAAAGATAAAGGCATCTCCTCTCGAATGGACCCTACTGAATCTTTTGTTCTTACTGAAATTCCACCATTACTCCCTGCCCCGCCTCACTCACTGGCCTGAGGCAGGAAGTTTAGAAGTTTTCCAACCAATGAAAGGTATGCCCAGAAAAGGCCAGAATGTACAGTTTAAAAGAAAAAAAAAGATGGGGCGCCTGGGTGGCGCAGTCGGTTGGGCGTCCTACTTCAGCCAGGTCACGATCTCACGGTCCGTGAGTTTGAGCCCCGCGTCAGGCTCTGGGCTGATGGCTCGGAGCCTGGAGCCTGTTTCCGATTCTGTGTCTCCCTCTCTCTCTGCCCCTCCCCCGTTCATGTTCTGTCTCTCTCTGTCCCAAAAATAAATAAACGTTGAAAAAAAAAAATTAAAAAAAAAAAAAAAAAAAGAAAAAGGCATTGAGCAACAGGCTGAAGCTGCAGAGGTGAGAAGATGGTAGTATGGGGAAAAGGACACCCCGAAATGCAATAAAACCTGAACGCTATATAGGGGGACAGGTTCATTTACTATAAGAAGCTCTTGGGTGCCTACCTGGCTCAGTCAGTGGAGTGTGAGACTCTTGATTTCAAGGTTGTAAGTTCAAGCCCCACACTGGGTGTACAGATTACTTAAAAATAAAATCTTTTAAAAAAAACTCAAATATTTTTCTTAATAAAATTTTTTTTTTCCAATTCTGGTTCTCTCAGATTCTGCACTGAAATTTTCTGACCATAGAATGTATTATCTCACATTTAATACTATTTGCAAATATTCACTATACTTATTGTGTCAGTTTCACTAGAGTCAATGAAGAAATTATCTTTCATTTTTAGCAACTGTTGTATATTTTCAAGAAGAATTTTATAATCAACGTTCTACGCAGAGTCAAAAATCCCCAGTGTTCAGACTTCCATATGTGAGTACAATCAACCAGATGGTTAATGGTCTACTTGGTAGAATCAAGACGTCTTAGGAAGTAGTTTATGTTTCACTTTTGGATTTAACATTGTATGGGGTTAAAAAAAAAAAAAAAAAAACTCTGATATTTTTCAACCTTGTCTTGAAAAGAAAATTTATAATTATTTTTGCAATTCCCAAGAAGCAACAAAAAAACCTGACAGTTTACTAAAGCAACCTAAAGGGTAGCTTTTACCACCCCCATTTTAATGAGGTAAAAACAAAGCCCAGGAAGTACAAACCTTACCCCTGGACACAAAGAAAAAGGGGCAGCACAGGATCAAAACGCAGGCTGCCTGGGTCCAAGAGGGGAGTCGGTCTTAACAAAAGATCAAGTAGTCAGATTAGATGGCTACGAGATACTGGATAAATAAAAACGCAACTAAGGACAATAAACGGATGAATGGAGCCATGTCCCTATGACCACAGATTATAATCATCTCTTTTAATAAGTCAAGACCAACTACTTTAGTTCATGCCAAGAATACTGCTGTTTTGTGCAAACGCCTGTAAGGTCTAACTGGCTTTATGTATTAAGACTTTTGAGCTGAAATTAATATATTAACTATTTTCTAATCAGATTTTGGATTAGAACCTTCAAACAAAATGAGAAATAATGATATTATGTTGCAGAATATGCTGACTGCAGAAGCAAATTTGGTTGAATCTTGTTCGCAGAGCAAAAGCACACACTGCTTGAGCACAGAAAGGTCACCACGGGCTCCAGAAGCCAAGCCTGACTACCTGCTGGTTCAAACTTCAGGCCTCTCAGTAGTCAGACCCTTGCAGCTTGCACCCTACTTAACACTGGCAACATCTGTCCCCAGTTTTTTTGCTCAAGTAAGTTTTGTTCCTTTAGTGCCATGGCTAACAAGAATACAGTATCACCATCCCTTACCAAAGATCCTAAGGGTCAGAGGATTTTCAGAACTCAGAATTTGTTGGATTTAGAAAGGTACTATAACAAATATACCATATACTATGTAACACCCCGCAATGTTTGAGCAATGATCCCCTATTCTATCACGTTGGTACTTTTGCAGTAAAAGTTGTACAAACACACAAAGTGAACTAACTCAATATAAATAGCCTCATCTCAGTTCAGGCCAAGTATGACCATCCAATGAGCTTCCGCACCAAACTCAGCATAAACATTTTTTGATTTTCAGAGCTTTCAGATTTCAGAATTGAGTGAGGATGTCAGAATTAAACACAGAATTTCAAAATAATAAAAATTCCATGCTAATTACCCCGAACTTTGAAGGCAATGAACCAAAGAGTATAGAAAAGTCTGCCTCCCACCGTCACATACACGTATTCAACAAAGTAATCCCATCAAAACCAAAAAGTCTGGGGCGCCTGGGTGGCTCAGCAGGTGAAGCATCCGACTCCTGATTTTAGCTAGAGTCACGATCTCATGGTTGTGAGATCAAGCCCCGCACTGGGCTCCACATTGAACATGGAGCCTGCTTGACGTTCTTTCTCTCCTTCTTCCTCTCTCCCATGCTTCTTTGTTCTTGCTCTCCCTCTCCCTCTCCCTCTCTCTCGCTAAAAGTCCGGAAAGGTCAGGTCCTGACAAGGCGAAATGTGTAGAGCCACAACAACCAGGTTAGGGGAAAAATTAAAGAGTAGCCAAATAATGAGACTTAAAAAAAATTTATGCAATAAACATGAAAAAAACTCCAAACTTTCAGTGCGGGCTAATACGCTAAATAAATTATGGCAACTGTGTAAATCATCCTCTAACTACCATCAGGAAATGTGCTTGGAGAAATAAACAATCCCATCTCAAGTTTCAGTTTCAACCGCTCACTTCAAGTTCCTGAAAGTTCCTTTCTGAAGAGAGGGGACAGTCCCAAATGTGCAGTCACAGAATCCCCATTCTGTAACTTGCAGCAGCCGCATCCACATGTGGTCTCACTCACAGACAGAAAACGGTTTGATGTTTCCTCTTCAAATGGCCCCGGGCACTAAGAGCACACAGCAAATGCAGCCAGACGGCATGCTAGGCCCGCTCATTCACATGGGGGAGAAGCCCACCAAAGCCCACTCTTCCCACAGCCCCATCCCTCAGAGACTTGAGACAAAGACGCAAGCAGAGGTAAATTCTGCAAGGGCATGCAGCCAGAGCATTCTAAGGATCAGCTCGTACAAAAGCCAGGTGGGGAAAACAGAGTTTTCTACACTCCTTTTCAAGTACACCCTCTGTGACCACGCGAGCAGCTGTGGGAACTGCACGGCCAGCCCCTCAGAAGCATCAAGTGGAATTCAGGGGGAACCCGGGGAGCTAGGGCAGATCCTTACACTCCCTTCGTGAGGAGTGTGAGATCTGCTACCATCTTTACTTATAAATAGAAATTCAAGTATTTTTTCACTTCAATTAATTCATCCACCTCCCCTCAAAAACCTACAACACATCAAGCACAAGCTGGACAAGGAGAACACAAGCACAGAAATGAACAAATGGCAGCCAGGAAGTCAAAGCGGTAAAAGAAGTGACCCAGGACGCAGACCCTGCTAATGCACCGCCATGGGCACGTCCTTGAACTGGGTTTTCAGACGAGAGAGAAACATCCGTCTAGGGCACACCTCCGCCAGATTTTAAAACCCAACCGATGGGAAGAATCACTCTGAATGACTGCCAGCAACACCCAATGAAAAATGAGACCAGAACTTGTGTGAGTCTCTAACTTACACATTAAGTTACATAATATCACTTTTAATAAGCACTCAGTAAAAACAGACATATAACCAAAACTAGTAAAAAATAAACTTGGTTGTTACGAACCCAAGAGCTAATCATTTAAAACACAAAAGCTATTTAGTCAACTCAGTGACACAATCTAGCTCGTGCCATATGACAACTACCCACCAAATAGTTAAATAAATGTGGCATCACTGAAATCATGGACTCCTTTGTATCTAGACAGAAATCCAAGGAATGATCAGGCAGTCAATAAATGCATATTTAGGGGCACCTGGGTGGCTCGGTAGGTTGGGCGTCCAACTTCAGTTCAGGTCACGATCTTACAGTTTGTGAAAGCCACGTCGGGCTCTGTGCTGACAGCACGGAGCCTGGAGCCTGCTTCAGATTCTGTGTCTCCCTCTCTCTCTGCCCCTTCCCTGCTTACACTCTGTCTCTACCTCAAAAATAAATAAATGTTAAAAAAATTAAAAAAAAATGCATATGTAAAAATAAACATTCTGAAATACAGGATGCTTTAAAATAGTATCACGGATCAGCTTCTCTGTCGCTGGAACAGGGCATACTTTTGAAAAAGAAAATAAAAGCTCAAATTTACTGTTTTCTAAAGAAAATAAAGGTAAGTAAAAAAGGTGATCATTCAGTACACTATCACCCCTGTAGCTCTCGTCTACAAAATACAAAGGGACAGACACGAACACATATGCCTCACTAGAGCTTTACGCAGCTTCTTATAATGACAACAAAGAACACGTGGCCTTTCATTAATCCTAGACTGACTGTCTAAACAGTAACCTTCTAATTTTTACATATGATTTCTCAGCATCCTCTAGGAAAAGTTTTTCACTAAAAATAAAAAATACCTACATTGTAATTACCCTGCAAGTAGTTCTTCCACTAACTTCCTTCAGCCAAGCAGCTTTTATTTCTTTCTAAATTCTCGTATCTAGAGATGATGTCTCAGATGTCCCAAGCACTGACAACCTGATCATCTGCTAACATTCCTGTACTTTTTAAATCTGTAGTTCCTGTAGTTGCATGATTGATACAGGATAAAAATGAATGCATATGCTCTTAAATAACTTCTTCCATGTGCTAAGTTAAACTATAATCTATTACAGACACTAGGAATTTTTTCTATTAAATTTTGATTCTATTGTTTCTCATTTTAAAAGTCATAACTCTACCTGTTACATAGATCTTACCAACATGGTTGAGAACCGAATGTATCCCTCTCATACCAGTTGTCTTACTAAAGATATTTCTGTGAGTGTTCCTGGGGTTTTATTAAATGAGTAAAACAGATGACAACCAGCACACTCTCCGTAACATCCTAGTGTGTGTTCAATACGGTACCACGAAAGGTTTGACACAATGTGCATTAGGGAAATAATCTGCCAATTCACAGTAAGTTCAAAACACAGATCAGCTAAACACACATCTTTACCTTGCCTCTCTACACCCAAATTTTCTCTTTTCCTTTTCTTCTTAATAAAATCAAGAGCAAACAATAAGCCACTTTAGACACCGGTGACGTTAATTAGAACTCCTTCCAAAGAGGTTCACTTTGGGTTTCGAAGCTGTTTTTTCTCATCTTACTGGCACATGCCCAAATGTGCAAACACACGCACGCGCATGCACATAGAAAAGCGAAGTTCTCACTGAGTGGGGCCAAGTGACTCACTTACCTGGTCTCAGGGTTGTAGCCTAATATGTAGAAAAATGAATCCACTCGAGCTTTAAACTCTCTAGCAGCAAATATGTCAGAAAAATGGGAGATGTTACACTTCCCTCTGAAAACAAACAAATGTAAAAAATACATTATTAGTATCACCCTCAACTGCTTTGCAAACCAACACACTATCGGAGGGAAAGAGGCAGGGGAAGACGCAACTAAATCCACATTACTCTAAAAACACGTAGAATATGGCTACAGACTCCATATTTATCAATTCAGAAAACGTCCAATATTTTTTTGTGTGTGTCAGGACTGCTTCAACCAACTTCACAATTTCACTGCTTGTACCTCAGCATCTTAGCCATGGAGTAAAATCAACTAAACCATAAAGGTAAATTGAGGGTGGGACCATGATAAAAGGATATGAAACTAGACACAGCAGGAAAAATAAACCATAGTTAAATTACTTTACCAAAAAAACCACCTAAAGCCTTTCTAAACCGTAAAAATGGGACTTTTCTTCCTGCTACTTTGCTATAAGCAAAATGTATAGCTGTCAAATATTTTTCTTCTCTTTAAATGTTCAAGAAGTAAACTGACTTGCAAATTAAAACGGAGAGACTTTAATTTTTTAAGTATACAGATGGGCTTTAATACATAAAAACACACACTTCCCAAATTCTCAGATAACATTCAAAGATCGTAGGTTGGAAAAACACTTTCCCACAAAAATATTGCAAATAAACAGCATTAAGGTTTTCAGGTTCATCTACCAACAAAATTTAAAACCAAAAATGTAGCTGAAAACTCTGTAATACCACCAAACTCCTTAAATGCGCACACGCGCACACACACGTTGGGAGAATTTCCAGCGTTCCCAAGGAGGCAGGGGGGTTTTCAGCAACTCCCTTCGTGGTCACAGAAGGGAACTTTAACATCAAGTGGAAGCCAAGGGCTGCGATTACAGTAGATGGAACCGGAGAATCAACAGCACGTGCATATGCTTCCGGGGCTATGAACTCCTACCACTTGACCAGGTAGGTATTCCATTCTCATAAGGACTCCGTAAGTTGGTGCGTTAACAAATACACACCAGCTAATGGCCAAAGTGTTAGAGAAAGAAGCTAGCCGAGGAATAGCAACCTGGAGATGACATTCATTCGCTTCCCACCAAGGACTTGAAAAACAATGTCCTCCTTTCCAATAGAGCTTAAGTAACTGTGACCAAAACCTCAGTGATAGGCAGACACTAAGATGGGGCTCAAACAACCTCCATTTTAACAATTTAACAAAAGTGCTTGAGATTTATTGACATTTCTTTGAGAACTACCAGTAACATAATACACAGCTCTTGAGCACTTGAGATGTGGCTAGGCTAGTCCAACTGAAGAGAACAGGATTTAAAATTTTATTTAATCTCAACTAATGTAAATTTAAATAATCACATGAGGCTAGTGGCTACCATAATGAACAACACATTTATATAATATCTCCATCACCGCGGAAAGTTCCATGGGAAGCAATTATTTGTAAGTAACAAGCTACACTAGGAATACGGACTAGGAATCAACTTTGTATACCCAGGACTTTTCCCTCTAGTGTGTAGCTAGAACTAAAATGACCTTCCAGAAAAGAAAAAGCAGCAAAGATCACTTTTACAGATGAACAAACAATGCACTCACTCTGCAACTAACTACCCATCTATCTGACATGATTTAGTCCCTGACACCTAGAAAAAATAGGCTAGTTCCTTCATCAGTTAAACAGGGATAGGAACACCTATTATACTAATCCCTATTGAGGAGATCAAACAAGGAGTCTATGAAACTTTATACACTATTCAGTGCTACACAAAATAAGTTATTTCCATCACTGTCCCTAACTAAAGGAAAGTGATTCCTCTTTCACTATTCTTCATTATTATTCACATTCAAGTTTACCCTTCAACTTAAGTAATTAATTGATGTATTCATTGAACCTATAAAAACACTGCCAACCTGCAATTCTAAACACAGACATTGGAAATCAAGTATGCTTTCTTTAGGAAAGAGTTTCTCAATCTCAGCACTATTGACATTTTAGACTGCATAGTTCTTTGTTGTCAGGGACTGTCCTGTACTTAGCAGTATCCCTGACCTCTACCCCATCGCACCCCCAAACCACACTGTGACAATTAAGAGTTTCTAAAGACACTGCCAAATGTTCCATGGGGACAGCAGCACAAATGGTTTTGGAAAAGCCTGAAGCAGCAGGAACAGAAGCACATCATCTGACAAATAAGCATGTAACTGTAATGAATGAGGTCACTCACTGGTATGTCCTCTTCTATGTGACCGCGTGAAAGGTACTGGTTTTTGTATATCAATTTCATATCCCACTACTGAACTGCATTCTTTATTATTTGATACAGTTTAATCATTGGTTCTCTAAGGCTTTCCAGGTATGTTATCTGTTATTTGCAAATAAACACAGTTTTACTTCTTTTCTATCCTTTCTTAAAACTAATACTGAACCTCTCACACAATGTGGAAAGTAATGGAAACAGGCACCCTTGCCTTGATCCTGATCTCAGTGGAAAGGTCTTTCAGGTATTACTATTAAATATGATACTAACTTCAGAAATAATCATTGCTTTGGAAATATGGAGGTTCCCCCCTTAGATTTAATAATATGGTGTATGATATTAGCAGAGTCTCTAATAGTGAACCTACCTTGCATTCCTGGAATAAATCCCAGTTGGTCATAATGTCACTTTTAACGAGATATTAAAATTTTTTAAGGATCTCATTAATTAGTTTTACTGTTTTATTCCTCATTAATTTCTTTTTTATTTTTGTTTCCTTCTCTGTACTTTTTTGTTGTTGTTCATAACAGCTTTTATTCAAACTAGCCTAGAAACAACCCAAATGTCCATCAATAAGGAGGTGGGTAACAAATCATTGTATATTTGTGTTTTAATTTTTTTTTATTGTTTATTATTTTTGAGAGAGAGAAAGACAGAGAGCAAGCAGGGAAGGGGCAGAGAGAGAGGGAGGCACAGAATCAGAAGCGGGCTCCAGGCTCTGAGCGCTCAGGACAGAGCCTGACGTGGGGCTCGAACCCAGACAGCGAGATCATGACCTGAGCTGTAGTCGGCCGACCAACCGACTGAGCCACCCAGGCGCCCCAAATCAGTGTATATTTGTAAGATGAAATACTACCCAACAATACAAAGGAAAGAAGTACTGGTACATAGGACCTCATGAGAAAAAGTCTCAAACATTAAATTCTGAGTAAAAGAAGCCAGGGATACAGAAAGCTCAGACCGTATGATTCCGTTTATATGAATGAATTTCTAGAACAGGCAAGATTCATCTATGGTGAGAGAAATCAGAACAGTGGTTGCTGCGGGGTGGGAGGCTTTGAGAGGAGAGTGGCTTAAGGGAACTTTCTGGGCTGGTGGGAATATTCCCTGCCTTGTTAAGGGTCAAACACATTTATCAAAACTTATAAAAATGTAAACTTAAAATGTGTACTTTACCGTATAAACATTTTTGAAGTATTAGGGTAAAATAAAACATCAAGACTCAGTAGCACGGAGCCATGGCTGATTAAAGCTGCTGCTCTTGGCAGCTAACGAGCCATCCGGTACTGAGCAGAGCCGAAGACAGAGCAGGTAAGCCCGCCTTGGTTGGCCTCCATTTTGAAATACTTTTCCTGTTGCCTCTTGCCGAAGCGGGGAGGTTACATTTTGAAGTGTGTGTGCGAGAGAGAGAGAGAGAGAGAGAGAGAGAATGAGACAGAGAGAGAGAGAGAGAGAGAGAGTAGCATTTTAAGCATTCAGTATTTTTTTTTCTCCAGAACACTCTTTTCATCTTGCTCTTTTTCTCTCTCAAAAGCGGTACGTTATTTGACAGTGTTTGTGGAATGAAGCCGGAGAGACTGTTAAGAGGAAGTCGCCATCACTACCAGCTTACCAAAATATCGGATTCGGAGCCTCGGAAGTCCTATACACCCTACTTCTAATGTGATGCTTCATTATTAACAGAAACATGACTACAGACTGGGAAGCCCCCTATTCCCGGGGCCTCTCATTCATCAGTAACAAAGGCTTCCTGTAGGATAATCGTTCCGGTAGTCCTTGGGGTGGTGGCCGCACAGTTCCACCCTGGGCACCGCGCGGTCTGACAAATGCTCCGGCTGGTGGGAGGAGGGCATCGGAAGGGGATGAAGGAGAAGAGAGCCGCCTTACACAAGGAGAGACTACAAATGGAAACATGGCCCAGAAATTCACTCCATCAAAACTATTCATAACCGGGGAAGTCTCTGTAGATCCCCAGGGCCACGCAAACGTCAGACAAGCCTGGAAAGAGGGACCCAGACACGTACAGAAGGCTTATGGCCGCAGGTCTGCCTACAGCTTTTATTGTGACCCTTGCCTGAAAACAAAGGAAAAGAAAGATTTTGAGACAGAGTCAGTGTCTTGTCAGCTGTAAGCCATTTGACTCATGACAGGTACAGAATTTTTCCAAAGTTTCTTTTCCGTGTTTCATTCTGTTTCTCTGGCCTTCCTATAGGTTATGTGACATTTTATAGGATTCCTCTTGATTCGTTTACGGTGCTTTGAGAATATCACGCCACGGTCTCCCCAAGAGTTGCTCGAAGTGTAACCACTTCCATTACCTCCACGTGGACCCCTCTGCCTGTCCGCTCTCACACGCGGTGGTCTTAAGCGTTTCTTCTACATACACTGAGCTCCACGTCGTTGCATTTGGATTGATCTGTTGCTCTTTTTATCATTGAAGCTGGGAACTTAATCGTTCAATTTCATTTTTTCATTGCAGTTGATGTGTTTAGTATCACTAGTTTTCCTTTGATCAGCGCTTTAAATGCATGCCACAGATGTTAGTACACAGTATTTTTCCTGTTGTTTTTAAAAATTTCTTTAATTTCAGCGTTTATTTCCTCTTCTGCTCACAGGTTGTTTAAAGTTTTATTTTCTTTAAGCTTTATATTTTAATTCCAGTATAGTTAACATACGATGTTATATTAGTTTCAGGAACAGAGTATAGTGATTCAACAATCGTATTCACTGCTCAGTGCTCACCAGGACAAGCACCCTCCTGATCCCCATCACCTGTTTCCCCCATCCTCCAGCCCCCTCCCTTCTGGTGACCACCAGTTTGTTCTCTGTAGTGAGGAAACAGAAGTTTTATATTTCCAAGTGAAATTCTGCCCTTTCTGGTTTTTGTTTTTAAACTCTGGTTTTACTGCCTTTTACTCACATGAATGTTTTCTTTATGATCTAACATACAATCGATTTTTGAGAATATGCCAAGGTACAAAGAAAGAATGCATATTCTCGGGGCACCTGGGTGGCTCAGTCGGTTAAGCATCCGACCCTTGATTTCTGCTCAGGTCATGATCTCATGGTTCGTGAGATCAAGCCCCACTTTGGGCTCCGCACCGAAGGTGCAGAGCCTGCTTGGGGTTCATTCTCTCTCACTCTCCCCCTCTCCGCATCCCTCCCCTACTCACACACGTGCTCTCTAAATAAAGAAATCAACACTTTTGAAAAAAGCATATTCTCTAGTATTAGGGTACAGAGTTCTCTATTATTAGGGTATAGCGGTTTCTATATATGCCTATAAGATTAAATGCACAGAAATAAATGTGACAAGAATGGGAACATCTCTATGCAGAAAATTCTTAAACGCTCCCGAGAGACACCAAAGTAAACATGAACAAATGGAAAAACGTCCCCTGTTCTCGGATGTAAGAACTCAACATGGCATTTCTCCACAGAATTGATCTATCAATTCAATGCTATCCTAATACAAATATCAACAAGCTATTTAAGGGACTGAAACAGGTTGCTACGAAGATGCACAGGAAACACAGATAACTGAGAAAAGCGGAAACTATCAGTGGCACAGCAAAAAATACTAAGACGCCTCCACAGCTAAAAGCACGGCAGCGGCACCCAGACAGACAAGACAACAGACTAACGAGTCTAGGACACACAAGGAAAATGAGACACGACAAAGGTGGCATCTCGGGCCACTGAGGAGAAACAGACTTGGCAGTCCACGTGCTGAGAGAGCTGGGAGCGTGAGAGAGGCCTGTTAATACCCGGTGCTGGGACAGCTGGACACAAGGCCTCAGTAGGTCAGGTACAGGGAGAGGCTTCTAGCCACGACTACGTCCTCAGGGAATAAATGAAAAACACTGACAACTCTGACTGGATAACAGTAAGTTTTGCAGAATTTTTTTAAAACCATAAAAGAAAACCAGCAAGTGGGAGAAAACATTTGCGACACACACAACAGAAAATGCCAAAGAACTTTTAGAGACAAGAGACCAAACAGCAAACACACAAACAAACAAAATAAAACAAAACAAAACCCAAAGGAAATGGCATGAACAGATAACTCTCTCTCTCTCTCTCTCTCTCTCTCTCTCTCTCTCTCTCTCACACACACACACACACACACACAAATATCCTTTAAATATATGAAAAAATGCTCACACTCATTCACTGTTAGCAAAATAAAGTAAAACAATACCGAGACCCTATTTCTCACCTATCAGACTGGCACAACTAAAACGAAATAGGACAGCACATGCTGCTGGGGACACAGAGGGCATGCAAAGTGGTATTTGCTTTCTGGAGGCAAACCACCTACACATAAGCCTTTGAACCCAGAAATCTCTCTTCGACGAATCCGCCCCGAAGATTCACATCTGACAATGAGGAAATACACACGCACAAGGACACCGGCTGCAGCGTCATTTATGACTGGAACATCCTGGAAACACCTTCAGAGCCCACACAGCAGAGCTCCATGCGAGAGGGAATGACGGAGACCTCCATCGGCGGATACGGAGCGGTTTCTAAGGCATAACGTTAAGTAAAAACGGCAAACGCAGAAGAGTAGCTATGGCATGCTACTCTTCATACGAGACGGAAGAGGCTATAACAAAACAGCTATGTATTTGCTCATTTGAAATGAAAAAGCGCAGGAAGGAAAAACTAAGAAGTAAAGCGAGCAGTTACGGAGAGCAGGCGGGAAGGAAAGAAACGGGGATGGGAGCGTGTAAGAGAGTTGAAAACCACATATCTGTCTGCAGCCCTGACCGTCAGAACCACAGCCATAGTCCGCATGCCCTCGCACATCCAAAAATTATCAAGAGTCCCTACCGACCAGGAGGGACCAAAAGTGGAGCGCAAAGTCTAACAGTGAACCTAACCGTAGCACAAAGAGAGAGCGCGGCCACTTACGGAGGTATCCAAGAGCAGAGCTGACCCAAACAACTTTGGAAGACAGTGTCTTGCCTATAGATCGCATGGCTAAAGACAAAAATTTAGCCAGTGAATCCGTTTCTCACAGGGACGTGGGTTACAAATTCTAAAACTATGTGTATTCCTGAAATGAATAAAAATAAGTAAATATATTTCGACAACGAGAGCAGAGTTTTTCGCTTTTGAAAAAAGAAGGTACAAAAAGAGATACAATAAAATGAACCCTGTGCTGTCAGACAGGAAACCTGCCTTCCCTCTCTGCTCTGGGCCACGTGACAATACAAGAAGTCGGCAGTGTGCAAACCAGAAGGATCTCAGCAGAACAGGCTGGCACTCTGATCTCAGACCAACAGCCTCTGGAGCTGTCAGAAATAAATTTCTGTTGCTTCTAAGCCACCCAGTCTGTGCTATTTTGTTACAGAAGTTTGAACTAAGACATTAGTGAAATTCAAACAGGGTCTTCAGTTCAACTGTATTGTACTAATGCTAATTTCCTGGATCTGATAACCACACAGGGGTTCTGACAGATGTTAACACTGAGGAAGACTGGGGGAGGGATGGATGGAAACGCGGTACTCACAACTTTTCTGTGCATCTAAAAGCAGCTCCAGATAAAGAATTTTTAAAAGATTGAGAAGTATCCAAGGGCACAGAGAGTATATTGTTCAGCTGGGTGTTCCCAGCACCTCAGAGCCCTTGCCCAGCTAGCAGTGCCAGGACACGGGAAGGAAGGAAGGAAGGAAGGAAGGAAGAAAGGAAGGAAGGAAGGAAGGAAGGAAGGGAGGGAGGGAGGGAGGGAGGGAGGGAAGGAAGGAAAGAAGGAAAGAAGGAAGGAAAGAAGGAAGGAAAGAAGGAAGGAAAGAAGGAAGGAAGGAAGGCAAGGAAGGAAGGAAGGAAGGCAGGGAAGGAAGGAAGGCAGGGAAGGAAGGAAGGAAGGCAGGGAAGGAAGGAAGGGAAGGAAGGAAGGAAGGAAGGAAGGAAGGAAGGAAGGAAGGAAGGAAGGAAGGAAGGAAGGAAGGAAGGAAGGAAGGAAAAGAAAGAAAGAAAAAGAAAGAAAGAAAGAAAGAAAGAAAGAAAGAAAGAAAGAAAGAAAGAAAGAAAGAAAGAAAGAAAGAAAGAAAGAATAAAATGACCATCAAGCTATGGTGTCTAATGAAGTACTTAAGCACATATGGACAAAACAATAAAAATGCTGTAGGTCGAAGTTATTTTACATATTAAAACAACAGTTGATCAAAGCCAGGAAATGAACCCTGGAACTGTGAAACTAAATGCTCTGAGGCGTCCGGACACTCATCAGGGGACCCACAGGAGCTAAAGGAGTTGTGTCAGTGCCAAAAATGGCTGGGGAACTGCATGGAGATGCACTCAGTCTGCATCAATCACTGCATGTACAACCCTAGCTGCCCAGAACAAAGTGAAGAGATCAATTAATTCAGGATGAAAAGGGGAAGATTAGAAGCCCTGCAGAGCGAGGCTAGGGTTTTCTGGCTGGGAAAGGCTCCAGAAAACTCACTCTAAAACATATTCCTAGAAGACAAATTCCTAGCCAAGATGACCGCTTGGCACCTGCCCTACCTGAGGACATGTTTTTCCCCAAGCGATTCCTTGAAGTAAGAGGCAGATAATCAGGAAGTTGGGAAACAGCCCTTCAGTCGTTGAGACATTTACGATATTTGGGAATTCACAGTTACAGGTACACAGTAAACCTGAAAATGCTGCCCAGGTCACATGCTCACAATCCAATCACAAAGCAATCTCTCTAGATCCTTTCTTTGATCATCAATAAAACATGATCCTTAGGGTGAAAAAGAAGTAACATAGCAAACAAACTGCAAGCTATAATTTTCATTTAGCGTAATAAAATTTATCTGCTTGTTCTCAGAGCAGGTTTATCTGCTCATTCTCGGAGCGTCTAAAGGTGGCTCCTGGAGCTCAACTCTCCCTCCCGTACCCGAAGTAATCGGAATAGCCGATCAATCCAGCCAAGAGGCCACAGAAAAGTAAAATAAATGGATGCTGAATAGTCGTACCATCAATAACTTGGTATAGAACTAGGTTTAATTGCATTTTTTCTTTTCTTCCTTTTTTGCTTTAAGAACCCAATTCAGGGGCACCTGGGTAGCTCAGTCGCTCAAGCATCCAACTTCGGCTCAGGTCATGATCTCATGGCTTGTGAGTTCGAGCCCCGTGTCGGGCTCTGTGCTGATAGCTCAGAGCCTGGAGCCTCCTTCGGTTTCTCTCTCTCTCCCTCTCTCTCTCAAATAAATAAGCATTAAAAAAAAAAAAAAGAACCCAATTCAGATTCAATGACCGTAAGTAAGCACTCCCCATGCTACTGAGTGTGAGGCACTCTGAGAGACCCTTTCACATCCACTATCTGACTGGATGTAGGACCAAAATATGTGTGTTTGCTTCAGGGTGCTGTCACTTAATCACGTGGCCTTGCGTAAGCTTGTCAAAAGGATGCCTCAAAAGTTTAACACAAACTTGACCTCGGTGAAAAAACTATGCGGCAGAGCCAGGATTCAAACTGCAGCCTTCTCGTTGTAGTCTGGTGTTTTTTCTATTATACCAGCATGGGCCCAAAATACTTAGCTACTGGGGAGAACTCAAAACTACTTCTCTCAAGATACTAACTGCACCATATGGCTACTGATAAATGTAATGAAAAGAAAACAAACAGCCGGATAAACTTAGCTTGAAAGGCAGGGATGAGGGACAGCCAAGGCAAGACTTAAAACACAGCAGCCAAGCAGCGGTGCTGGACCTCAACACAGGTCTCCGTAACGAACGGTCCCACAGTCCCTCTGGGAGTGAATTTCGTTTGGGGAAGGAAATACTCAGCTTACAGAAAACAGGCTGCAGAGGAATTCTGTCTCGCTTCTGATTCTTGAGGGCTAGAGGACAAAGCGCTCCCTCCCCCTTTATCACCTGACCCTCACACCAGCTTGAAAGAGAGAAAGCACTGCAGCACTCTCTCCCTTAGGGAATGCCATGGCAGGAGCCGCCTCAGAATTTCGGGTCCCAGGAGCCCACCGAGCTGAGCACTATGATCTTGGACAAGAAGGGTGCTAAGCCCTAACGCTATCAGTCTTTTTCTTTCTTTTTTTTCTCTTCCATGTTTGCCACTACATTCATCTGACCCTTTTTCACGTTCCTACGAACTGTTTTGTCTCTTTCAAAACTGAATTTATTTTTTATTTTTCTAAATGTTTATTTATTTTTGAGAGAAAGAGAGACAGAGTGTGAGCAGAGGAAGGACAGAGAGAGAAGGACACACAGAATCCAAAGCAGGCTCCAGGCTCTGAACTGTCAGCATAGAGCCTGATGCAGGGCTCAAACTCACAAGTGGTGAGATCATGACCTGAGCAAAGTCAGATGCTTAACCGACTAAGCCACGCAGGCCCCCCAAAGCTGAATTTATTTTTGGCAGAACTGTTTTGTATCTATAGAGGAAGAAAAATTCTTCCTGTGGATAAATGGGCAGGACATAAGTGGAAGAAAAAACTAAAGTTTAATCTCCCCAGCCCACACTGTATTTTAAAATTAATCTAGTTTTGCTAAAATGAAAGAGAACAATAAAGATTCCTGGGGGAGAAATCTGCTTTTATGGGAGAAGATCTTACAGGAAGCGCTCTGTTGCTGAGAGCCTGGCGAGATTACTAAGTAGTAACAGTAAGAACCATACAGATGAGCTCAAATGTCAGACAAATGCAGTTTGTCTGCAATACAGATGCAGACAAACATCAAGCCAGCCACAAGTATTTACTAAACACCTACTAGGCCAGATCATTCAATAACTGTGGGACCACTACGATCCGCAATCTTTGGGGAAAAAAATCCAATTGTCAGGTTATACACAGAGGTTCTATTTGAAGCTAACAAAATCAAATTTGAGACGACAGCTAGAATGGAACCACTTTATGACCACTTCAAAGAAAATACCACAGGAAGAAAAGACTAGTCCATAAGGGTTCTGGTCACATACACAGTGAAAAGAAGATAAGGAATTACCAGTAGCATTCCAGCCCTTTGGTGGCCAGGGAAGGGACAGTGACTACACAATTACATATCTCCAGAAAGTATCTGACTGGAAACCCAGTAAAAGTATGTCTACTAGGTCCAGGTGGAATTACGTGGGACAACTGGTTCTTCTAAAAAGGGTAAAATAGTAGAAAATGATTCCACAAATCTGAATAGCCGCTAATATTCAAATATATTCATTTCAAGTAAATCTATCAAAACACATTGAATAACCACTGTTATGTGTCTCACATATTTATTTATTAATGTTTGTTAATTTTTGAGAGAGAAAGAGCGTGAGCAGGGGAGGGGGCAGAGAGAGAGGGAGGGAGACACAGAATCTTAAGCATGTCCAGGCTCCAGGCTCCAGGCTCCAGGCTCCAAGCTGTCAGCACAGAACCCGGGGTGGGGCTCAAACTCACAAGCCGGGAAATCATGACCTGACCAGAAGTCAGACACTCAACTGACTGAGCCACCCAGTCGCCCTGTCACATCTTTATTTAACTTTAACTCTACGTTTTTTAAAATCATTTACTTCAACCAATGACACAAGATGAAAATAGGAGGGGAGAAGCATATATATCAAGATAAGAAAGTATTTCAAGATCAAGCCACTTGTCTTCACTAACAATTTAATGGTTCCATCCATCTATCCAAACTTCCATTAACTTGCTTCATTCAGTGTTCGAGTTTAAGATTGCAAAGTCACTGCCACAAAGACACGAAAGGTTTCTGGGAACTTTGGAAGACGCTGATAAAACACCAGAGAACTTCTCTAAATGTATCTAAAGTCTTGTAAAAAGCCAAATCTAACCATATCCGCTCCTTCCCCTACAGCAGGGATTGGCCAATCTGGCCCAATGCCCGTTTTTATACAGTTGCAGAACAAACAATAGCTTTTACATTTTTAAATGGCTAAAAAAGAAATCAAAAGAAGAATAATATCTCCTGACGTGGAAATTAAATGAAATTCAAATGTCAGCGTCCATAGTTATTGGTGCACAGCACCTCATTTATTTACTTGTTGCCTATGACTTTTGCCCTACAATGGCTGAGCTG
Source organism: Felis catus (assembly GCF_018350175.1). NCBI lineage: Eukaryota > Metazoa > Chordata > Mammalia > Carnivora > Felidae > Felis > Felis catus. Next base: position 5,940,801 of record NC_058375.1, read on the forward strand.
AGTAGCTGCAAAGGAGATCATAGGAAAGATATTCTGGCCCAAAACACTGACCCAAACCTGCCCTAAAAGTTGTTACTAATTCGCCTTGAAATAACTGGCTTTAGCTATATAGCTTTGCACAGGAGACTCCAGATGGTTTCACTGAACGCCATTTGAGCAACATAATGGAGAAATTATTGGATCTCATTATAGCTCAGTTAAAAGCAAGTAAATCCCTATGACTTTTTTTTTCTATTCTTTAACAAAGAAAGTAGTCTTTCACCACTTTATTCTTTCTGGTTGGGAAAGAATTACAAAACTATTACTTGTCTTACTTCCTCTACTACTTAAGAAGCCCACAGTCTTCCACATACATGCGAAATATACCAGGATGAAGATGTGTGTGTGTGTGTGTGTGTGTGTGTGTGTGTACGCACGCATATATCACCTTTTCCTGAAAGGGACAGAAAACGCCAGAAAGTGCAAAGTAGGGGCTTATGGTCACTCTTTGGCATAATTACCTAAGAATATCTGCAATGTTACCTCCTTCCTCAGAATAAAATCTTCAATATATTCTCCCTAACGCCAAACTTTCTGGTAGGAAATTTTTCATACATACAAAAAATTCAAAGAATAAACAGGTTGCTAAAACCTCCTATAAACCTTGCTTAGACTCTCAAGCCATGCTGCCATATTTGTTTCACCCATCTCTCCACCTTTTCTGGTGGAAGTAACTGATTCTTGAGAAAATAATCTGCAGACCATCATAACACGTCACCCTAAGAACTTCAGCAACCAGTGCCAGGACACTAATTTTCAATACCAGCACACTACCAAGGACACAAAGATACAAAACTACAGAGAGGGCGTCAAAAGTTTTTTTCTTATATTGGTTTCTTTTCTCCCACACAGATTAGTGAAGGTACAGGTAACCTCTGAAATCCCAATCACCCGCAAAGTTAACACCGGAGGGAGTGGTGGTGTACTAACTTGTACTGAGACCACAAGAGTAGTCTGATTAACATCATGATTATCAAAAGAGACCCAGATGGCTTAGGCTGCTCGACCCGCCATGCTCGACGGCCGCTCCTTCGCAGCAAAGACCATGTCTCTGGTGCTCACCTGAGGGCAGCAGCATGATACGTGTCGACGTAGTCAGAAATGAAGAGCTCTCGGTTCTTGATGACCGGGTCTGTAATGACAAGTTCTCTTCCAGAGTCTGTCAAAAAAATTAATTGAGAGGATATTAAAATTGAGCCTCCCAAAACATCTAGGAAAATTTTTGCTAGATTTTTCTTTCAGGTTCACCTCCCACTAAAGAAAGTACAATAAATAACCAGGTCTGGTCAGGAGGAATAATGTATGGCAGGCATAACAGGAAACAAGTATCTTGCTGGATGTGTTTTACACCCTTATTAAATCCCCACCGTTTGCTGAAATGCATTAAGCAATTAATGAAAAAACGAAGAAAAAAACAGAAGAAACGATCACATTTTAGCAAACGTGTAAATTACTGACATAATTAATGATCCTGTTTAATTTCTTATTGCTAAATATTCCAGGATGGAGTGAAATTGCACTGTTTCTGTAGAAAAAAATAACCAAGTTACTATTTTTAATCAGGAACCATAATTTAACTGCCTTAACAGAAATTTTTATAGTCTTCAAAGAAGAAAAGCCTAATGAGTTATAAAAGAACATCATTCCTCAAAACTGTTTGGCTATGCTTTGTTGACTCAGAAGCAGTGAGGACGAGTGGGAAAGGAAGAGTAGAGGCAGCTGGATCCCAGCCTGGCCAGGCCCGCTGAGAAGACATGTCGCCTTGGCAACTCCTTGAGCATCTCATGTGCCTCGATTTCCTCATCTGAAAGTGGGTAGTGACAAATTCTAACTCATATGATTAATGGGTGACAAATGTGAATCAGTTAAGCGTGAGGCCCAACACTTGAAAAATCAGTAAAAATGCATGATTATACCCATCTGAACAAACGCAATACACATTTTATGTGCATATCTCACCTGTCAACAAAGTTACTGGGTAGAAACTACAATGCCAGAGCAAGAAAAACTAAGAATCTCTGAACTACCTTCCTGATTATTCTGAAAGTTAAGACGCAAACTGAATTGCAAACCCTTCAGGAAAGCTATGCTTTCAAAACTGAAGTTCGCAGCCCTGGATGCAGAGAAGTTCAATCATAGAGATTATTGAAAAGGAGAAAAGAAATAAAACGGAATCATGATGTTTTCAGTATTATTAGCTCATCATTAGGGGAGAAAAAGGAATTTTAGAAATGAAATTACTGTTATTTCCAAAGAAGAGCTATCTCTAGTCCAAGTTTAAGGGGAAGATGTTATTGGCGCATCTCTCTGGTTGTTTGGGGTTTTTTTTAAGGCAAAAATAATGAACAAACTCAGCAAACTAAATAAATAAACATTCCCGTAATGCTCTCAGTTATGAAAAGCTTTTTTAGAGAAAGTTTTTCATAGTGGTTATCTCCATTTAATGAATGTTTTAAGAAATAACCTTGTCCAAAGCTAGAAAACGTAAGAATCAAACCAGAAGGACTTATTTACCATTTTCGTTATGCCGATCCTGAACCAAATGCTGGTACACAGAATCTGGAACTTCAGACTGACGGTAGTACCATTTGACGTTCATGAGTAGATGGTCCCTCTTACTCTGAAAAGGAAAATCTAACAGCATTAGGAACAGGATTTCGGGTGCCCACAGCTGTATACCATACCCATGATCAAAAGCCCCTGTAAACAGGTGGAGAGGCAGGAGAGGGAGACTCACAATTACCACAGGGCCACAAAAATACAGAAGTCAATGATAAGGTCAAAATTATTTTTAATCCCAGCCTTAGCATCCCTCTGACCCTACTGCTCAAAACCTTAATCCAGGAAACCAAAGAAGACCAAACTTGAACCTATAAATCTCCCCCCAGCTTGATTAATTCAATCAATAGTATAGTTTTATTTAGCATTAACTATACAAAACTACACGAATACATCCTTCTTCTATCTTAATTCTTCAACATTTTGGTCAGTATTTATAAACTGCATTAGCACAGTGTCAAGGCCTTTAAAGGCAATAAGTTAGAAAAACCTTACCGTGCAAGGCCTGGCACAAAGTCATGTCTCCAAGGTGTGCCAATCACCCAGACTAATTACATCCCCATCCACGTTATTGCTACAAGGCAAACTAATACAGTAAACTATGGGTGGTGGTGAAGGTACCAGGAGTCCATGGAGCAGGGACCCTACCTTAATTGTCTTCCAATTTCCAGAGAACAGAACTTGTACATAAATATTTGTGAATAATAATGAGTTCTATGATGATCAGGGGCCCCTAAATGTTCGTGGGACACTGAAACATGTTATGCCCAGAAGTCAACTTTGTTCCTGGTTATGCTTCCATTCAAAGCATAAAGGATGAAACACTGCCCTTCTATTTGAAGGCTATGGGGCTACGGCCTGAGGGAGACCGTCTTGGTACACCTTGGTCGTGAGACCTCTGAACATGGCAGTGCACCAAGGCTTCCCATGGCCTCATAAAGTAATTCCTAACCCAGGTGGGGGCTTAAGAGACCTCCCCAAGATGAATGCTGCTGTATCATTCCCCTTAGCAGCGTCTACCTTCCCATCACAAGTCAGCAGGTGAGTCAGAAATGAAAGAGAGCTAAAATTTGAGACATGCTTCGTGTTTATGAAGGAGATGACTAAATCCTAAAATATGTCAAAGGAGCCTCTTTAATGAAGCAAGCTGCTTTCTGCTTAAATAAGAGGTATGTATATAGTCTTCACTAAATGGCCAGAAAGGCAAAAAAACAACAAAAACAAAAAACCTTTACTGAAAAATACTAAAGCTATTTAAATGACCAGAAAGAAAAGCACTGTCAAAGTCCTGATGAACTTGAATGTGAAGAAGCACTATTCCAAAGTAAGTATCATAAACACCAAGATCCGTACTGTATAATTAACTGTGTCAAATAGGCCCACAAAAATAGGGCATCATTACTGATTTGAAAAAAAGAGACTGTATAGAAAGAATAACCCTACATAATGGATACTGTTCAATTTTTATCCATTTTTCACTTTTACATTCTATACGAAACGTGGGAAAATGAGGACGAACCAGTATGTTACATAAAAAGAGTCAATGTTACATACACGAGTTTATCCTCAAGAGCAATTACTCCCTGCGGAGGATTGTGGAGGAGGTAACATCTGACCTGGGGGAAAAGTGGGAAAGACCTCAATGGATTCTTTCCAGGCAAAGGAGGAGATCTGGGGAAGACACAAAGCCAGAGACAAGACAGAACAAGTGCAGGATGCACCCCCACGGCCCACATGCACGCAGCACAGGAGAACCTCCTGCATGGTCCTGAGGGAACTCGGATTCTGACTTCAACGTGGCCTTTAAGTGGGTTTCTCTCTGGACAAGCGAGGTCCTCTATCTGCCTTGCTGACCAAGCACACAGGCAGCGAGGGACAACACACCAGGTCACGAGAGAGCAGCCAGGAGACCAGTTTCCTCCTGGGGCCCAGCCATAAACAGCAGGGCCAGGATGAGGGCATCTTCACAGAAAGAGACGAAGCAGGGGAGGGGTGGAGCCTGTCTGCAGGTACTCAAGGATAAACTCAGGGTAATGCACTGCCTAATGCAGTGGTTCTCACCCTCAGCATTCCTGACATTTGGTCCAGGGAAGTCTGGCGTGGGTGCCTGTCCTGCACACTGCCGGATATTGAGCGGCACCCCTGGCCTCCAAACACTAAATGCCAGTGGCACCCCTCCCCCTCATCGTAATGAGCAAAAAAATATCTCCACACGTTGCCAAATGTCCCCTGAGGGGACAGTATTACCCCCAGTGGAAAACCAATGGTCTAACAGTGTCCTTTTTATGGAAAGCTAAACTGGAACGATGACCAAAACAACCCCGGTTTAAGCACTACCAGTGGGGAACATGGAATGTAAATACGAACACAGTGAGGCCTGTCACCATTGGGTTCAAACTCCATCTCCACCAGTTCCTAGCTATATGACTCTGGGCGTGTTAATCATATTCTGAGTCTCCCCTTTTCTGCAAAATGGGAACACTGAAACCTACCCAATGGACTATCGAAAGAATGAGAGGAACGGAAACGCGCTGGAACTGAGTAGGCGCTCAAGAGAGCAACGGTTTCTGTTGGTAGCTGATGCTCACCAGAGCTTCACAGAAAGATTTCAAGAACTCTGCTGAGAACCGTAGGAGCTATTTCTTCACCAGAATGTGGTTTCCTTCACCAGATGACAGTGCTCTCCAGTCCTTGAGCTACTAAGGGATGCCTCAGGGCTCCCAGTAATGAACTACTTAACAGGGGCTCAAAGGAATTCAGATCTACCGGCAGTCTGAGCAACTATGTTCTGAAATCTATGCTTCTACGCATTTCTTTAACACATCTGAGATGTCTGAAAACCAGAAGGGCACCCGAAGTAAGCTTTCAAAGGTACCAGAACTGGCAATCATACAATGTCTATTTTTCAGAACACCAAGCCAGTGATTCTGGGGACCTTTCGAGGTAGAATATCTATATTAAATTCTGACCCTGGCACACTTAATGGCCACACACGCGCACACACACACATACACACACACACACACACACACTCTCTCTCTCTCTCTCTCTCTCTCTCTCTCTCTCTCTCTCTCTGTCTGTCTTACTGCTCTGGTATATTTGTGCCTAGATTTACGACTCCTAATAAGAGACCTTACAAAGGCAGCCGAAACCCTGCTGGATTTCATAATGCAGTACTATCTAATAACCAGGGAGTGGCAGCATTGTGTCAAAAAAAAAAAAAAAAGGCCTCCGAATCTTAATTCTGGATACAACACAACAAAAGGTAGATTCACAGTTAACAAAAGTTCTGAACAAATATAAGTAGCTCTAATAGACATAATCGTCCTAAACAGGCCGGGAAGTTAATGATCAAACATCCAGAGGGAAGCAGTATGTCGTTTCAGAGGATACTAGACTAAAATTAAGTAATCGAGCCTTCTAGTCCTGTCTGCAATCACTTAGTCAGCTGGGGGCAACCTTAGTGAGTCACCTGGCATCTGACAAGTGAGGGGAGGGAATAAGATGATTTCTAGGGTCGCATTCCATTTTATACACCTACATCTAGGTTTTGTCCCCAGACAAAACCAGTAGATAAATAAGCCACACTGGGAGAGTCCCTCCTGTCTTCTCTACATCAACATAATGGCATCCGCTAACAGTACCCTACTAAAGAGGTTTTTACAAATTAAAATGCCATCTTCTCCAAAAGTGACTGAGCACTGAGGAACAGCAAAAGGGAACGGAGCGCACCCCTTCGACCAGTCAGTGCTCCCAATGCCACTCACACACACAGCTGCGGCTCAAACATTAACCACGGGAAATCTGCACGTTCTTCCCACCGTTCACTAGAAAAAGACTTCTGCTCAGAATCACAGAAAACTAAAAGCAAAAGTCAACTTAGAGATCGTCTGATTTAGCCCAAATCACCGAGGTCTGAATCAGAGCTCGCAACTTACTTGGGCAAATGACCTCTCCAAGCCTCAATTCTGTGGCACAGGACACGGGACACGATGGGAAACTCTACCACCGGTACCGCATCCGGCTGTGAGGAGCAAACAAACGGGCAAGAGCAGCAGGACTGGCTCTCAATAAATGTTGGGCGGGGGGCTCCCAGGGAGCTCCATGGGCGAAGCATCCGACTCTTGGCTTCCGCTCAGGTCACAATCTCACGGTTTGTGAGATTGAGCCCTGCATCAGGCTCTGCGCTGACACTCTCTCTCAAAAATAAACTTGGAAAAAATAAAAAATAACAAACGTTGGGTATTACTACCAGTGTTTTACAGATGAAGATAGGAGTCAAGCTATAAGAGGTCACTTATATATGTTGTTTTTCTCAGATTCAAAATTAAGCTAGTAATAGCAATACAAAAATAAATCATGTGGCAAATTAGGGGGGAAGAATCTCTACTTTTGCAACAATCTGAGAAGCATATCAAGTATTTCTAACAAATAGGCCTCATTACCAACTAGTGATATAATTGTACAATTCCACAAAGGTCAAAGTGGTTATAAATGACACATTTTAAACAGAATGCTGAGTAAAGAGGGAAGTGGGGAGATTTTGGTGCCCCTGTGAAGGCACCCTGGGGTGTATTTCTGAATACAGAGAAGAGCTCACTGGGAAGTAAATTATTTCCCACCATTTTATCTTTAGAGTGAGATTTGCCTGCCGGCCTGCCTGCCTGCCTGCCCGCCTGCCTGACTGCAGGTTATAGGAAGTACCAGCCCTAAGGAAAACATACCACCCAGGAGCAGCGCACCCAACATGCTCACAGTGAGGTTTCAAGGAGGGACTGTGCACACAAGGAGAGTAGCTGATTCTGGGTTAAATTATGGATTCTTCCACATCACTGGCCTGGATTTCTCTGAAGGGACGGATGTATGTAAATTTAAGGAAATAGTTTAATTGAGGACAAAACCCATCCCCACCTGGGTTTGGAAAAAAGACCAACAGCCTAGTGGGTGTTTGGGAGCAGAACAGGGGCCTTTCTAGAGCTACGAATGTCAGACAGCGGACTGAGAGTTAATGAACTACAAAGTCAGAACTGAAGTAAAACACTCAGAATGAGACGGCTGGCAAAGGGGGGGGGGTCTAGGGGGAAGGGAAGGCGAACAGGAGGCTGCTGTTGAAGGGACACTGGTTCATTTTATGGGCAGCACACAATTCGACCATCTCATATAAATGCAAGATCCAAGGCCCAGAAGTAAATTTCCATTCCTAGAGATCTTTCATGGTTATTAATGCAATACTTTCATTGATTAAACAGCCAATCTGAGTCTTTCCTAGGACCAGTCGTGGTATCACTGGAAAAAAACATTTTAACACAATATGAAAAAATAAAAGGAGTGGGGGTGGGGGTGGAGGGAGTGGTCGGAGTTCATAAATGACCAACAGGACGGGTGTGAGGAATCTTGTATACAATATGAGCAGGCCCCCAACCCAAGATGGGAACAACAACAATTTTAAACTCACCTGCATTACACAGGAAAGAACTCTGCCCCATCAGTCCCTCACAAGCTCCCAGCAGATACCGCCAGGGCTCCCAAAGCCCTCCAAACAAGCCCTGCTAGTCCCTCCACCACGATCGGCCATGTGACAGAGGCCAAAGACAATGAACCAAGATATAAAGATTAATACCATCAAATAAACAACTTCACAAAGTCAAAATACTTCGCTAGAGATAATAATTGGGGGATTTCCTTCAAATTTTTAACTGCTTTGTTCTTGAGAGCTTGAATTTCAAGTAACGAAAGATCTAGATTCAGAGTCAGATGAAATCAAACCAAAATTCTTGTTTTCTAAAGCCAAAATGTCCAATCAGGATTTTCCACAAATCTTGGAAGTAGCAATGGCTAATATCTGTATACTAGATAGCTTAAGAAAATACCTTTTAAAGAAACTTTTCACGCATTTCCACAACATGGTGATAGTAAGGGTAAGAGTGATAGGAATACCACAGGTTTACTGTATAATTCAGATGTATCTGCAAAAACAACTGGCGTGAGGACACAAAGCCTGCAGCGTGAGGGGCCATGGTCCGCCAGACAAAATGGCCTGCCTTCCAGCCTGCCACACGGTCAGTTTAAAGTGGCACCTCCATCCTGCCGAGTCCACCTCCACCCACAAGGAGTTGCCTGTTGGACACAGTACCCTCAAAAGACCTTGGGGACACAGTCTTACCAGGCTCGAATCATTCCTGACTCTGAGGGAGGGAAGAAGGGACAGCACGGTCAGAGCTTACTATTCTTCTCCAAGGCCAAAGATCAATCCAGGTATATGCACAGAAGAATCCAATCTAAAGATAAGTTTTTCATATCAGAGGATCACATCAACTTTGTAGATAAACACCGGAACTGAGATCAATCAATATGAAATCACGTAGGAAAGATCTTGTAATATTTCAAGGTACTGCTCTGCTACCATGAGGCACTAGGGAGATAACATATTCTATCCTTCTATCAAAATGGCTTATAGCCATCACAGCTCAAAATGCAATGAAAGAAAGAGTCATAGAAAAACGTAACAAGGGCCACCAAGGAAGGCTTGGCCATCAAGGTCCAGCCGTCTCAGAGTTCTGTTCTGCCATGGGTACCAGGCGAGAAAGCGAAAACACAGACTCCAGAGTCTTGTTCTCAAAAGAGAAGAAAGAGCTCTGAGTATCTCCTCTTCAGACTGTCATACACATATCTCCCAAATGTAGTAAGACATTAAACACTGTGTTTCCTTTTTTTGAGAGAGTGGCCTAAGGGCAAGTCAGTATCTTATTGCCCTTGAGTAAACAACATATCCACCCTCCGATGTATTTAAGTGCTCAGGTGGGCTGAGGCTGAAGGACCCAAACCTGGAGTCGTGTTCTACATCCTCCACCCTTAAGGACTGAGCACATGTCCCTTCTGGTAGCCATGCCACTTGAGTTTCATAGTCCTGTTTAGCGGAGTCCTGGTTAAAATTTTGTGTGTCAACTGGACTGCGCTAAGGGATGCCCAAATAGCTGGTAAAACATCTCTGTATATCCATGAGGTTGTTTCTAGGAGAGATTATTCAGTAGGCTGAGTAAACAGATCTGACTTCCCCCAGGTGGGCAGGCTTTACCCAATCTCTTTGGGGCTAAATGGAACAAAAAGGCGACGGTGAAACACAGAACTCTCTTTTCCTGAGTTGGGACATACATCTTTTCCTACCATCAGACATCAGAGCTCCTGGATCTTAGGCCTTCGAATTCCAGGACTTATACCAGTGGCCCTTGGTTCTCAGGCCTTCAGCCTCAAAGGAGGGAGTTACACCACTAGCTCCACTGTTACCAGGCCCGTGGACCTGGACAAAGTCGGCTACCTGCTCTCCTAGCTCGCCATCTTGCAGAGAGCAAATTATGGGACTTCTCTGTCTCCATAATCTCGTGAGACAATTCCCATGGGACATGTACTCTCTACGTATCTCTCCTATTGGATCTGTTTCTCTGGAGAACCCGAATACAAGTGGCTACTTATCATTTATTGGCATTTCCAAATGGACAGAACTTGGAACTATCGGGGGTCTACTCAAAACTAGCATAATGAATTCTTTAAGGATAAATGCACCGATAAATGAAACCGAGAAACAAGCATATCCATTGGACTAAGGTGCTAACTGGCTGCAGGCACCAGAATCAAGGTTACAAGCATATTTTCCAAACCCGTGACACTCAATTCGAAACACTGTTTTCAAGAGATTGCATCAGCATGTGGATCCTGTAAGAGGACTGAAGTCACCTTCGATCAGATGAATCAGGTGAAGCAAGAAGGTGGAACCTGGCAGCACAGACACAGTGTTTACAACCAAGCTGTGCAAATACCTGGTTACATACAAACGTCCAGAAAGATGATGCAGCTAAAAATGTGCTAAAACCCAGGCTCTGCTGATCACAAGTCATTTTCAAAAATCACTGTTTCTTGATGATACCTTGTTTATTAAACAAATTGCTGTCATTTGGTTATTTTTACAGTTCAATGTGGACAAAAGTCAGTCAGTATTTTGGCAGGACCAAAATGTACACGAAAATGAAATCTTCTCAACCACCAACTATAAAATCCGAGTTTATTAAGGCATTTTCTGCCGAGGATCACACGATGCAGGAAAAGTAACAAGTTCAGACAGCAAATTCTTTTGTTAGCCATGGAGAGACCAAAACTGAGCACAAGTGCAGCCTTGGGAAAACTCCTAAGACAGGAGGCGGGGTCACCAGCTAAACTCTTAACCTAAATAACAAGTTCATGTCACATATACATGAATAAGCTATACTTAAAGGTGGACTTCACACATCAGCACAGACACACCAAGCTAAAGGGCATGACTGTAATTTACTGCACGTATCCCATACATTATCCTGACAAAAACACTAAGTGTCAGATTCAGGACCGAAAAGGTCTCAAGTTTGGGTTGACAGGCGAAGTTTGGAAGATGAAATACCACAGATAAATCAGGACTCTGTACTTGGATCCCCAATGTTTTGCTGTCCATACCCAAAATAAATTCCTTCCTAAAAGCCAGCGCTCTTTTCCCAGCAGCTATGGTTATATCAAATAAACTTACAACCACAAATTTTCTATCTGGATCCAAATATTTCCCCCATAAGGGAGGGAAAACAGGCCGCACCACAAGAAATTGCCAAACTGCCATTAATCCATACTGAATGGAATTAAACAGTGCAGTGAATTTCCTTTTTGAAAAACTCAGGCTCAAATAGTGCAAAGTTGGACATCTTTGCAGTACTCTGGTCAGTGCCTGGTGATGGTGGCAACAGCCGCGTCGATTCTGCATCCTCCAGGGATATTACTCACTTCTAGGTGACCTCGCTAGAAAAGTCAGGGAGCTGTACCACAAGCCAGCAACAGGGTCAGATGGTGTAGTGGCGAAAAAGGAGTTAAAGAAAGAAGGGGAAAAGCCTGGGCTACAGGCTTCCAAAATTCTCTAGAAGTTTCACAAATGAAACTGAAATGATCACATTATTTCTTTTTTTTTTTTTTTTTTTTTTAATGTTTATTTATTTTTGAGACAGAGAGAAACAGAGCATGAATGGGGGAGGGTCAGAGAGAGAGGGAGACACAGAATCTGAAGCAGGCTCCAGGCTCTGAGCTGTCAGCACAGAGCCCGACGCGGGGCTCGAACTCACGGATCGCGAGATCATGACCTGAGCCGAAGTCGGACGCTCAACCGACTGAGCCACCCAGGCGCCCCGATCACATTATTTCTTAAAATAAAAACTACTAACTTACAATTAAAGACACATCACACAGACTTTGCTATTAAAAACTGATGCTGAGGGGTGCGTGGGTGGCCCAGTCAGGTAAGTGTCCAATGCTTGATTTTGGTTCAGGTCATGATCCCCCTTTTTTTTGAGATCAAGCCCCACATTGGGCTCTGTGCTAACAGTGCAGAGCCTGCTTGAGATTCTCTCTCTGCCACTCACCTGCTTGCAAGCACTTGCGCGCGCACTCTCTCTCTCTCTCTCTCAAAATAAATAAACTTTAAAGAAACTGTCTAAAAAAAAAGTGATGCTGAAATATCTTGAAAAGATCTGAGTCGATAAATGCTTTATAAAAGTGGTTCTCAAACTTGTTAGACTCAGGATTCCCTACTCTCTTCAAAATTATTGAGAAGTTCAAAGAACTTTTACTTATGTGGACTATGTCTTATCAGTACTTACTATATTGGAAAATAAAAATAAAAAATTTTGAGGTATTTTTTACTAATTCTTTTAGCAGTAATAATAACATTATTAACACTAACATAAATAATTATAACAAACAAAAATTTTTATTTTTTATTAAGTTTATTTATTTTGAGAGAGACAGAAACAGAGTGAGTGGAGGAGGGACATGGGAGAGGGAGAGGGAGAGGGAGAGGGAGAGGGAGAGGGAGAGGGAGAGGGAGAGGGAGAGGGAGAGGGAGAGGGAGAGGGAGAGGGAGAGGGAGAGGGAGACGGAGAGGGAGACGGAGAGGGAGACGGAGAGGGAGACGGAGAGGGAGACGGAGAGGGAGAGGGAGAGGGAGAGGGAGAGGGAGAGGGAGAGGGAGAGAGAAAATCCCAAACACACTTCATTCACACTATCAGCATGGAGCCCAACACGGGGCTCGATCCCACAAACTGTGAGATCATGACCTGAGCCAAAATCAGAGTCAGACACCAGCTCAACCGACTGGGCCAACCAACTAAAAATCTTAAACAAAAACTTTAGGAAGCAAGTAAGACTTACATTTCAACAGATCTCTTCTGTATGGCCTAAGGAAACAGACTCTTCAGATCAGATGCTACCATCAACCTATTGAGTTATTACACGTCATTTAACCCTCGTAAAACTCCACTGTCACTCGGGAAAGGAGAATGAGAAAGGCAAATGATGTCTTGGCGTAATTCTGAAAACAGTCTGCACACCCATGGGCCAGACCTGAGAACAGTTGCCCTATGGGACGAAGGGAATGTGCTTACAGGAACGGTCCCAGAGGTCCTCCCCCTTGGACCCTGCCCGTTCACACCATGTAAGCGAGCATGCTTCCCAAACAGAACCATGCCTGGAAATGTGAAAGCACACATTCATTTAGGAGTAAGATGCTACTAAAAATTAGAAGCCTATACTGTTATTTATACGATCCGACTTTCCGCTAGTGGGCAGAAGCTAAACTCCTGTTAAAGGAAAGGAAATCTAGATAAGAAGCCTCTCGTTTTAGTTAAAACTGTTTTTCTTTCTAAAATTTGAACTCATTCTGTCGAGAAATATTTAAAGCTTGATTCAAACAAGAATATATAGATCTACACTAAAAAAAGAAAATAAAACAAAAAGTGTACTTGGAAAAAATGGTGCACCTATAAGAGCTGGAAGCATGCACGCGGAAGATAAAGGCTGGATGACTTCCTGTGGCAATCTGCGAGTCTAGGCGAGTGTGGCCATTTCAAGCAGTACTGCTTCCTGGGAAAACTAGCAACAGGAAACAACAGGAACTTTTAAGAAAAGGAAAGTAAAAGACTTTAGCTTACAACACTATATCGAAGCACTAGCTTTTATAAAGACGGACGGACATACTTATTTTATGTGAATCCAGCAGTAGTCCTCTCTCTCTAGGTAATCTTTTTGTACCACTGCTTTCTGCACTCAAGTGCAAAACTACAGAGCTGGTAACACAGTAAAATAAAATACCTTTTAGCAACACAAAGAGTTTTAGAATTAATTATTAGTACTTTCAAGGAGTACTAATATAGGCTTAGAAATCATTAGTGATGTAAATAAAGTCAGCCTGCTATATTAATAATAGGAACCCAATTATAGCTGGCAAACATTTTCAACTTGCCAATAAACAAATTCAAACAGTTCGGTTAAAAAAAAAAAAAAAGGAAAATTCAGCAGGAGCCTTGAGAATTTGTTTTTCTATCTCATTTTATGTGAACTAGTCTGTCTTGTCTTAAATATCTTATTTCTTCTTCTCCCTTTTTGACTTAAACCAAAACAAAGACTGTAACCTTTAATACCTGTTAGTCTATTTATAACTGTTCCATCTACAACCATTTTTCTAATACAAACATGCCCTGATAGCTTATCTCAGTCCACATGCCAGACAACAAAGGCCCACTGGCCTGCTGGAGACGAGAAATGGAAAGCAGGAAATGAGAAAGCTTAGTTAATCCCCAGATAATCGATCAGTGTATTCAGTCAAGTGTGAGCTGAGCTGGGGAAATGCTGCTCAAAAAAAATAAATAAAACAAGAAAGAGGGGGAAAAAAATCAAAGAACACAGACCAGAGAGTCACGGTTCATTTTAAAATAGGTTAATTTCTTTGAAAAAGATTCCCCATCATGTTCAAGCACCAATGCAACGTATATAAATGTGAATATCTTTTGAACTAAGACCTTTTTCTTTAAAATCTTTCATCCTCCATCTTTTTTGGGTTTTGCTTTACTGTTTTGTTTTTGGTTCATCATTTTTTCTAAATTAGCTTTACTGGGGCCTGATTTACACACAATAAAATTAACGTATTTACCGTTTCAGTTTGTTTGACAAGTGTTGTGTAACCACCACAACAATCAAGATAGGGAATGTTTCCATTACCACAAGAAGAGTACCTTCTTTAAGAATTGATGAATCGGCTATGCTGAAAAAGCTTCTGTGCCGGTGAATGCTAGAAGAGAAACATACTAACCAAAATTCCTTCCTCCATTTTAACTCACAGAGGAACGAATGTGAGAAGAACAGCTCGAGTGTCAGCGGACACCTTCTCCTAGCTGCTGCTAATTAAAGACCACTACAGACAACAATCCCACGCTCTTTAAAATCAAATAATGTGCTAGATAAAACTTCTGAGCTGAGACTCTGAGCTGATCTCCTAAAATTTCCAGGATATAGATAACACAGTTGTAGTCACAGTTACAAAAATAAATGAAAATAATAATTTCAAATTAATTTCACAGTATACTTTCCTCAAATCATGGAACGACGTTTAACGAGTTTCTATGAAGTAGCAGACCTTGTCAAAGAGACAGACACTGAGGATTCACGAGAGAGGACCAGACAAAGTCCCGGACCCGAGAGAGCTTACAGTGCATTCGCTGGAGGGCCCCACTGCCAACCCCTCCACCACTCAAAACTAGGCCAAAGGCCAAAGAATCCTTAAGTGCTTCAAACAAGGCCATAAGCAATGAAACCTGCCACTTAGTAACCATATACCTTACTAGGTACTTAGTAACTTAGTACTGTTCACTTAGTAACTTAGCCAACCCCTCCACCACTCAAAACTAGGCCAAAGAATCCTTAAGTGTTTCAAACAAGGCCATAAGCAGTGAAATCTGCCACTTAGTAACCACATACCTGCAGGCAAGTAATGTCTGAATATTATGCTTAGTCTCCTTGGGTATTATTTTCCTTAAAACTAGCAGCCTTCTCAAAGGCACCTGAGGATGGCAAGAAAACGTGTCCTGTCGCTTGACTGTTTCATAAAGACAGAGAAGAATCTAAATCACCTTGACAAATCCATATACTTTCTCCAGCCCCAGGAACAACACAGAACCCTAAGTGTGCATGCCTCTGTCTCTCAGCTACAGCTAAGCTCTGTTCACAAAAACTCCCAAAGGCTCTTCTATCTTCTTTATTATTTTTCTGTGAAAGAATTTATTATGAAACCCTTCACAGGCAGAAAGGTATAAAAATAATAGACTTATGTACCCAACTCATTTTCCTCTGCAATCTGTTTACTCAGCATTAAGCTTGCATCAGTCACCCATGCCCCAGTTCATTCGTTTTAAATGATACATATTACCTGTATGTACAACATGAGAATTTGTTCATAAATTTTCCTGCTGATATAGATAACTCCTTTTCGTGTTTGTGTAAGCTGTCTAAGGCACATGAAATTCTTAAAAGTAAACGTCACCCCCAAGGTGGGGATGAAACTCAGGACCCCAAGGTCAATAGTCACATACTCTCTACCAACTGAGCAAGCCAGGTGCTCCTGAAACTTTTCAACTCGAATTATCTAAATTACTCTGAATGTTCAGCACCACAGCTAAGTGTTCAAACTTACTAGCATAGTGCTATTCATAATATCCTTCTGATATCTCATTAATGCCTATAGGATCTGTAGTGTTGTCCCAACTTTATTCTTCATGTTGGTAACTTGCTGTCACTTTCCTTGATCTTCTTTACAGGAATTTAACAGTTTTACTAGTCATTTCAAAGGAGCAACTTTTGATACTGATTATCCTTGAATGCATATTTCTTTATTAATTCAGTAATTTGCAAATGTATCTTCATTAATCTCTTCCTTGGGTTTAATCTTAAATTCTTTTAAAATTTCTTAATCTAGATACTTAGAGACCATTGATTTTATTCGGTCTTTCTTACTTTCCTATACATATGTAAAGCTTTTTAGCTATACGTATAATTGTGGTAGGTCATAATTTCAATAACTGTTCAAGCAAAATATTTTCTAATTTCCACTGTGATTTCTTATTTGAGCCTTAGAAATGTATCACTATATTCCATATATTTGTGGATTTTACAGGTAATCACTTTGGTTTTGAATCCCAGGTTAATCTTACTGTGATCAAAGAACATGTCTTCTATGATTTCAATCCTCTGAAATGCACTAAGATCTGCTTTAAGATCTAACACCATCATTTCTGATAAAATTCCCATGTGCACCTGAAAAGAATGTGTATTCTTCAGTCACTGGGTATAGTGTTCTATATATGATGATTAGCTCATATTTTTAAATTGTATTATTCAATCTTCTATATTCCTAGTGGATTTCTGATCTACTTATTTGCTCAATCACTGAAGGAGATGTGTTAAAATCTAATTGTCCAAATATTCATTAACAGTTTAGGTTCAACTGCAGTGTATTTATACAATGCATTACATAGCACTGAAAATAAACTACTGAAACATATGAAAACATGGATGCATTTCACAAGCAATATGCTTGGCCAAAGAAACTAGACACAGATAAATATGTATCACATAATACCCTCTGTATACAAATATGAAGTTCAAAGGCAGGCGGAACTAATCTATGGTGTTAGAGCTCACAGCAGTGGCTATCATGAGGTTTAGTGTCTGGGAGAGGGCATGAGGGTGGTTTCTGGAAGTGCTTATGGCATTTTTCTTTTTTAATTTGTGTTTTCAAATCTTTATTTTTGAGACAGAGAGAGAGAGAGAGAGAGAGCGAGCGAGCGAGCAGGAGTGGGGCAGAGAGAGAGAGAGAGAGAGAGAGAGAGAGAGAGAGAGAGAGAATCCCAAGCAGGTTACAACACTGTCACCACAGAGCCCAACTGCGGGGCTTGAACCCATGAACTGTGAGACGGTGACCTGAGCCGAAATCAAGAGTCAGACACTTAACCAACTGAGCCATCCAGGCACTCCAGCATTTTATCTCTTGATATGAGTACCAGTTACTATACATATATTACTATGTATAATTCACTGAACTGTACAATTGTAATTTTTATTCTCTCATGTATATATATTAGACTTAAATGGGAACCTTGACATTAAAAAAATTAAAATCGAATTCACAAAAACTAAGACGTACACACAAACACAGACGTAAATGTAGAACATTTCGGGAAAGATACTAGAAATTGGTCACAACGGCTGCCTCTAGAGGAGGAGTCTGGAACAATTTGTTATGCCAGAAAGTAAGAAAGTGCTCAAAGAATGATAGGGACATGTGAAAGACTTAAGTAGACTTTAAAAAAAGGCTCCCACTGGCTAAATCTGAAACAATTTCAAAATATATAATGATAATAATGGACTGTAACCGACCAAATGAAACCGGAAACCACACACTCATGCTGATCTATATAAATGAATAAAATGAACAATTACTGAGGAACAGGATATTTTCATAGTCACAAAAGCACCCTTCCACAAAATACTAATTACAAAGGCTAAAAAACTAACTTTACAGTAGAGGGGCCCTTAATCAATTTTAATCAAGTGATCAAAGTAAACACTAATAATGCAACAAACAGAAAGCAAATAATACCTGCAATGAGATAGTCCCTAACCTCAATCTAGTAACAATGGAATACCATACAAATGCAAACTGAGGGACATTCTGCAAAATAAACAGCCTGTAAATCTTGAAAAAGGTCAAGTCAAGAAACATGACAACTAAATATAACACAAAATGAACAACTACCTAAACATGGATAGGGTTTGAGTAACAATATATCAATGCTAATTTTGACATCTGATTGTTGAATCGTGGGTTACATAACGAAACATCCTTCTTTGCAAGAAATACACCCTCAAGTATCAGGGGTTCGTAGGGGCATAATTTGATGACATTCTCAAATGACTCAAGAACAAAGGGGGGGGGGGGGTTTCTGTACTTGCAACTTTTCTGTAGGATTGGGGATGGTCAGATAAAAGCTTGAGGAAACAAATTTTAGTTCCAATTTAAAGGTACATAATCACAGTCACTTCAAACATTCTGACAAACCATTAGACTTCAAGCTGGGTGTGCTATGTAAGAATGAAAGGCATATGCAACTGTAAAGAATAACGCACATGCCATGGTCAGGCAGTTACGGATTAATTTCAGGAACTCAGTCTATGACAAAGATGGCATTTCAAAATAGTAGAGAAAGATGAGCTAATTAATAATCTTACTGAGGTAAGTGGGATGTCATCTGGAAAAAAGTCAAGTTGCATCCGTACCTTACACCTTACACCAAGATAAATTCCAAGATAACAGGACAAAGAAAAATACAAATTCAAGTTACACTGAGAATATATTGCTCAAATTGGCAAATATCTAAGTTGATGACACTCTGCTGACAAGACTGTGGGGAAACAGATTCTCATGTACTTCTTATACAAATACACATACCGGTACAACCCTTAAGGAGGGCAACTGAGCAATACGTATCAAAATTACATATTCCCCTGTTTCCCCAGAAATACTACTGATTGTAATTTAAACATAAACTTGCATATATACAAAATAACATGAACAACCAAGTTTATTTAACATAAATAATGTCCACTAATCCTCATTAAAGGGACCAGCGAAGTAAATTATGAAATATCCACACAATGGAGTATCATATATATATATATATATATATATATATATATATATATATATATATAAAGGGAGCAGGGAAGGGAGAATATTTTCTATGTAGTGATATGGAAAGATCTCCAACATACATTCTTAAGATCTTCAACATAGAGTCTTAAGAGCAAGCTACAGAACAGTGTGCAAAATTTGATACCTATTATATTTGCTTACACATGCACAGAGGCCCCTGGGAAGAATACATATGGAATATAATAACAATGATTATCTGCATGGGGTGAGGAGTGAAGAAAAAGAACTTGGGCAAATAAAAGCCCAAGGACAGGAGACAGACTTTTCAGGACACCTTTAAATACTTTTTTATTTCTGAATCATGTAAACGTACTACCTATTCAGACACAACTTGTTGTTTTCTTAAGTCATAGATTATTTTGTTTATGTCCCAGGCCTTTCTCTCTTCCTTTCTCCGTGCCCGCACCCTCTCTCCCCTCTATCCACCCTGGCATGTTTCTGGGGCTCTCTTTTTCATGTTGCTAGCCTTCCCTGGATGACAGACAATGGGGCTGGAATATGCACCCACCAGACTGCTAGAGAATTCAATGAACAGGAATAAGCCTAGTTAATTACAGCTGTTCATGCCAATAGTCAGGGGCCCAATCTTTTACACCTAAGAATGTTAAGGCAAATAAATATAAAGCAGTCATACATGTTCTCAACTGCTTGTAGAAGACTCCTCTGCCCTCCATGCATACCATACCAAACTTACACTGGGTGCCTCGCCTCAAAAAAGGTCACATTGTTGCTGAATTTAAAGAGACAGGGAGCCTTTAAATATAAAATCTAAAGAGTCTCCAATTGAATAGGAGATGTTCCACTCAATGCTCCCCTCAATGCTGGTTATAAAACCAGCCCTGAAATGAAACGGAGAACTACCAACTCCTATTCATCCTGTGATAAACCACCGAGGCTGTATACACACATAAACAGGGAAGAAGGATGTCGTTAATAAGAGGTAACTGAAACCTCCCCTGAAAAAAAGCAACGAGCACTATTTTTTATCATAACGTTTTTTTTTGGTCTATGTTTGCTATTTCCACAAACTCCTCTTTGATTACAGATCATGTCTTTCCAAGAAGCCTACTTGGCAGCAAGCTGCTGACAAAGTATTGATGGCAGTCCTCTTTACACACAGCCTTATTAGCATTTCTATCGCTGCACTGCACACACTGGCATTATAAATCACACACACTCACTGCCATGCACAACACCAAACAGTTACCTAACAACTGAGGGTATTACAAATGCTTTGAACTAATCTTTGAATATATGCTCTGATAATTAAATCCCATTAGCGTTTCTACCTTTAAACCAAAACACACCAACACTGAAATCGGGTGCCATCCACAGTGCCCTCAACGTCTGCCATGAAATGTCACTTATATTATATAGTTCACATCCAATTACTCAACACAACCAGCAAAAGCATCTATCACTTACGTTAAAACAAGCAGAACCCAGCAGTGGGGCTGTCGGAAGCCATCACATGGCTTAAATGGATTTCTCACCTTTCAAGTATCAAGGGGTCCTCTTTCCCAGAACATCTCACTAAGGGGTTTGGCCTTTTAACAAAGAGAGCTACCCAAGTTGAAAGAAACATTCAAAAGGCAGGACATGTTGCAAAGCCCAGCTCAGAGCTGGAAACATCTGCCCCTTGTGTTAAAATACAAAATAGTAAAAGATCCTTTATATGAAAAATAAATACACATTAAAAAAAAAAGAGAGAGAGAGAGAGAGCTTTTGTCAAGGCTACTAACAAAGAAGCAAAGTTATATTAATACCTACGAAGTCCTTGTTTTCGGCCAGTGTCCCACAGAAATTAGGGACCCCTCCTGGCCAGAAGATCTATTAATTTCCCAGTTTTTAAGAACAAAGAAACCTTTCCTGAAGTCTGCTTGGAGCCCCAAAGCTTAGCCACAAAGCTAAGCACAAAGCTATGCTCCCCTGTGTCACTCCGTTATTCACGTAGAGTCACCAAGATGAGTGTGAGCTAAATTCCAGATCTGTGCAATTACACACTCAAGCTCCAGCACCAATGATGATCTTCAAAACAAGGATCAAGATAACTTTCCTCATCTTCTGAGTTCAGAAAAGCTTTTACTGTCAAAAGAAAACATTAGTAGCTGACTCTTGGCAATTAACACATAATACAGCCACCACTTACCTATTAGCAATATTACCATATTCTGTCATTTGAGGGAGGAAATCACTATAGAGGGAACTGCAGGAAATCATTTTCTAGCTCTCCCAATGTTTTGTCAGATAGGCTAACAAGAGAAACTGTCAGAGTTCTAATTGGCAGTAAATAATTACTGGGACATAAAATGAAACAAACCCCAAGAAAATTTAATCTGATCATACAGAAGAGGAGACAGCCAAGTCAACTGCCTCGGGAAATTATACAGGCTACTGCCTCTTTGCATTTATATAGAAATCAATACGAGGTAACACACCTTAAATCAGGCTCTAGAACAATGGTTCCTAATCTTTGCTGAGACCTTCTCTCTCTCTCAAAAAAAAAAAAAAATGTACACGCCATGCAAACTACTGCGGAAAGTGTCTGAACATCGAGAGGTTCCCAGTATAAGAGCCACTACTGTAATATCTGTTTATTGTCTGCATCCCTACCCAGCACCCCAAGAGGACCTAAGACCTACAAGGGCAGCAATATCATCAGTTTTGTTCCCTGCTATCCCTGGGAGCTAAAACAACGCCTTGCTCATAGACCTTCAACTAATAGGAATGAATGAGTGACTGAATGATGACAATGAAAACACAAAAATAGGATTTAACTACCCCAAGCAACAAAACTTTAAGTTTCCCTAGACTAAAAAGACAACTTAAAATACAAAATATGAAAACTTTCACCTGGCCTAAGCTCAGTGAATAATATGATGCTCCTACGCACCAAGGAAAGATTCCTTGCCCATCCACCCATCCATGTCTGTTACTAACACATGAATAGGGAGAAAGAATCTTCTAGTGTTACTCTATCAACCTGAGGTCTTAACCCTCTAAGCAAATTATACTAAGGTTAGGTTAAGCCGAGGTAGTTTATTAAACATGCGCCGGCTCCAACAAAGCTAGTTTTAAATAAACAATAACTTAAAATAAATCGTAGTCTCTAAGGAAAAATATTTTTAGGTTTTCCATTTGTGTCCATTATGTAGGACTCTCTCAGTCTATGATACCCCCAAATCCAGATTCACCTATTGTGCAAAAATTCATTATTGTGCCTACATTACACAATAGAAGCAAAGAAATAATAACCACAGTTTTTCATTATAAGCAGAACATAAATTGTCTTCTTGGTCTCCTTTCCCCCAAAGTGTTATAAATGGAATTTTAGTATACTTCCAGTTAATCCAACCAGGATGTCTCAAAGCGTAATCTACACCTTAATATACCTTTTATACCGTACAGATATGAAATCGCCAGAATTATGCAAGAAAGGAGAAACATATTTAAAGAAAAAGTATGAAGAATCAGATTTAATGAAGGGTTCATAAAAATTACCGTGTTATATTCAAATCTCACCCAAATGGAAGCTCCTTACACAGCAGAAATTAACTGTCTCTTAAAAATCTGGCCACAGTGATACGAAAAATAAGGCCTAGAGGAATTCAAACTAGGTTGTATCTGTAGGAGTTAGCATCTTCTAGAAGCTGACTATAATACAACAAGTTGAAAGAGGCTAAAAACTAACCAAATATAAACAGTAAAATGGAAGGACACTTCAAAAATTAACATTATAGATAATGTCGAGTAACCTGGCAAGATCTTCCCTTTGAAGTTCATCTACACATCCATCAAAGGGCCGTATGTGAATAGCCCTGTGTGGGAAGTAATAGTAGGCTAATTACTACAAACTCGTATGAGATATCCTAAACATCAGAAAAAAATTGATGTGCAATAACTGAGGTGATTCAAACAGTTCACATCATAACCAAACAGCTTTTAATTATATTTACCACATTAACTGGTCCATTTACTTTGGAACTCATCTCATGCACTACAGTGAAACCAGCTAGATACCAGTGAGCGAAACCAAATATGAAACCTTTGATTTAAGTTCTACTCTAATGTATTGCAGATGCAAATAAAATTTGGATTAAACCTCAAAACTGAAATGTTGTAAAACAGCATTACAAGATTTACACTTCCTAACTGTATAAAATGTTTTTAAATCTGCGTTGGATTTTAAAAATTGACATATAATTTACAGACAGGGAAACAGATATTTTAGGCACATCGTTCAATTAGTTTTTATAAAAATATATATATACACTCCCTTATAACTCAAACCCAAAACATTTCTACCAATGTAGAAAGTTCTCTCGAGCATTTTCCCACTCAATCTCTACCCCATCTGTAGAAGGAACCACTATTCTGATTTCTATCATAGAGACTGGGATATATATATTTAACTTTTTAAGAAACTGTGAAATTATTCATGTGGTTTTACCATTTTCAGTGCCAGCAGCAAAATACGTCAGCTCCTTGCCAGAGTAGGCATCCTTGCCAACAATCAGGGTTACGGGTCTTTTCCAATTAGCCATGCTAGTATGTAGGTAGTGGTGTTTACTGTAGGATCCTTTGTGTTTTCCTGGTAACTAATGACATTGAGCACCTTTTCACAGGCTTACCCACCATTGTATACCTTCTTTTATAAATTATCCCTATTCAAGTCTTTAACCATTTAAAAAAAAAACAAAAACAAAACTGAGTGGTCTTATTATTGAGTTGCAGATTTTTTTTGAGTTTCAAAATGTATTCTGAATTCAATCCCTTTCTTGGATATGTGGTATAAACATTTTCTTGCGGTCTGAGGCATCCCTATAAACATTCTCAACAATGTGTTTTGATTAATTCCATTTTTTTTTTCTTTCTTTTATGGTTGTACTTTCTATCTCCTCTGTAACAAACCTTTGTCTACATTAAGACTATACTGCTTCAGATTCTGTGTCTCCCCCTCTCTCTGCTCCTCCCCTGATCATGTTCTGTCTCTCAATAAAAAATAAACGTTAAGAATTAAAAAAAAAAAAAAAAAAAAGGACTATAAAGACACTCTCCTATTTTCTTCTTGAAGCTTTATAATTTTTACCTTACATTTGGGTCAATGATCCATCTCTAATTCTTGGGTAAGGCATAAGGTAGGTTGTGCGCTGTCTTTTATTTCTGCCATATGAACATCCAGCTGTTCCAGCCTAGCTGTTGAAAAGACCTTACTTCTACTGATAATAGCTTGACAGTATCTATGTGGATTCATTTAAATTTGCATTTAAGAAATGTACTGGAAAGTTATCATTTCCTCTTATTAGCATACTTTATTTTTATATAAAATAGTAATATTGACCTAATGGTTACACATTTTGAGACTTTTCCCATTTGAATTATGCAATTATAGTTCATAAGTATACTTATTTACTATGTGTGCATATACACCAACCTGTTGCGACATTTGTAATGGCTAATGTTTATGTCTGCAAAACATAAAATTTCAGCTATAATAATTTGCTGATACATTACATCAGATAAATGTATATATCAGAAGTAATCATACAAAACAAAACATTTCCACAAATCTCCAACTCCACAACCAATGGTTGTTCCCTTGGCTGAACATTAACATGTTTCAGGGTTATTGTGTAAGGGACACACCAATAGGGAAAACTTGAAGCTCTGAAACATATACTATGGGGGAGGAAGGTTTGGAGACAGCATATTCTCACCATCGACCGTGATAGTTGAGACTTTACAGGCCAACTTGGTTACCTATTTAGAAAAGCAGGACGAGGAATGCCTCTTGTATGTCTGAAACTGGCCTAAAATATTTTTCAGAAGAAAACTGAGTATCTGTGCCTCTGACATGTGCTGAACCAGTTTTATAGGGTCTTATCTTCTGTACCTATCCCTCCCTCAAGGTTCATACAAGAACAGTGGCAGTCATGATAAACAGCAGGTCACAATTTAAGAATTCATGAGTTTGTGGTCCTGGGGCTTAGCAGGAAATCATTTCAGTAACTAACACACCAGGAATTCTGGGAGAATGGCAGCATCATTTATAAATCTTCCTAGATCCCCACGTAGAATCAGATCAACTAGAGAGTCAAATCAAACTCCCAGTGATAACACAACAAAATGAGGAAACAAGGTATCTTCACAAACCAGGGGGCATAAACCACCAACAGCCCTAAGACCCGTGGTGATCAGCATCTGTGGGAGAGAAAGAAACCCAGAAGGAACGGGGTATCTGGCATACCTAACATTAGGAAGATTTCGAAACAGCTAAAAGGCAATAAGGTAGACCAATGTGGTAACAGCACTGGAGGCCACAAGGGTTCTGACTACATGGGCAGCAAGTTAGTACAAAGAGGCCAGAGAAGGCGAAGAAGGCTAACCACTTACGAACTCAGAAGAACTCACCATAGCTCCCTTCCAAGACAAGGAGCCATAACAGAGGAGAAGCTACAGGGAATGGAACAATCACAAATTGAGCAGAACAGAAGCAAGAGAGCAAAGGGAAAAGAAGAGCTAAACGAAAGTGAAATGCAACAAAAGTCAGAAAAATCACAGAATGCAAGTTGCCATATATTACCACTTTGGGACAACAGAAGAGGCAGTTCTGCGAAGTTAAAAGAAATTCCATCGAGCCTCACCTCCTTCGGAAAACTCGTGACAACTAACTCTTCATAAAAATAAACAAAGGAAAAGTACTGAGGCTTAACTTCATACAATGTTACTAAGAAAAAAAGACGGAGCTGAATAGCATCCCCACAGTCAATGAAAGCACAGGAAAAAATGTGCACACGTGCACAGCACAGTACGCCCCCCAAAAGCGTAACGTGCGGTTTCAAAGCAAGATAAAAGGTACCAGTAAACAAGAGGGGCACCTGGGTGGCTCGGTCAGTTAAGTGTCCAACTCTTGATTTCGTCTCAGGTCTTGATCTCATGGTTCGTGAGCTGACAGCACAGAGCCTGCTGGGATTCTGTCTCTCCCTCGCTCTCTGCCCCTTCCCCACTTGCACTAGCGTGTGCCCTCTCCCTCTCTCTCTCACAAAATAAATCAATAAAGATTTAAAAAATAATCAAGATATTATGGAGCAACTTCAATCAGAACCACGAAGATACAGAAGCACCATGTTAGACACGTTATGTAAAAAATGAAGGCTAAGACAAAAGGGAAACAAGAGTGAACATAGCCACCAATGCCTTAGGATAAAGTGAAAAGAAGACTTTCAGGAGTAAAAAAAGAAAAAAAGAAAAAGAAAAAGAAAGAGAAACTCTAAACTGGATTCGGGAGAAAGTAACAAATACTAAAGACAGGCAAGGAACAACGAGCATACAGATACAGGAGCTTCTGAAAAAGAAAACCGAATTTCAGTGTAAGAACAAATACTAAAAACTATAATCCAAAAAACATTCTCCTGAATTAAAAGATTTGAAACTTCCTACTTCAAGAGCACACTGGTCCAGAAAACCAACATGAAGACATATTGTACACTGAAATTACTGGATTTTAAATGAAACAAAAAATTCTTCCACCATCTAGGCAAAAAGGGTATGTGAGTGATGAGAAAGACAATTAGATTATCAATACTTTGACAGCAATGATATTTAAGGAACTCAAGAGGCGAAAACATGATGTGGCAGCTATAGTTAACCATAGCATGGTGAAAATCTGGAAGCTGCTAAAAGAGTAAGTTCTCATCACGAGAAAAACAGATTCCGTAACTGCGTGTGGTGATGGGTACAGATTTACTACGCTGATGATTCTGCACCACATACAAATACTGAATCGTGTTGATACCTGAAACTAATGGTGTGTGCCAACTACACCCCAATTTAAAAAAGGAAACATGAGCCAGCAAATCTGACCTTCACGTATAAGAGCACAATCAATCTGTTCGAAGCATTGAAGAGGTCAGGAAATAGTGTTCCTATAAGCCCTTTCTAAGGACTCTACTAGAAAACAAACTCAGAAAACTAACATGACTAGAGAGACATCTAGAGCAGGACTAATGGTGGAGATTAAATATACACGGACACTTGGAAAATGTAGACAAAGTACCATCATTTAAAACATGGTTGGGGATGGGGCGGGGTGGGGACGGGGGTGGAGCTCAGCTGGCAGAGCGTCCAACTTCAGCTCAGGTCATGACCTAATGGTTCATGAGTTCGAGCCCCTCATCAGGCTCTCCACTGACAGCACAGAGCCCACTTAGGATCCTCTGTGCTCTCCTCTCTCTGCCCCTCCCCCCACTCCGCACATGCGAGCGCACGCACTCTCTCTGTCTCAAAAGTAAATAAACATGAAAAAAATTATTTAATAAAAACATTGGGAAAGAACATATAAAATTATTATGGCTAAGAAATGAAAATGTAACAACAGAATCCAAATCTCATAAGGAGAGTGCAAAGTTGTTTTAAAAAACTCTTTTTCAGTTACCATAACCGGTGGTGGCAGTATTAATACTGTCACTCTGAGGGGCGCCTGGGTGGCTCAGTCAATTAAGTGTCCGACTTCAGCTCAGGTCATGATCTCACGGTTCATGAGCTCAAGCCCAGCGTCGGGCTCTGTGCTGACAGCTTAGAGCCTGGTGCCGGCTTCAGATTCTGTGTCTCCCTCTCTCTCTGCCCCTCCCTGGCTTGCACGCTCTCTCTCTCTCTCTCAAAAATAAAAATAAACATTAAAAAAAAAATACTGTCACTCTGAGACAACTGTAGGTGTAAGGTGAGACAAAACAATTGTGGGAGATTCTGTGTCCCTGAGAATCGGGCACCTCTGTATGAAAGAAAGCAGATACAGATGGAATAAAGATGAGGCTAAATAAAAACTCTATCATTAAAATATTGTATGATTTATGAGACATAATGGATATTTCCCAGTCTGTCCACTGAAGTTTTAGAAATTTTCAAATACATAAATCAAAATATCCATAAATAATGACCAACCTGGTAACAATGAGACCTAAATGGCCCAGACTATGCTCTTAAAAATCACTTCTCATGAAAAGACACTCCTTGGGTTCTAGAAGAAATGCTGATCCCGGATCTGCTGTGGAAACCGTACGAGACAAGGACAGAGCACCTAGACACACAGACACCAGGACACGAGCAGGCCAGGGGGGTCGTACCAAAGGCACTCAGAAGCCACTGCAGGAGGCTCCCAGTAGCCAGGAGGGAGGAATCGGGCCTCAGTAAGGATCAGGAACTGCAATGATCTGAAACCGGCCAAAACAGGTTGAAGGCGGGGCGCCTGGGCGGCTCAGTGGTTGGGCATCTAGCTTCAGGTGGGGTCATCATGTCGTGGTTTGTGACTTTGAGCCCCACAACAGGCTCGCTGCTGTCAGTGCAGAGCTCGCTTGGGATCCTCTGTGCCCCCCTCTCTCTGCTCCTCCACCACTCTCTCTATCTCTCTCTCTCAAAAAATAAATAAACATTAAAAAAAAAAAGGCTTAAGGGTACCTAATGCATTATTTGAAAATTGGGTAAAGAAAAATATCAAGCCCTTATCTCGCCTTTCTGATATAAACCGCACAACTGGGCAACCGAATAGACGCCAGGAAGCACTGCCATACACAATTATGTTCTAGCTAACAAATGAAAACAAAATGATAAAATCAGAACCTCACAATTTTGCAGCTCCCGGGGAACTACCAGATATAGGTAACAGAACCAAAATGAACAAAAACCAGGTGTAATGTGTAACTGGTGGAAGCATTACACCATCTGTAAACCTGCCCAACTGAATCAGCCCCAAGTCTGACCAGACCTCTGGATCCAGCTACCGCTGCGTAGGAAACACGGAGGACAGAGGCACATCTTTAACGGCACTGTGCAATCAATACCATCCAGACTGTGGGGAAATCTCTAGGCCAAATGACTTGGATTTGTCAATAAATAAAGTGTTACGAAAATAAAGGGATGATGAGGAGGAAATCTAAAGACTGTAATTAGACTTAAAAGACATACAGAGGCAAAATTAAACTTTAGTGCCCAGAGAGCCACACTTGGGAGCTAAAACTATAAAAGAAAATAAATAACTACCTTTTTTTTTTTAAGTTTGTTTGTTTATTTACCTTTTTTTAAGTTTGTTTGTTTGTTTGTTTGTTTGTTTTGAGAGAGAGAGGGAGGAGGAGGGAGGGGCAGAAAAACATAGAATTCCAAGCAGGCTCCAACCCTGTCAACACAGAGCCAGATGTGGGGCTCAAACTCGTGAACCATGAGATCATGACCTGAGC
Source organism: Felis catus (assembly GCF_018350175.1). Lineage (NCBI taxonomy): Eukaryota > Metazoa > Chordata > Mammalia > Carnivora > Felidae > Felis > Felis catus. Next base: position 5,970,234 of record NC_058375.1, read on the forward strand.
TGAAGTCAGAGGCTTAACCAACTGAGCCACCCAGGTGCCCCCACAGATAACTACTTTAAAAGTCAGAGCTGTGGGGGTACCTGGGTGGCTCAGTTGGTTGGGCGTCTTATTTTGGCTCAGGTCGTGATGTCACAGTTGGTGTTTGAGCCCCGCATCGGGCTCTGTGCTGACAGCTCAGAGCCTGGAGCCTGCTTCAGATTCGGAGTCTCCCTCTCTATCTGCCCCACCCCCCACTTGTGCTCTGCCGTTCTCACTCTCCCTCTCAAAAACAAAATAATAATAATAAATATTTAAAAAAAATTTAAAAGTCAGAGCTGTGGTTGATTTTGTAGGGAAGGAGGGGACTGCCGGGGCAGAACTCAAGAGATGGCTGGCAAAGACTCACTTCTTGACCTGGAAGGGATTTCCACATGAAAATGATTCATTAGGCTGCATATATGCTTTGTATGGTTGTTTCTATTTGTACTTTACAACAAGGATACACACACACACACACACACACACACACACACTTTTTTTTTTCTTTTTAAAGAAAACATTAACAACACCCCTCACCTGCATTCTTTGTAAGAAAAGGTATCAACTACAGTTCTGGTAACCAGTGAGGGAGACTGGGGGAGGAAGAGCACACCTAAGGGAGAAGTCTCCTCATGAGAAAGGGGAGTGAACTCCAGGCCTCAAACAGTTCAGCTGGAGACCGGATGCCGCAGTTACATTCTGCTCACAGATAAAAGATGTACTTTACCAATGTCCACAAATTCACACATTTCATAATTACGTGGTTGCTAACTAAAAGACAAAACAGAAAGCAAACCAAAAGAACTAAATTAGAAAACGTAAGAAAATAAGGACACAGTGTAAGAAAGCAGCTGCAATTGTCACAGGATTCTACAAAAGGAAGGAACAGCTTTGCATGCAACAGACACTCTTTTTGTAGTCTAGTCGAGCAGACTGGCGTCCTTGAATTAAGAATACAGGCCAGGAAACTAAAATTTAAGAACAATTGTGAAATATAAACAAGTAAAATAAAACCAACAAGAGAACCAGCACTAAATTATTTCATTGCATTCCTAACAACTGCCACGGCTTCTCTGGATGGAACAAACCCTTCCCAGGCTTTGGGTCTCAAACTACTTCATTAAAAAATTCCTCATCTTCCCTCACACAACTAACTAGGCAATGACTGGAGAATCCTGGACATCCTGACTACAGTGTCTTTCTCATCTGTCCTCTACAGCCTATTTTATAGGAGAAAAGCATCGAATTTAAAATTACAGAGACTTAGGTTCAAAATCTGGCTGTCAACACATTATAGGACGTTAGGAAAATCACTGAGCTTCTCTGAGCCTCCATTCAAAATCTACAAAAACAGAATCATTTCTACCTACCCTTCCCCGAAACACTACATGAAGTCCTCAGTGCAATATGATACATATCTCAAATTATATGCACTGATTTTTGAGTGTCCCCTACCCGAAAGTGAACTGATAGGCAGCGTGGACATTTGTTTTCACTGCACAGCAGATAAATGCTGCTTAATAACTTCAAGGTACCTCCCCCACCTCCATCTGTGACTAAGAGCATCCAAGACCAGGCCTCATTTTGGTTCATCTGAACTATTTTATATTTTAGCAGCTTTCCAGTGAGTTCTAATTTTCTTAAAGCATAGTTCTGATCATGCACTCATCTGCTAAAAACCATCCATGGTTTCCCACTGTCTGACAAATGAAACCCAGTCTCTCAGCCTGGCTTTCAGAGCTCAGCATATCTCTCCAGTTCGATCATCAACCACTGCCATCACCAAACCAAACTAGACTCCGATAGTCAACAAAAATATCCTGCCTCTATCCTTTGTCTAAAAAGGCTTCAGCTAAAGCTTGGTAACCAGAACTTTCCAGTCCAAATCCTTCCAATCCTCCGAGGACCAGCTCAAAAACCACCACTGTGGGTTACCCTTGCCCAAGTCCTATCCCTTTGGGAAAAGGAAAACCAGTAACAAGTAAGCCACCAGCGGATTTCAGGTGATGATCAGTGTCATAAAAACAATAAAGACGTTAAGAATGGGCAATTTTCTTTAAAAATGACTAAGGATGAGGCACACCTGGGTGGCTCAGTTAAGCGTCAGACTCTTGATTTCAGCTCAGGTCAAGATCCCAGGATCGTGGGATTGAGCCCTGGGCCAGGCTTTGTGCTGAGCGTGGAGCTTAAGATTCTTGCTCTCTCTGCCCCTCTCCCACACTTGTGCTTTCTCTTTCTCCCTCTCTCTCTTTCTCTCTTTCTCTCTCTCTGTCTCTCTTAGAAAAAAAAGAGAGAGAGAGAAAGAGAAAGATTCTCTCTCTCCCTCTACCCCTTTCCCCTGCTCACTCTCTCCCCCTCTCTCTCTCAAATTAAAAAAAGACTTAGGATGAAACAGGATAAGACCATGGTAGTCAGAAAAACCTTCCAGAGGAGGTGACATCTGGTTGAGACCTGAAGGATGAGAAGCCAGCCAGTCACCTGGAGATACACAGGAAATCCACCAAATCCAGAAACAAAGAGCCTACAATCTACATGAAACAGTACCAGGGACCATAGAGAATGCCCAAAACGTTCAAAACACAGCTTTGTTCCCTCAAAAATTTAAAATCCATTTAGGGGGGCGCCTGGGTGGCGCAGTCGGTTAAGCGTCCGACTTCAGCCAGGTCACGATCTCGCGGTCCGTGAGTTCGAGCCCCGCGTCGGGCTCCGGGCTGATGGCTCAGAGCCTGGAGCCTGTTTCCGATTCTGTGTCTCCCTCTCTCTCTGCCCCTCCCCCGTTCATGCTCTGTCTCTCTCTGTCCCAAAAATAAATAAAAAACGTTGAAAAAAATTTTTTTTAAATCCATTTAGGCAGGTAAATAAACTCATGAAATAAATTTCTTGAAACTGTACAGACTTAAGCAGAAAGTCAGAGAATCTCTGAAAACAGAGGGGGAAACGTGACCGACTTTGCAGCCTATAGGTAGTATTGACTCAGAGGCCAAGGTAATCGACTTGCTGTTCTGAAAAAATAACATAAACCATGCCTTTAAGCTTTCCAAAGTGAAACCTGAGATTTTCTAATCTTACTTAATTCACACTTAGAAAAGAAATACAAAGGCCATGCTTCCAGGCAGCAGCGTATACAAACACACTGTTAATCTGCTAATCTGGAAAATCTAGTCCGCGAATTGCATTTCCTCCACTTGACTTGACTTCCCACTCCTGCAGCCTCCTCAGCGACACCGATTCACAGTTGCTGTTTCCCGGCCACTGACCACATGCCTGGGCTCACCCAGAATCCTCTAGCAGTTTCTTTCTCTAGAAACAGTTAAAGAGCTGCTGAGTAGAAAGAGTTGCCAACCAATTAGTCTCCAAACTATCCTGACTCAACTGCATCGTTCTGTCAGTATCTGGAGCAACTGAAAGTTATTCAACTATTTCAGACGTTAAGAACTGAACATGAGCTTCCCAAATGTTTGCTCACTATAAAGGAGAAAGCCGGCAGACCTCTTCCAACTGAGACTCTGAAGAAAAGGCAGCAAGAGAGCCCTGTGGAGCTGTCATCAGATGCACTACATCCTGTACCAACTTCCACTGGGCAGCAAGAAAGTAAAGATCAAGCCACCTGTGCTGGCAGATAAAGCAAGGCTTTCTCTACGAACAACTTTTCGTGAAGAGGCTTTTCTGGGATCAAACAAGATGGAAAGGCACCTGGAGTCTTCAAACGGAACGGTCAAGAAAAAGACGGTCGAAGAGCAAGACGAGTCCTGACCCGATCAGCAGTCACTGACCACTCGTGGCCAAGGTGGGTTTTCTCACATCAGCACTATCCTCACTGAGTGAGAGGAAAAAATAAAATGCCAATCTGTTTTCCTTGCAAAACTGCCTAGGGAAGCCCAGTTCACAGACACAGCCCACAATCTTCCCACATTCCAAATCCAGTCACTGTGACCAAAATTCATCTGTTTCATGACAACTAAAGAGGACAAACACCACGCTGACCCAACAAGCAGTTAGCGGCAAGATCTCGGGTCTAGAACGCACCCTTCTCTCCCCTCCACTGCCCTCATCTGTAAAAGTCAACCCTGAAGCCATCGGTTCACGAGACGCTTCCTACCTTACCTTAGCAACAGGCAGGTTCAATCATTTGTGGCTCCTCTCTAACGCACACACACTTTAGCAAATATAACGCTTTCTAGCTACTTTAAAGACATCTACCCGTGCCCTGTGCCTCCCACAAACATTTGCGCATGCTGAAGGTAAGAACTTGGATTTTCCCCTTAAAGATGCAGCCATCATTCTTAATCCCTTCCTAAAAAGATGTCTAGTAACAAATGCTACATAATAAAAAGGTTTAATACACACTGGCTTAACACATGAGAAGGAAACCAAAGACTTTTAGCAAAAGCAGGGAAAAACCATTTGCAATGCCAACGTGAAGTGAAGACATTTTACCATACTTCCAATGCTGGTGAAACAACGAAACTAAGATTTGAAAACACAAAATTCAATTAAATCACCAACCACTTCATCCTTATAACCCTCTCTCTTAAAAACCTCCCTATAACGTAAACACTGCATGCATTTACACACGACATACCAAAGAGGATCATGCCAATTCCAAAACAACAAAAGGTACCTTTTAAAAGTCATCTTTGCAAAGAGCTCTACTTCCGTACCATTTTTTTAAAGTAGGCTCTACACCTACAGTGTGGGGCTTGAACTCACAACCCTGAGATCAAGAGACATACACTCTGCTGACTGAGTCAGCCAGGCACCCCTCTGCTTCTGTAACATATCCTAACAGAATCACACTTAATCATATTCGCATGAAGATAATCTGTCTTGGTTTAAAATGAGGAACTGTAACTAAATTCACAAATTTACTTCAAGTTATGAAAATATAAATAAATGTAAAATCTGTTAAAAATGTTTTCTTTAAAAAAAAATTTAATGTTTCTATTCACTTTTTGACAGAGAGAGCATGAGCAGGGGAGGGGCAGAGAGAGAGAGGGAGACACAGAATCCGAAGCAGGATCCAGGCTCCGAGCTGTCAGCACAGAGCCCGACGCGGGGCTTGAACCCACAAGCTGTGAGATCGTGACCTGAGCCGAAGTCTGACGCTTAACTGACTGAGCCACCCAGGCGCCCGTAAAAATGTTCTTTCCTATGAAAGGTAACTATATAATCTTTCGCATCATTTTTACTCTGCTTTCGACCTTCTCAGTATGTTTTCCCATCTGAGACGTGCAGTGACTCTCCGAGTCACCAGAAGTGGCTGCTGCCCTGGGGTCATTACCTCTAGGAATTGCACAGGCTCTGTGAATCTGATTCTGTGCTGAATGGCTCTGAGCTTTTAGACCTGTCCAACTGGGGCACAGAATGCTGGTGGCCTTCTCTACTGCCATTCTCCCATTTCCCTTAGTAAGAGAGCCCTTCCGTCACTGGCACACGGCCAAAGCGAGTCCAGACTCCCTGGAAGATCTGTGTAAACTGAAGTTGTTAGATGGGGGCTGCTAGAGACACTCTGGAACGGGCAACCTTGGCTTTTGCCTCTGTGCCCTCCTCCTTCAGCTGCCAGGCTGTGGCGGAGAACCACCTGCCCCCAATCCGCTGCAGAGCAGTACTTTTTTTTTTTTTATTTTTTAATAAAACACAAATAAGACTCTGCAGGAACTGTCAAACAGCTACAAAAATTTCTAAATGGTTACTTTCTGTTTCTATACTTATCACACGGTAGACCAGTAACAAATGGTTCATTCCCCGGGCCGTGATTTGAATAACCCTGACCTAGAACATGGAGGTGATATGGCTGTGGCTCCAACGGCCATCTGCGACTACAGGAGGCCCTGAGAATGGAAACCATGCACTAAGGATAACGGAGCAGATGGCAGGAAACTAGACACCTGAAGATCATGGTCACTCCACCAACCTTGGATGGCACACCCTGGAAAACACCTCATTTTACATGAGAATATAGACTTGTTACCACTGTGATTTAGGTGTTTCTTATATCTGGTGAATCCTGATAACAACTGATCTCCTCCATTTGTAGACCACTGTAAAATTTTCAAAGCACTAAATTACCTCTTTCTATTCTCATGAGAATAATCCTGTTGGTAAGCAGGACAAGTATTATCTTGATATGACAGATAGATGGAAACTAATATCCTAAAAGATTAAACAGCTTGCCTAAAGTAACACAGCCAGGAAGTTTTGACAGTAAGAACTGAAAACAGAAGCCAGCTAGGTATTTTTTCCACAAGAGCACTCTACCTCTCAGGGACGTGAAATTACTTAATCATAATCACAGTAAAATAAAATATAAATGACCAGGGGTATATACCCACAACGAATTACATAATGTGTGTAAGCCACGGGGTATAAAGATACATGAGCTCAAAATAATACGGGAAAGGGACAAAGCAATTCCCCCACTAACTCTTTTGTTTGGTCAACTAGCGAAAAGAAATTCGGATTTAATGACTGCAATGAGAGTGTATGACATTTTGCAGTAGTAAACTACATAAAGCATTTGGGGAAAGGACATAAACGGGCAGAAACCACAGACAATTTTATATTAACTTAGCCAGAAATGCACCGACTAAACTAAGAGCCAATAATACAGATCACATTACTTTAGGTTAGGACATAAACCCTCAAACCCTCCTCTCAAATAAAATCTGAAACATTCATACTCTATCTGGATACAAACAAAATCTGTCAGTAACCAATACTGTTTCTTTAAAAATTGTTCGGATAATACTGTCTTGGTAACAATAACACTGTCCTTCAGTATAAAGACTTCTAAGCACCAGTGTCAGTCAGAGGAGTTCTGTACTGTTCTTTCAATGGTGAAGAAGGCTGGCAAGGTGCCACCCCACTTCGGTTCCCAGGATGCCCTGTGAGCAAAAGTGTATTATTAAAAAGCTGATGGTTCATCGGCCTCATCTTCTGTGACTGGACTAATTTTTATTTGGACAAGTTTTCTCTGCCTCTGTGGGTATCAAATGTTTTATTTCATCAGTAACAAACACTGAAGTATTTGCCCATATCAATATATATCTGTTAAAGGCTAAATTAAACAGAAAAGTCATACTTTTCATAAAAGCATTTTTTAAAAGGCTATTCTGTTGTCCTGAATATTGTGTTGCAGCATTAAAAAAAAAAAAAAAAAAAAAAAAAGACCCACATGGAAAATTAGGAGACAAACTTTAATGTATTGTTATGCGTATCTAGCCTTTCAAATTTTCTCTACAGATATAAGCTAACTTACAAAGAAAAAAAATAAGCTAAAAAACCCCACCATTTAATTCCTCCTGTATGTAAATCCAAACGTACTGTCAAAGTCCTCAAGGGTCATTAGCGAGAATGAGTTCTCCCAACAAATACCTACCTGTCAGCTGACTACACGAAAACGATGCGGGGAGGGGAATGGGTTGTGGGGGGGGGGGGGGGGGGGCAGGCACAGCTGTAGATATAAATACAGAAAATACTCAACCAGCTCAAAGTAATGCAGAAAGGAAAATTTCCCCACTAACTCTACCAACCACACAACTCTCTCAGAGGCATGAGGCCAAGGGAAGAAGGAAAGGGTGCTTTGGATTATTTCCCACTTTCAGGGAAATAATCTTCTAGAGTTTGTGCTAGTCAGCAAACTACAGCCCCACAGGCGACATATATCCCACCATCTATTTCTGTAAGAAAGTTTCACTGGAACCAGCCATGCTGTCACATATTGTCTCTGACCAAGGTGAGTAGGTGCCACAGAGAAGACACTCACTATCTGGCCTTTTACAGAAAAAGTTTACCACTCCTGGGTGCAAAAACCATCTGTCAATAAGTAATAATGTTAACTAATCAGTTACCTGCACAGTAGCAGCAAAAAATAAGACGGCACTTCTCTGGTAATTGGTGAGAGTTGAGCCTAAATTTCATAAACACCTTTGTGTCTGTAAGATTTGCCTAGAAAAAAGCTGACCCAAACACAGATCGTCTCCAAGCAGTATGCCAAACACAAAACAGCCTATGACTCAGAAATCTAGTGGCCCACACTGTTAATTTATCTTCCCTATAGAAAAAAAAAAAAAACTCAATTTGAGCAATAAAACAAATTTCTCTAATAAATAAACTACAGAGATCTATGGTCTGGTGTGATGTATCTTTGGAAACAATGCTGACACAGAGTATGTGACAATGCCCCTCAAAATCACCTGAGAGAGATTCCAAGTTCAATACTTCCCAAGGTCAAAAGTATTATTAAACATGACAGATGCCCAGGGCATGCTCCAGTTAAAAGGGAACTTTCACTGGGTTTCAGTTCTCATTGCTTCCTTTGGGAGTTAAAATAGCAAGTGCTTAACCATTTCATTTGCACTGATGCTAATTGTTAAACAGGCCTTTGGACTTTCAAAGAAATTCATGTTGCTTCTTGGTAAACTAGATCTCTAAAATGGTAACCCAAGCAGGTAGGTAGCTAAACCAACAGGAAGAAAAACTACACAGGACTAGAAAACTGGTTAATAATAAAAATCCATGTGTTAAGATTCCATGACTAAAAAAAGATTTAGATACAAAGGAATTTGGCCTGCGGTACCACGGTCATGTGGCTACTGAGGGGGGGAAGGAACGGCGTCTGCAGCACGGTTTTTCTAAGCCACATTCAGGGCACGTGACAGATTAAAGTGCACGTACGGGCGACCTAATTTGGCCTGGACAATAATCAAGTCTGTAAAGCAGGGGAGTTTCACTGTTATTTTGTAAACAAACATCTCACTGGATCTTTTTTTTAATGATCACTCCTTTTGGCAGTTTCCTAGCCCACCTTCTAAAAGAAGCCATTCCTCTGCTCGACAAGCTGCCTGATACTCAGCAGTCACCGTCACTGTTAGATAATTCTATTTCCTCCAGAAACAGCAGGAAGGCATCATTTCATCCAAAGGAAGAAAGAAGACCAAAGGTTGTCTAGGTCTCAGTCCTCGGCCCTTCTCCCCGAAATATAAAAGGGCGATATATCTCTTTCAGATACAGCAATACTCAGACGAGTTCCCACTGCATTCAAAGCAGCGTAACACAAGTTGAAAACTCAGGTTGTGTTCTCCAGGTCACTGTGACATTACACAAGTGTGCATTCGAAAGACTCCTTGGCTGGGATTACAAAGTGCACACAGCCGATCAGCCTGGTGGAATGCTGCCTCTCTCTCCTGGACAGACCACCACCCACGTCCTTTACTTACTCTTTCAACCAAAATGACTGAGAGAGGAAGGGGGGGGGGGGCATGAATCTGCTCAGGGGAACCGGAAACAATGCACAGCATCTCTCCCCACAGATTCTCTCTGACACTGGAACCCGCCTGGCACTCACGTCTCCCAGGGGAGCTCTCCCACACCAGTCTCCGTGGCAGCCATGCACCCCCCTCCCCCGCCCGTGGCCAGATTCCATCCACATAAGCCACTTCCCATGCCGTTACTGAAGCCAACCGTACAGTGTGCAAAACCCTCCCTCTCTTTCCACCCTTACTTCACTCCTCTCCCTTCCCTCTCAACCCTCTCTCCTCCTACTAGATAAAAGGATTTTTTTTAATCAGTTTTCCAGAGATGCAGAAATGCGATCTTAACACTATTCTCTAGCCTCACCTCATGGCTCCACCACAGGGACCGACATCTCTTAACACGGCTTTGTCCGGCTGACCATGCTCTTCCTGAGGCTGAATCAAAAAATTCTTTTATAAACAGTACTGTCTCTACCATAAGAATATAAATATGTCACACCACCAATGTTAAAACGCTGAAGCTGAATCTTATCCCCCCTCAGACAGACTGTAGAAGGGCAGAAGGCTTCAAACTTCACCCAGAAGATTCCAACTGTGCCAGTCCAATGGAGAAGTCCAATTATGCTTCCTTCCACATGACAACGCCTCCTGTAGAACTCCTCCTGGGCTGGTGGATAATGGCAAAGGGCTGCCCCCAAAAGCTCTTCCTTCTCGTCATTCCTAGCCTTTGTATTAGACTGGGACCAGTTACACTACCAACACTGACAGAGCCCGGTGCTGGTTTCTTTTTTCTCTCCCTGAAGCTCACCCGATGAGGTTACTTTCTTTCTCAATTGGTTGGCTGAAAAAAATCTCATCAGTTACCTAACAAATTAACACCACCACCATCCCTCCTTAAAAGTTATGCCTGGGGCGCCTGGGTGGCTCAGTCGGTTAAACATCCCCCTTTGGCTCAGGTCATGATCTCCCCGCTCATGAGTTCGAGCCCCATATCGGGCTCTGTGCTGACAACTCAGAGCCTGGAGCCTGCTTCAAATTCTCTCTCTCTCTCTCTCTCTCTCTCTCTCTCTCTCTCTCTCTGCCTCTCCCCCACTCACACTCTCTCTGTGTCTCAAAAATGAATAAATGTTAAAAAAAAAAAAGCTACGCCAAAAAATTAATTAATAAAAATGAAGTCAATTTCTTGTAGAATGTTACCCCTAAGGGAAGAATATAAAACTCAGCATGTATTAGCCAATGTGTCAGGTTGATGTATATGCCAAATGCAACTGATGTTTGCTAAGGATATCACTAAAATCTGTTAAACAACCCACCCACAGCTACAAAAGAGAAAACAAACAAAAAACAAAATTAAAAAAGAAAGTGTGCGTGTGTGGCCAACACTCTGTTTAATAACTCCAAAAGATACAGAGTCACTTAGGCAAAAGGAAACCACACATCTATTCAAGAGCATTGTTAAGTGGAAGGGAATCATCCAAAGGGCTCCACCGGCCGACTGAATAATTTTCATACAAAATGCCTACCAAATCTCCCTATGCTGCCAACAAATCACCAGCTGAGGCAAATCCCAGATAATGAAACGCTGTAAGAAGGGCTCTTTTTAATAATTTAGCCCATCAAGGAGTGGGTATCGATTCTTGTTTTCAGCAGAAGGAGAGCGCGTTATCTTCAGCCTTACAGCTCAGTGACAACATCAGGGAATTTAATCACAGTGCCTTTCCTGTCATGCAATCCTTAAACTGTCACCTTGGATTCTTTGTCATTCTTCATCGGTTTCTAAAGAAGCCCTGGTCTCATGGACGTGTCTTCCCTCCTTAACCAACAGTAACCATAGCAGCATTTCAAGTTCTACAGATGAAACATAGCTGTCAATTACCATTTGCCAGCTGCTTTTCTTTTAAAGAATTTTAACAATGCATCAGACATCTTTGTGCATTCCCATCTTGTTTGTTAACAAATCTGCTCAATATCTTAAGAGCAGATTGACATTCAATCACTATGGTAAGTGTGCCAATCTCTGGACATCTGTGGACATTTTTAATATATCCAAGAAGACGCTACTAACGAAAGGAAAAACCAGGGGAAGCTGTATACATATCAACCACTATTATTTCCCCATTCCAACATGGGAAACTTTCAAAAACCAAATTAACCAAATATTAAATTTGGTGGTAATGTTGATTTAAGAGTATTCCTGAATCTTTATATACTAAAAATATACTAAAATAAATATACCAAAATATACCAAAAAAAAACTCTCTGACTGAAATCAAGCGAATGGTCTCTGGCACAAGTACAAATCAAACTGCTCTCATCCCTCACAGAATGGTCTGCACTCCGGTTACACGACCCTTAAACTCCACTAACGTCATTCAATTTCCATTTTTTATTGTCCGATGAGCTCCACCTTTCACCGAGAGTGCGAGAGGACGCACTGCGGTCAGCCGTTGCCACTAATTTGTCTTTGGATGCAATTCCATGGTGTTCCTCCACAATCCTTTGGATCGAGGCACCTTACTAATCCCAAGGGTTCCGGGCCCAAGGTCCCCATACACGCCTACTGCTGACACCAAAGGCACTGTACCTCTGTCTTTTGAGGTCCTTCTGCTTTTCCATCCAAACTAAATTGTTACAAGGCCCTGGGGCAGTACAGCAGCATCCCCCCCATTCACTCAGCCATCAAGGAGAATCGTCACTTGTCAAGAGGCTGAGACCAAGGGCGGCAGCAGCCCCATAACCAACACCACCCCCACTTGCCTGTTGTAACAGCATGACAAGGTCCTCTCTAAGACAGATTCAAAGGAGAGAACACCCAGCATTCGAATAAATGAAACCTAACAAAACAGCCTCATGTCACGTTAGCTGAAAAACTGACAATGCACACGTTTACAAGGTATATGCTGTAGGAGTTCTACAAGCCCGTTAAGAATTCCCACAGGGAAGGAAATACATATTTAGAACAAAAAGTTTTTTGTTTTTTTGTTTATCACATACTGATACCTAATTACTAAAACCATAGCCAGGAATACCCTCTGGGCTCCACACCACTCTCATTTTCGTGAGAGGTAGAAAACACAGTGGAAAAACACCCAACAGTCCCTTCTTTCTTAAAAACAAAAAAACAAAAAAAACCTAATACACATACACACACATCAGGTTTTTTTGGCTAATCTTCCCCCTGACTGTATTAATGCTATACTTTGTGTTGACGGTCTCATTCGTCGCATTTTATGTACTCCTTTTTTTTAAAAAAAAAAAAGTCCCTCCTGGGGCACCTGCGTGGCTCAGTCAGTAGAGTGTCCGACTCTTGATTTCAGCTCGGGCCATGATCTCACAGTTCATGAGATCGAGCCCCGCACTGGGCTCTGCACTGACAGTGAGGAGCATGCGTGGGATTCTCACTCTGCCCCTTCCCTGCTGACACGTGATCTCACATTCTCTCCCTCTCTCTCAAGATAAATATTTAAAAATAAATAAACAAAAATTTAAATTCTTCTTCACCTGATTTTTAAAATATTTCCCCCTGTCTTCTAAATGAAGAAAATCACTAACTCAATGAATAAGGTGCAGAGTCGGGACCTGTTCCAGGCACTGCAAACAAAATGATGAAAAGCACAGCCCTTCCATTTACTCTTGCCAGGAGGATGGACTACAGTTGATCCTTGAAGGACACAGGTTAAAACATGCAGGCCCACTTTTATACGCAGATTTGTTACAGTGCAGTAATGCAAATGCATTTTCGCTTCCCTATGACTTTCTTCATAACATTTTCTTTTTTCTAGCTGACTTTCTTATAAGAATACAGTTTATAGCACATATATCATACAAAATATATGATAATCAACTATTCGCGTGATTAGTAAGGCTTCCTCTAGTAGGCTATGAGAAGTTATGTTCTGTGGCACTCAGAAGTTACACACAGATTTTCTACTGCAGAGCGGGGAGGAGTCAGTGCCTCTAAACCCCAATGTCGGTCCAGGGTCAACTGTATATACATATACAGTAGCCAAGGCACGTCAGGAATACAGGCGGACTGTCTCCCTCAAAGAGGAGCAAGAGATGGGAAGGTGGGAGAAGGACAGGGCTCATTCTCCTTTTCATTTCAAAGTATATCTTAAATTTTCTCTATGTATTCATTTCCTGGATTGTCTATTTTATCACTTCAAATAACAGAGTTGAGAGCTACAAGATGTAATTGAGTGAGTTTACATGAAACCAAATACCTAAGTTGTACTACTATAGTTACCACAAACTAAGTCAATAAGACAAACCAACGTGCCACACATTAATGCCACAGAAGGACAAAGTCGCATCACAGCAAGCTACACTTACACTTATGGAGGTTTCTCAAGGATAACAACAACCAGAAAGCGACAGAAGAACTGAGTCATCATGAGGAACCCACTAGTCGAAACACGCCATACGCCCTCCCCCAGCGCTCCAATCTGGGCCAGAAGCAATCAGTGAGAAGCGGCTATTTCATTTCAGCAAAACACAATCACCCATTCTATTCAATTAATGTTGACAGAATTTCATTGTTTTGTTGTTATTGTTGCTGTTCTGTTGTTCAGTTTGAACCCATTTAAAATTAATATAAGACGCTCGGGTTTGAGAAACCTAAGAGGCCCTGGAACTGGCCTACCTCCTGCACAGGACGTGATCAGGTCTGCATTTACAACAGTCACGAGGTGGAAGGCAGACTTCCGTTCGCTAAAGCTGGCTGCCACCAGCATCTCCTGGGGCGTGCCTGGGAAAACGATGGATTCCTGGGCCTCACTCCAGAACTACTGAAACAATATTCTGGTTTTACAAGTGAGGAAACTGAGGTGCAGAGAGAGTAAGTAACTTGAGCACTAGTAAAGCTTGCCAACATGAATCAAAACAAGACCATAATTTCAACAGTAAAAATGTGTATTTTTTTAACCACGTCCATGATCTATTACTTCACTTCTAAGCAGCTTTTCTTGCCTCGGGAGGCTCAACAGGGAACAAACACATCACAGGTGTTTTTTTCCTCTGCCTAGAAAAAGATTTTCCTCTTTCTAGAAAAAATCTGAAAATTCATATAGTCCTTCTCATTTTTAGTATTCTAAAAATGAAAAACACCCTGAGCACTCAGTCTCTCCCATCCCCCCCACCCCTCTCTCCGTTTCTTTCTTCCACTTTACTCAAAAATCCCACACTGGGATTAATGGTAGGTGAATTCTGATCTGTTTTTCAAAGGCAGAGCAATTTTGTGTTTACAAAAAAAAACACTGCCATTCCACAGTCGCTACAGTGATTCAGGCAAAAATAATCACTGGGTAGTGTATTAGTGGGTAAAACTTTGATGAAGAACAGGATATATACATGGTCTCAAAGTTTCTCCCTACAAGTTACTTACCAACTACAAAGGAAAAGTGGGTAACTTATCCAAGTGATCAAAGTTAACTTAGTATCACTAATAATGTGACAAACTGATATCATAATCTCTCTGATGTAAAGACCTTAGGACACAATACCACTAATAAAACAGTCTAGCCTAAAATGCATAACCTAAATCTAATAGGCAGGGAACAACAAACTACAAAAAACTAGACTGCACTCTTTAAAAACATGTCAGTGTCATCAAAAGACAAAGAGAGGAGCACCTGGGTGGCTCAGTCAGTTGGGCGACTGATTTCAGCTCAGGTCATGATCTCGCAGTTTGTGAGTTCGAGCCCCGCGTCGGGCTCTGTGCTGACAGCTCAGAGCCTGGAGCCTGCTTCCGATTCTGTCTCTCTCTCTCTCTCTCTCTCTCTACCCCTCTCCTGCTCACGCTCTGTGTCTCTCTGTCTCTCAATAATAAATAAATGTTAAAAAAAATTTTTTAATAAAAATAAACAAATACATACATACATACATACATACATACATACATAAGACAAAGAGAAGCTAAGACATTGTTCCAAATTAAAGGAGAGCTAAGACACATGGTAACTAGATGTTAAGTGTGATGCTGGTCTAGATATTAGGTCCAAAGAACAAACTGCCACAGAGGGCACTACTGGGACACATGGCAAAATGTGAACGTCTACAGATCAGATGAGTATTGTTAAACTGTTAAATTTCCTGCTTTTGGTAACTATGTGGCGACTATATAAATAAATGCCCTTGTTCTTACAAAATACACAGTTAACTATTTAGAAGTAACAAGTCAAAATGTCTGCCTTTTACTGGTCAGATTCAGAACAGTGGAATAGAGTCCAGAAACAAATCCACATAAATATAGTCAACTGACCTTTGACAAAGGAACAAAAAGGCAAATACAATGGAGAAAAGATAGTTTTTCAACTAATGGTGCTGAATAACCGGGCAGCCACATGTAAAAAACAAAGAAAGAAATCTAGACACAGACTACACCCTTCACAAAAATCAACTCCAAAGGGACCACGAACCTAAAATGTAAAACACAAAACTAGAAAACTCCTAGAAGATAACAAAGGAGAAAAACTAGATGACCCTGGGTTTGGCAATGACTTTTTAAATTCAACACCAAGCATGTAATCCATGGCGGAAGGAATTGATAAACCAGACTTCACTAAAATTGAAAACTGCTCAACAGAAGACACTGTCAAGAAAAGAGAAAGAGAAGCCTCACACTCGGAGAAAAGACCTACAAAAGACACACCTGACAAAGGATTATTGTCCAAAATATGCAAAGAATTCCTTAACACTCAACAATAAGAAAATAAACGGCCTGATTAAAAACTGAACCACAGACCTTAGCAGACACCTCACCAAAAGATCCACAGATAGCAAGTAAGCATATAAAGACAGAATTCCACATGGTATGCCATCAGAGAAATGCAAATTAAAGCAGCAATCAGACATCACTACACATCTATTAGAATGGCGAAAATCCACAACACTGACAACACCAAATGCTGGCAAGAATGGGGATCAAGAGGAACATTCATTCACTGGTAGGAAAGAAAACTGGTACAGCTACGTTGGAAAACAGTTTCGTTGTTTCTTTAAAAACCAAACATGGGGCGCCTGAGTGGTGCAGTCAGTTAAGCGTCCGACTTCAGCCAGGTCACGATCTCGCAGTCCATGAGTTCGAGCCCCGCGTCGGGCTCTGGGCTGATCGTTCGGAGCCTGGAGCCTGTTTCCGATTCTGTGTCTCCCTCTCTCTCTGCCCCTCGCCCGTTAATGCTCTGTCTCTCTCTGTCCCAAAAATAAATAAACGTTGAAAAAAAACAATTTTTTTAAAAAAAAATAAAAATAAAAATAAAAACCAAACATACTCTTACCATACAATCCAGCAATCACACTCCTTGGTACTTACCCAAAGGATTTGAAAACTTATATCCACACAAAAACCTACATGCAGATGTTATAGCAGCTTTATTCATAATTGCTAAAACTAAGAAAAGTGAAGACATCTTTTAGTAAGTGAATGGATAAACTGGTTCATCGAAACAATGAAATATTATTCAGCATGAAAAAGAAATAAGCTTCAAGCCATGAAAAGACATAGGAGGAACCTTAAGTGCATGCTACTAAGGGAAAACAGCCAATCTAAAAAGGATACATACTATATGGTTCCAACTCTGACATTCTGGAAAGGCAAAACTCTAAGAGTCAGCAAAGAATTTGCTGGTTGCCAGGGGTTGGGGGAAGGGAGGGGTGAACAGGCAGAGCAAAGAGAATTTTTGGGGCAATAAAACTCCTCTGTATAAAGCTGTAACAGTGGATACATGGCATTATAAACTAGTCTAAACCCACAGAATGTGCAATATACCAAGGGTGGACCCTAATGGAAGCTATGTGCTTTGGATAATGATGTGTCAATGCAGGTTCATCAACTGTAACATATGTACCACTCTGATAGGGGAGGTTGACGATGGGGGAGACGATTCATGTGTAGAGGTAGGAGGAATGTGGGAAATCTGCACCTTCTGCTCAATTTCGCAATAAACTTAAAACTGCTCTGAAAACTGAAGTCAGGAGGGAGGGAGGGAGGGAGGGAGGGAGGGAGGGAGGGAGGAAGGAAGGAAGGAAGGAAGGAAGGAAGGAAGGAAGGAAGGAAGGCCGGCCAGACAAATTCAACCTAATTACACAACATGAAATCAAAGACAAAAACAGAAAATGCCCACTTGTAGGCACAAGGCATAATAATTTAGTACACCAATTTCTATAGACCATGGAAGGCCTAATTAACCTTAGGTATATTACTTACACTTCAGTCCAGTCCCTAAGAAAAATCTGGTACTCTAGTGAAGGCCTTGATATTTGTAAGAGTTGCTACCACCACAAGCACTAGGATATCCTAAAATGAGGGGTGACACTAAAAACAAAGTTAAGTTCAACAAAACTGCGTTCTACTTTCGTGTGCTGACATTTCTTTGGCAATTTATTATCAGTAAAATTAATTCTGGAGAGCTTGTAAAGCCGGAGAACTCCACATACCTACTTAGATATTTTTCAAACAATACAAAACAGCCCAAGAAGGCAAGATTAAAAGACCTTGCAGTGTCCGTGAGGAACACAGGGTGATGCAGGAGGTGCCCCTGAAGAGCTGCAGCTCAGTGAAACCTACAGGCAATCTTTCCACCTCGCACTGGCCTACGGTAGCGAGCACACTGCTGAAAGAGTGGGCAGTTTTATGAGATCACAAGGTTATTCAAATCTATGCTCCGACAAGGTGGCTTGATGCCCCTTTTGTAAGAAAAGGAGCAGACGAACAAGACAGATAGCCCTCAAGAACAAATCAGCTGAAACTGGCTTTTATGGGAGAGCAGGATACGAAAACAGCCGTTCAGAGGCAAGGAATTTCTCTGCAAGCAGGGGATAAAGCCCTCTCATACTGGGAGGCTGGGTGTTTCAAGAATTTTTTTCAACTTGCTGCCTTCAAATTCAACAGCTATTAATCACCTTCCATTTAGGGTAGTTGGACTAATCCCAGCATTTATATCAGTAATTTTTCTAAAAATTCAGTTGTTTTAATTTCTTTCATGACAATCAAATATAAAAGGCAATGGTTATTTTTGGCATTCTTAATGTCAACTGGGGAAGCTACAGGAAATACTGAAAGAGCAGGATATCCTTAGAAATTCCTGCGTATCTACACAAGCAACCAGATTGGAGTTCTCTACAAGGAACTAGGTAAAAAAAAAAAAAAAAAAAAAAAACCATAATCAGCCTTCATTTTAAAGTAGCACCCTACAATAAGTGTTCACCTTTAATTACTAAATACTATCAAGTCCCAAGTATGAAAAATATCAGTGTTAGAAACGATACTTACGAATGATAAATACCTTACACAGGAAAGAAATACTATTTTCACACTGGTATGAATTACAATCGCAAAAGCTTAAACTAGATATTAAGCAAAGCATTCTTAGGTTTCCAGGAGGTAAATGATGTATCTCACAGGCCTGCTTTATGGATCCAGGAAGGTGTAGCAGGGAGCAGCAGAAAAGGCACACACTGAGCAGAGACCCAGGAGACCCAGATTCTGGCCTAGCAGCCCCTCCCGAACAGGAATCTGGGGAAAGCTACGGGGCCCTAGCTTCCCGCTCTGCGTGAGTGGACCAGGTCTGTGTACATCGGTGGAGTGGATTTACTCCAAGGAAAAAGCAAAATCCAATTTCTTACACGCATGAAGTTTTACCCAAAATGAACACACAAGATCGACAAACGCAACACCACTACAGGAATTATTTTTCAAATGTACACAGATGTCATTAAGATAAATGAAAAAGAAGCTCAAAGAGTAGCTGTTTGTTAATCATGCATTTTTTAAACAAAATACTAAAATTATAACCACCACAAGGGCTAACAGGAAAACAAAATTAACTGATACTAAGAAGGTTTCTCACACCGGGGCCCTTGGGTGGTTCAGTCCGTTGGGGGTCTGGCTCTTGATTTCAGCTCAGGTCATGATCTCACAGCTTGGTGGGTTCAAGCCCCACGTTGGGCTCTATGCTGCCCCTGCAGAGCCTGCTTGGGGTTCTCTCTCTCTCTCTCTCTCTCTCTCTGCCCCTCCCCTGCTTGCACTGTCTCTATCAAAATAAATAAATACACTTTAAAAATTCATTAAACAAAAGAAGAAGGGTTCTCACACCATATGTTACCACCACTGTCCACTCATTCAGGGCGAGGCCAGCCTGTGACACTCTCAGCGGCAGAAGCCATCTGCTCTACCAAGCAAGCGAGCAGCACGCTAACTCAGGAGTTCTTCAAGTAAAGAGGAGGCAAAGGTGGGCACCACTGCAGGGACCATCCAGGAAGTACAGAAGCCAGCCACGAGAGCAACGGACATTACACAAGGCTGGGGGGCGGGGGGGGGGGAGGCGGGGGAGGAGAAGGGTTCCCGAGTTAAACCTCAGAATTCATTCCTGACATTCATTCAAGGCAAGATTTTCTACAACTGTAAACCTCATATTTTCTCATCTGCAAAATGAAATAAATACCACAAATTAAACTATGTGAAAAGAGTAGCACAGTGCCTGGGCACCAAGTAAATGCTCAGTGTCCGCATACTTCCCTAACGAGCAGCCAGCTGATCTGTAAGCGGAGAGTTTATAGAGCCACAGTTCTCAATCTTCATTTGGAAGCTTTTTCAACATTTTTAGGAATCCACTGATTAGCATCCATGGTTGAAAAGAATACTCTCCCCAGAAAAATCCACATACATATAAGACTCTGCAATTTCAGGAACTTCACAGACCCTGTTACACTTAAGGAGCCCTAGGGGCCTATGGGCCTCAGACCAAGAATGTGTAGGACACTAATAAATTATTTAACACCTGAATTTGTAAAACAAAAAACTACGTAACAACAGACACTGCTTAATGAATGCTTATCATATGCTCAACACCACGCTAAGCAGATCAATGGACTTCTTCCCCCTTTGCAACAACTGCTGAGGTAGACAGTAGTGCTGTGCCCACTTTAAAAGTGAGAAAATTAAGTGCCAGGAAGGTAATGAACATGTCCTCCATTACACAGGAACGCATCAGGATAGAAACATGTTCTCTAAAGAATAATGCACCAAAACCAAAACCAGTAGTTTAAAAAAATGACAAATAAAATTGTCATCTCACGCTATTACAGACCTGTCCTATTTATCTGCATCAGCTGCTCAACAGAGGTCTTAAACATGCAAAAAGCTAGGCGACAAAATAAAAATCCTAAGTATCTAACGAGTCTAACCCTTGCCCTCCCAGTGAGGAAGGGATTAGCACACCCTACAAGAAGTCCAGCCTGCAGAGCCGCCTCCATGAGAACTAAAATGAATGTGCATTTTAAGTCTCCTTTCCAGAGCTGCACCTTCTCTGCTTTTTGGAAAGAGTCTCTGTCCTGCCATTTAAATCAACGGATACTGGGAGCAGCTGCGGGGGTGGAGGGGATCATCTCTACCCAGTGTAGGGAGAAGCTGGGCAACGTTTTCTTTGCCTTCTCACCTCCCTCACTACCCCTGGACTGCCAATTAACACAGCACCTTTTGCTAAAAAAATCCAAGCTAACATATTCTCTATAAGAAGGGAAAATGCTGCCTTTCCAGCACAAATACTTTAAAATTGAATAAGTTAAAAATTATAAAATTAACTCTTTGAGTTGTATCGCCATTAGCGTAGAAACACAGATCAGACAGATACCTGAATATGCAAAGAAAGTTAAATTATGATGCAGTTAGTGCTATCCTATAAAAACTAAATTAACAAAAATAGTCTATTAGGGAAGACATCTGGTGTATCATGGCAAGAACTGTTAATGATATTGTCTGCAACCCTGTAATCAATTTTTTCTCCCAGCAGCTCTCTCATTGCACTGTATTAGATCTGCGTGCCTGCAGAATTTATGAGCACTCCGCACATGGGGGGTAGCTTTGCCAACTGGATCCAATTCAGATCCAGCTCAAATGACTTTGGCAGCATGAAGCGTTGTTAAAGAACAATCAATACAGTTTGCTTCATGCAGCATCATCTTGACTCAAAGAAGATTTATTATCTTATTACAGAACCTCCTCAAACCTACATCCGATGGTATCTGAGTACACCACCGATCATGAACTTATTTAAAACTCCAGTGAACACCACACTTTTCTGCTAAATAAATAAATAAATACATACATACTGGTCATCACTAATGCTAATACAAAAAGTTTACTGAAAATCAATGTTATTATGGGCAAAATTTTAAATCTACTCAACAAATCCTGATTAATGAATATTGTAGTACATGAAACGGTCTAACAATGACATCCACACTAACTGGAGAATAAAGTAGAAAGTATCAGCCTGAAAGAGAAAATCATCTCTTAGATATATACGGAAACAAGATGGTAACTGTAAAGGCTGAAGTCTTTGAAGTAGAGAGTCAAGTTGGGACTCTGCTAATGCGTCCCTTACGATGTCAATATCTTTCCAGGGATTAAAATTAGACTTTTATCCACTACACTGGGTTTTATCTTCCATTGTGAACGGTTGTTATATCAAGAATTCCAAGGTTTCCATAACGTGAGCCTCTTTTCTGGTCTAATTCTTGATAAATTACACCAGCAACTATTTGCACATGACACTGCTGTTGTGACAATTACTCCTGGTTTTGTTACGATGATTAATATCCTAGCTCCCCTGTCCCGGTCCTCTTCTCTTTACACACGGGTGACAGCCCTCACCATCTAGCTGGAGCTTCTGCCGTCTGGCCAGAATGCACCGGATGCCCAATCCATCTTCTTAAGCAAGCATTTGCAAATCAGCTTGCCTGGAATAAAAAAGCCTACAAAGGCTTCTCTCCCACGTGTCACATAAAATCTGCCCTCGTCTCACCTCCGCCATGCTCTATGATCTGGCCCCGCGTTATGTGCCACCTCCACCCCCACGACCCACTAACCTGTGCTCTTCCCCGACGTCCTGCGGTCATCTTCTCTCAACTCCCAGCCTCACCAGGCTCACCGCCTATGTGGCTTACAGGGACAGGTGGACACGTACACCTGGAAGGCTCCTCCGGTCTGCCTGTCCACATGTTGCTGATGTATCAAAAACCAACCCGGCTCCTCAAAACCTGCCTGTCTTCACAAAACTCCCCCAAGTGGGACAGCCCGTTTGGAGCACTCGCTTTTCCTAGTTTCAAGATACTATTATTCTACACTATAACTGAACAATTCATTATACAGCGCCAGGTATCTTGTGTTATTTTCTGAGTATGCATTTGAGCCCCACGGTCAGATTACGCACAACAAGAGAAAAGACAGGTCTTCAACTTCTTTGGTGATTAACAGCAGTCAATCAGAATAAACACCTATCTTCCGGAAAACATTATCATTAAATCCTCATAAAGGCAAAAGAAAGGCAGACAGGTGTTTACACAACTTTCATAAGAGGGGAGATACAGGACACACAAACAACCCACAGATCACCAACACCAGGCCCCGTGCTCTAGGGACAAAGCACCACAGACACTTCATCCTGCTGCACCTCACACACACGTTATTACCACCAGGTAACGGAGACATTACCAGGGCACAGCCCAGTCCACTGTAGCTACACCCTAACTCAAGCCTTTCAAAGGGTTTAATTCTCTATCTGGCATCGCAGAAGAGCCTAGCTGCTTCTGAGCAATATTCGACAAAATGTCACCTGAGAGGACAGCATCCAAAATAGTTTAGATTTGTGGGCCCTAAGTCCCCACGATGCTGGGGAAGTGCACATTTCACACTTGGACTCAAACTTACCCCCTTTTTTCCCCATTTCAGTTGCCAACATCCATACTCGCTGCTGATTGCCAGCTCCTGCTCCTTGCAACAGCCCAGCATGCTCTCTGCTGGCGCCCCAATACCCTACACCACCAAACCCCGCTGACTTCTGGAACTGTCCTAGAGGGGTAAGGCAAGTCCCGTATTTTGCTTCCTCTGTGCATGTACTTGTTACTCCTTTAAAAACACATACAATACAGCACATTTTTAAAGGGGCTCTGGGGAGGGAGGTAATATTCCTATTTTATACCCTATGGGATATAAAATATTGATAGCTTTTAAAAACGGGATTCTCCTTACCCCTACAGGCCCTCTCCCGGCTTCAGAAAGATGTTGTGGTGGCTGTGATGCCACCGGCAGAGAGCATGCTGGGGGGTCACACAAAGCAGGAGTTGGAGATCTGCAGCAGGCCTGGGAGTTGTGGACCTAAAAAAGAAAAGAGCTTTCAGTTAGCATGCCCAACGTCCCCTCCAGCCCTGGTTACTGGGGGCACGCAGCACACAAGCAGGTATCTGCACCACCCTTGAGCAGATGGCCTCTCAGAGAATTTGTTCTAACACCGAAGTTATCAGCCTTTCTGCATCAGCGCCGTTGCCTTAGTTCAGCATGAACAAACACATGAGCCTTGTGGCTCCAGACTTTAATCTGGGTCCTGTTGTAAAGCAGTATGGTGTGTGCCCCCCAAGTAACCAAGTTAAGATGTGACACAGTGCCAAAACACGGTGACAACGGCATGCTTTGCTTAGAATAAAAACAAAAACGCAATGGTGTCAGATAAACGCAGCCGTAAATGAACCAGAAGTGGACAAACTGAGCTTTCAGAAGAGTTTCTAATGCGAGACCCTAGAGGCACAAGACAGGTACTTAATAAGGAAATATTTGAGGCATTAGGAGGTCAAAGGAAGATCCTACCATTTTCTCAAAGTCCTAGTTTAATTTTGTAAAGCTAAAGGCAAGGCAAAAGACAAAGGCTTAATAACAGAGGGAAAAAAGACACCTTTAAAGTGAGTTTTAATTTTCTCCCAGTGCCCATGTGAACAGGCACAAAACATAAGCTCAAGAAAGACACTATTTCTTTTAGGCGCGAAACGAGCGCTGGTGCGTACCACGTGTCTACACGTCTTCCTTTACACCGTGCAAACATTTAAAGCAGCGGCAGATTAGAGAGCAACTTCTGAAAGCCAGCACCGTCCTTGTAAGTATCAAAACAGATACCTCGATAACAGTTCAAATATGTTTCCTTTTTATACACATTCTGGAGAGTACATAACACTTCCAAAAACTAACCAGCCCAGTTTCGTGGTTTTTAAATAAACTACAAACTCCATAAGATCCAAACACTTATAGAAGAATCTCTGTTCTTAAAGTTGCTTTAAAATAACAGACAAGCAAACTTTTTAATATTAAAGCATTTTTAGGGAGCTTTCTTAAATTTAATTCCTTCTGAATCACTAACAACTTCCTATAATCCAAGATTTTAACATGTTCCGTTAACTACTTATTTTTCTATGTCTCTTTTAAGACAAAAACACAAATCCCAAGAAAATAAGCTAATAGTGGGGACTGTCTTTATCATGATGGTTTTCTTTGCCTTCTCTGCAGATCACCTTCTAGAGTATATCCTGGGCACCCCATAGTACACTTCCTGTGTGGTCAGTCTTGACTCCCACTGCCTCAAGGACAACACACGATCACAACAAGTGTTGTTAGCGGCAGGATCTGCTCCACACACACCTCCCTCCTCCCCATACCAGCACCACAAATTCCAAATCAAAGAGCCAACTGTGCATTACAATATACAATATACTCAGTATTTTTTTTTACCATAATCATCCAATAAAAATGAATTTCTGGTGAATATTTTGCACTAGTAATTCATCAGTCAGATCATTCAAATTCTTATTCATTCACATCAAGAGTTTTAAATAAAGAAGACACCTAGTAAAGCATTTCAAAGCACTTTGGCATTATTTTAAATATGCAAAAGTTCAAATAATTATTAAAACATTTTAAGTATTAAAAAGTACATTTCAAAGCAAAGCACTGTTCCTACTTATGAATCGGAAAACATGAACAGGTATCTGTTTCCCTCATTTTCTTTTGGTTCTTCTGGTGGGTTTTACTTGGACTATTTCAAGTCAGTCCTTAATCACAAACATCCACAGGTACACACAAATTATCAATTTCCAATTCTAAGATATCAAGAATATGAATAAGACTTCGCCGGTATTCTTGCAAAGCAGCCCTCTGCAAATATGAAGTTGTCTCAAACTTTCTTAAGCTCCTTTTTTAGAAAGGTAAGAATACCTAGGGTTTTTCGCATTAAAAACATTTCACCTCCAGAGAACAGGTTTAGTAAACATTTTTAGATACATATTTTATGGAACAGTATAATTAAACGAAATTCTTTCAGTGGTTTCCTAGTCCTAAAATCCAAATAAACCAGGAGAAAAATGAATTACCCAACTTCACAGTAATAGTGAACCATTAAAACTTTAAATCCCACGTGGCCTACAATGACTGTCAGTCATGAGGGAAAACAGCCTGCTGAGAAGCTGGGCAAATGGGGCCAATAAGATGCTATGAGAGTATTTATTCCCAAAGCCTCATTTTGATTTTCATTTATGTGGATATCAGCCCCACCATTTATAGATTGACATTCGGATCAGGGAAAAAGGCTGTAGTGATGCAAAATAACTTGCAACATGACTGCTCCATAACTGGCGGGGGGAACACCTGACAATATTTTGTCCGTTAAACTTGGGGCTAAGGATTTCATCCCCCTCTTGCTTCTTAAAGGATTAAATAAAATTATAAACGTCACATTTACATGTGAAAAGGACATACAGTCTCTGTGCATATATTTTTTATTATTGGTGGCCTACTCCAAACAAATAGCATGGAGCAAGCTTAACGACCCATTACAGTTTATCATAATGCTTATAGATAGCAACTAAGCAACCATGGCCTGTACTGTAAACGAAGGGAGAAAAACGGTGTGGTCTCCAGAAGAATACTTGAGCACCAAATCAATAGGGTGCACCTTTGCTGGACGTGGAAATCACGGTGTTAAGAGTGGTGTCATGCTGGAGCACCCACTCCAGACAGGTGAGGACAACTAAAGTAGCGGAAAGGAGCCCTGTGGGAGAATGACTTCAGCTGCACACTCCATTATGTCTCTAAATAATACTTAATTCCTCACCCTGTAAACTAAAAAAACCGTCGATAACGAATTTCAAGGATTTCACTTCATTATCCAACACTACCCTCAAAGTCACACAGATGTAAATGGGTGATACTGACCTTTTCCTAGGGAATGAACTAGAGGAGAAAAAGGAACTATGGAAAGAAGTACTCAGTTCTGGAAATCTAACTTGAGCGGCTACCAAAAAGAGAAAATCAACCACTGCTTGACACGAAACTGAATCATTACATCATAAGGCATTTTTCCTATCAGCCAGCCTTCTCAGGAATGTTTACCTACAGACTTAAGTCCTCATTTATCTTTGCTAAAAGTCAGTAATACAGAAAATTCAAAACACATTATAATGCCTAAAAAATGTTATGACTTTGGCAACCCTCTGTAAACTCCTGAAGAAAATAAGTAACTGAGTTTAAGTTATTTTAAGAATAGATTTTTATTATTTAAATATCTAAAGTACTACACACTACAAGCTAACCAAAATACTACACGCTGTAGACTAACAGTAAAGAAATGCGTCTCTCTGGTTTGTTTAATAAACAGAAGGTGGGTTTGTAGTTAATGCATTGTATCAAATCACTGCTAACGTTTTTCTAAAACTTTATGCACTGAGTTTTTTCCCACTGAAATGTTAACTTCACTCAACATTCAATAAACATTTGTTGTGGATGGGCCGGGCAATATGCTAAGCACACAGTAATACATCAGTGAATAAAAGCAGGCACGGCGTCTGCCCCTGCAAAGCTTGGACGCAGAGTACCAATGAAACACCATATCCCTACCACGTCCTCCCATGGC
This sequence comes from Felis catus, assembly GCF_018350175.1. Lineage (NCBI taxonomy): Eukaryota > Metazoa > Chordata > Mammalia > Carnivora > Felidae > Felis > Felis catus. The sequence goes on from NC_058375.1 coordinate 5,997,232, forward strand.
CCCAGCACCCTGCATCCACTTTGCAGGCTCGATCTTTTAATCGAAAAACAACGTCCCTGACAGGTAGGTGCTTTATACCCCAACTACACGGGTAAATAAAACAAAGTTAGGAGGGCTGAGCGTCTTGCCCAAGGTCATGAAAGATAGCAACTCAAGAACAGACCAGCTGACGTCAAAGTCAAGCTCGGACACATGCACGCTACCGTCCCTCGTCTCGGTCCCTGGGTGACACCACACGTTCTGCATTAGCCACACTCACACTAATGCAGTCCTCCTATCCCATTCCCAGGAAAGTTTCTGATACGAGATTTACCTAGTATCAAAACGAATGCCCATTTCCCAAACGTCTACACACCATACATTCTATGCTGAGCGAGCACGGCAGCCGAGATGGGAATAAACAACTGCGGCATGTGGTGCCTAAGTGAAAACGAGCTCACGGTGTACACACACAGGTGTGTGCACAGAGTGCACGGTAACGAGGGGTCCCGTATCCCCCAGCATCATCTATGTCAAGGTCCCTAACAAGAAATGAAAAGATAAAATTACTTATCCCCTGTTAAATTTTCACCATAATGACGGAAAAGCACCTCCTTGCTTTTAATCTACTTCTGAGAAACTTGATTTGGTGGCGAGAGGGCAACACCGATGGGGAGTGGAAGCTGAGCCGAAGCTCCTGTCTCCACAGCCCCTCTCTGCTGTACTGTGCAATCACCTTTGGGGTACGGTTCTTTACAGACACCGACCAGGAAGAAGTAATTCCGAATGCTCCTCCCCCGGGCTGCTCACACTCGGCAATGAAACAAAGAGAAAGCAGTAACGGAGATGTGGCGTGCAGCCTCAGCTCCTCCACACTCACAACCGGCACTTAGAACGTGTGCCGTCGGGGACGAAAGGCCACAAAAGCACACTCGTCCATGCGGAGCCATAACAAGTCACTGAGCCCTAAACAGTTGACCAAAAATACCATAATATCCCTAATGACATTCCCCCAACTGGAAGGAATCTCTACACCAGGTTTAATTTTAATGACAACTTTCAACTTCTAATAAACCAAACAGGCACCAAAGGAATCAATCACTGGTATTTGCTCAAAATAATATTTGAAATAATTACATATCCAACCCGGAAAATCATTTCGTACAACAGCTGAAGAACCGATAATTATTTAACTCTAGGAGACCAAAATCCTTTTTTTTCTAACGTAGGAATGATAAAAGCTCATTAGGAATCCATCCACACAGAACGTCCGTGTAGAATATTAAAGGACTGGGTTCCATGACTTATCTGTGAACGAAGACTCAGGTACAAAGTAGTACTATCAGAGCCAGACAAGGTAGTCCTCAGTGTTGTACTGAATGAAAATTACTAATCTAAATGATCTCGCTAAGCATTTCCAGGATTTACGATAGCAAATCAACTCTATTATGCTGACGGCCTGGATTTCTATAAAAAATGTAATTTTATTGTTTTTTAGTAAAAGCAAGAAAGAAATCTTTCTCTGGGGACAAAAAGTGAATGGCTTCCTCCACATTAATCCTACGGAGAGCGCTCTCTCTGAGGACTGACACCCCGTAATGCCGCACTGGTCTGTCCAATCAGAAACTAAGGCCACTGAGGGAAGGCACTTTGTCCTACAGAGGCTTCCGTCTCCTCCAGGAGCCACGCCCAACAAAGCACAGCAAGGAGGCTTTCGTTAAAGGCCTTCCTGATTAACGGAAACACTCCTCACCGCACTCGGGGATATAATGCTCCTTGGTGATCTTGGCTCATCCGGGAACAGAACTCTGGAAGCGAACTAAGTCACAACCGACCTAGGAGAGCCGCGGCAGAAGAGAGCGCTGGAGATGTTATGCCAGGCTCTTTCGGCTGCGAGCGGGGAGCCACTCAGGCTGGCCGAGAAAACAGGCCCTTGGGGAGCAGAAACAAGGACACCGAACAAGTACCCGAACCGGCGGCCTGAGGAAGCCTGGGCACATTGGGGCAGAGAGGCGGACCTCCAGGCGGGGCAAGAGGGCGTGCTCTCGCCCTGTCGCCGCCCACCGCTCTCAGTGCAGCTGCTCCAGTCCCCACTCTTCCTGGCTTCCGGCCTCCCCAGGTCTCCCGGCCTCCCCAGGCCTGCAACCTGTCTGTGCCTGCCAGCCCTCTCTGTGGGCACTGAGGCGTTTCTCGAGTCGTCCTTTCCCGTTGGCCCCTCAGCTAACTCCTTCAGTCTCTCGGTTAATCTTTTCAAGCAAGGCCGCGAAGATCGCAGACTGCCGGTTCCATATTACCATTCTTTCAAAGAGCTAAAGATTTTGCCAGCTGCCTCATTTCGCTCGGAAGCCTAAGGTGCCCAGCTGCCTTATTTCACTGAGGATCCTTCCTATTCCTACTTCGAAGCATGCACCGTCCCTCACTCCACCTCGCCTCTCCTGTCTCTTGCGCCCCTGCTTTGACTACTTGTTCCACGGATCCCTTCGTCGTCGTAGTCAAACAAACCCAGGCTGGTCTCCTCGTGTGCAAAGAAGCCCAAACAAATTAACACTCCCTACGGGGACGAAAGCTTCCTAACACAACACATAATGTGCTTCCCTTAAAAGTGCTACTTTCAAAAGTGCCCTCAGTTCTGCTGGGAACTCGATCGCTTTGCACCATCACAGCTTCCACGTACCCCGTGAAAGTGCGGGGTCTAGACAGATGGACCAATATAGTACGGGAGTGGCCCTACGCGCTTTGATGGTTGCACGCGAACTAAGAGGAAGCCGTGGATCCCATCCCCCCAGGCAAGACGGCCACGTAAACTATCATCTAAAACAAGGACCCCTTTGAGAGTGAACGGGGACACTGTTGAACACTTGGCCAGGTGTAATGGAATCCCGCACACAGAGACAACTACCTTCTTATCGTGGACTCCGACTGCACGGGATGTAGTGGCAGAGCCCAGGGGACAGCCCAGGTCCCCACAGAAAATGCACAGACCCTTCTTATCTCTCACAGAACTAGTTCCTGAAATGTTACCCAGGGTTCTCAGTTCGACTAACTGGCATCACGCTAGTTTTGGTGACTGGTCATAGAGGCTTCCTTAGGCCCACCTCTCAATTCCTTAACTGCTGCTAAGGACTGTAGTCTTACTTAATGTGTTCCACAAAGGGCATCTGCCCAGTTCTTTTCACAGTCTCAAATATACCATATGCTCAAAAACTCACCACAGTAAAACGGTTAATTCTAATCAATGGCTGTAAACAAAGAACACATCTCTCAGTTACAACCCCAAACCAAAAAAGCTTAAAAAGATAAAATACATAATTAATCAACAACATTTCAAAGCTGTTGGGTTTCTGTCTTCGTCGCTCCTCTTGCCATGCACGGTATTTGCTGTGGGCAAAACCAACTCCAATTTCTTCTTTTTAAAATCTTGAAGAGAAACAAAGCATATTTCCTTCTGTTCATCTTTTCCCCTTAAAAGCCTGGGTAAGCTGAAGGAAAAAAAAATCTATGATTATTCTCATCTATTAAGTTATCTTTTCATAAGCAGAAATGCGAACCAAGGAAAGAAGAAAGTGGATATCCAGACAATAACTGCATTCTTTCTAGGAGTCAGTATTTCACCATCTCTGTTATTCTTACACAACAACTACACGTATGTGCTGAATATAGAACTCAGACAAAAACACGCGATGTAGCAGTGTGCAACTCACACACCGTGCCCACTCCCCACACTGTTTTTGCAGACGGCTTTAATGTGTTGTACCAGACCAATACTGACAACAGAAGCTTCAGCTTTTATTGCTGTTAATACCCTGAGCAATTACTGTAACTCAGCAGGAACCTCTGCCCCAAACAGCAACTATCACACTGTAATCAGCATTTCATAAGAGACGCTGTTCAAACATGAAGGCACCTGCTAATGTGCTAAAATTATACAAAAAGGGCTCTGAATCTAATAGGTTTAAAAAAGAAACAACAAACAAGCAAAAAAAGTCTGTAACTTTATTTCACGACTATTATCTTTTCCATGGTGCACTGGTACTACATTTGGTGGTAAAAAAAAAAAAATCATAAAAAAATTAAATTAAATTAAATTGAAATTAAAAAATCACCCACAAAGACAATAAGCAGAAACAGAACAGGAGCAGTAGCCACAAGCAAAAGAAAGCTCATCAGGAAACAAGACCACTGCCCCGATTTTCAGATATCAGTGCAGCATCTGCAAAAGAAATCTTTGGGAGGAAATATGTAAGAAATAGCAAAGACCTCTAAAAATGTTAAAACTTCATACTGATGTAAAATTTGAATAGAAAGTGATTTACAAAACCAAACTGCAAGGCCTCCTTGTAACACAAGCAGGGAAATTAAAAGCAGCCTACCAAGAATAAGTAAGTCACAGAAGCAAATGGCACATTTGACTTTTTTAAAACAGTAAGCATGTGTTACTTATGCAACAAAACTTTAATAAGGAAAATTAAATGGCATGCAATTTTTTAACTAGCTAAATTGGAATACACTAATTGGGTAGTTGGGGTCATTAAAAATGATAAAAAGAAACAGAGGAGACGCAGAGTTAAAGATCTCTTCAGGCTACATTACCTTTCTTTAGACTGAAGTGTCACATACCACATACAGAGTGTCAGAACACAAATGCTGGCAAGCTACAAAGGGTTTTGCAAATGAGAGCATTCACAGATACGGATACATACCTGTACACAACTAAAGAATCAGGATTTCCCTGTATCTAAGCAGGCAGACAGGGTTCACAACCTTCAAGTACAAGGACACCTTTGTGATGTTTCAAAAGATCCCCCAAATGACAGTACTCTGCTGGTATTTCGCATACCATGTTTGAGGAAAACACATAATAAGCTGATTCTTAACTGCGTATTGTCTGTAAATAAAGTGAATTTTTTCACTTTAAAATCACACCAGCATATGAATATATTTGAGAAGTAGTTGCACAAACACATGGGAGGCATATTTTAAACTGAAAATGTTTACTTGCAGACCTCTGTTAAATCTCTGCTGAGATCCAGGGATCCAGAGCCCCAAGGCTGGGAACCACCAGTCTACAACCCAGAGATCTGCCTACCTACCGGGCAATACCAGCACCTCTAAAACTGGGCAGGTTGGCAGTGGGAAGTACTATAGCTCTATACATCCCCAAACCAGACTTCCTTCCCCCAACCTCCAACACCAGGCAACCCCAAGATACACTCAAAATATCTAGGTAAAAGACAGTCATCGCCAAAAACTACTCTCTGGCCCATCTGTATTCTTTTTTTCCAACTCACCACTAATTCCCATATTTACTTCAGGTTCTTCACAATGGCTGAGAAGAAACACACGGCTTCAGAAACTCAAGAAAATCTCTGAAATTATGGCCAAAACAGCTACCAAAGAAATGAAAACTTTGGAAACGTTGTTCACAGGACAAGCTTTATAACAGTAAGTGTTACAAAAGCAAACGGGTAAAACCACTAACTGCCTTACGTGTGTGCTACAGCAGCCAGGCAATTAGCACTCAGAGGTGAACTGGTTATGAAGTCAGTAACCAGGAAGAAGCAGTCCATGGAACTGGAAAGAGAAGGAAGGTACAGAGCAGAAGCAACAGACATTAAAAATGCTTACCAGTTTGAAGTCTTGAATGCTACAGATGAAATACGGCGTGTTTGGCCTCCGACTCTCGATATACACACAGTCTTTAAAAGAAAAAGAAAATTTAAAACAATGGCATTTACCTTTAAGGGAACAAAGACAGGGCCCATAAAGCCACCGCATAAATAAACAAATGACAAAGCACATCTCTTTTATAGGAAAAAAATTTTCAAAGATGAATTGTAAATTACAAATAACTGTAAGCTGGAGGAAAACAGCCCTTGACTTGAGGTCCTTATCGACCACTTTTCTGATCATTTAAAAGAACGTGATAAAGCCTCAATTATTGCTTCCGGGGTACCTGAAGAAGAGGGAGAAGGAAATCTCGTGGGATCAACCATATTTTGACAGAAACACTTCAATCAGGGGAATTACTTGCTCACAGCTACACAAGACAAAATTGTGAATGTCTTACTCAGATAGATGCTCCCATGTCTTCAGAAAGAGGAATGGCTTTGCCAGGGGCTACTTTATTTTTAGCAAATAATTTGTGAGGAAATAAATGAAACATGTGAAGAAGACTAGCTTCAACATGCCATTACAATGACCTTTTCGCCTAAACCAAGAAAACAGAAAGAAGAAATGTAACCTGTTGTGGGTAACTTACTATTATTAAATTGTAACCTAAACACATTTTGGTTTCTAATTATAAAGAAAAAGAAGGCCGCAAATCAGATGGGATGCAGTAAACCAAACCACACTTTTCTCAAGGGAATAAGAGTGTGCTTTCTTAAATTATATTTGACACGGCAATGGTTGGGCAATTATTTCTGATGCTCTCGATAGCTGGCCTCTAAAGGGCTGGTTTAAAGTCTTTAAAATGGCAGGTTAAGATACATTTTTTTTTTAAGGAAGCAATGATTTTAAGGGAAGCAGTAGCTATAAAGGGACTTTAACTAATTCTCCACATGACAACCCAAGATCATCATAAAGCTTAGAATAGGAATCTCTATGTATTATTTACTAAGAAGTAAAGGCATCTGCAGTCCATCAAATTTTCTAGGGATAACGACCAAGATACCCACATTCAAAATGCCACTTGTTGGATCCTTCCTCATGATCCTTCCCAATGAGTGTATCTTAAAGTAACTGAGATGCTTGAGAATACAAGCAGATTCCTCTACTGCCTTATTTCACACACGTGGAGTCAAGAACAAGAAAAGGAGCAGAAATCTGGAGTCATCCATCCAGTGGACAGTCCAGTACCACCACAAGCACTAGCTGACCCAGTAAGAGGTGGATCATGAAGAAAGCCCTCACCAATGACACTTCCTTCCAAAAAAAAAAAAAAAAAGAAACTTCCTGAAAGACATCAGGATTTTTGTAGCCCAGTCAATCCAGAAAATGAAATCTGAATGCCAATCATCTAGGCATCCAGAACGTCCCAAACTGATTTCTTTATTCGGATGTGGACTCAACAACAAAGATTCGATCCCTCAATTCAAGTACAACAGTAGCTCAGGAATAATCTGTTGACTGAACTTTCTCTGTTATTCCAGGGTCCAGGATGCTAGATAACTCTGCTCAATATTCAGGCAACGTCCATTTAACATGCCAATCATCTTAAGAAACAAGAGAACTCTTCCCACTTCGGCAGATGTTTGTCTCACTACCCCTAATTTGGTATTCAAGTAAAAACGTTTCCTAGATTAAAAACACTGCACTTGAACAATTTTGGAACAACCCAAGGATCTTAATTTCTGTGTCCAATTCCTGTTGTACCAAGTACCAGTATTTCAAGTCTCTAGATACCTATTATGTATCTGTCTCACTCAACCTGAACACAAGTTAGTCTACAGGCCCTCTCTTCCTTTCACCCACCTCCTACGGAAAAGCCTGGTCTTCTGTATCTCTTAACACTGTCACACCTAACTATATTCACTGACTTCAGAACTAATGGGTTACCTCCTACCTAATGACTTCCACCTTCTTAAAGTTCATTGGACAAAAACACATGCTGCATACGATGCTTTGGTCCTACACTACATCTCAACCTCCACTGGGCTATAGTATCCAAAACTCCATTACTCTGTCCATGCCAAATTCTCTTCACTCCTTCATGTCCCCAGCACCTACTTTAAAATGAGTTCGCTCCCCAGGCAGTCAATTCTCATGAGGCTCCTCTGTAAAGAAATGGCAACACCTCCCTTCTTAAAAAAAGCTTTTTGTATCCTTTTCATAATCAACAGAATCACTGTAACTATAAACCCTCTAACTCTGAGACTTAAAGTAGCTGTTAACTTGTATACAAAAAAAAGCTTTCCAGAAAAGGAAAGAGAATCTATAATCTTTCATTTCTCACTGCAAAGTTACATTCAGGAAAATGATTATCTGTAAATATACCTGGACGTAACTCTCTTAGAGAAGGGAGGAAAGGAATAAACTGGGATGTCGAGGACGGCCCCTGATAACCCTGCCCCCCTTAACAAGCTTTTGGCAGTCCTGGAGGCCGACTCACACCCCTTGGCCCAAGGAATGCTGCCATTAGGAACAAGGCCGAGTGAGAAAGATCCTTAAACCTGACACATGGAATTACTACATCTACTTATTAATACCTTATTAATAGATAAAAAGTCACCTCTTTCTGTTTAAAAAGCTACCATGTCAACCCAAATTCATCTAAATCCATATAGGAGATTCCAATGCACAGGACTAATCATCTATAAAACAGGTCACTGTATCCAGTGATCTCTATCAGTATCTGGAAACTTATACATGAAAAAGATAAGCTCACTTCATAATTACATAACAAAATTTTTAAAGTCTTTTATTTAAGCAATCGTAAAACACAGAATCACTAAGATCAAGGGTAATATAAACTTTTTTACCATGTCTAACTTGCCACAGAAAATGGAAAAAAAAAATACATTGTTTTAATCTGACTTTTTAAATTCATTATAAAAGTAAAAGCATGAGAAATTATCGTAGAGTCAAATTTTTCTTTATCACCCTCTCATAAAAATTAGGATGGTCCAACTAAAAGAGAACACATCCTAAGGAACAATTTGGAATTCAAGTCTCACAGGAAAAAAAAAACTACTTAGGGTTACCTTAATGATTTTCAAAACAAGGTTAAATGAGGCCAAATACTCATAATAAAAAAATATTTCTCTCTTGTCTCATTAATTAAGCAACTATTTAAGAAAATAACTTTATATAGATGTTTTTAGTGAGCACAAAAATAAAGTGGTTTATTTGGCAAGGGAAAGATGAGAACATAAGTAAAGAGCAATGTTAAAATCTCAGTTGGAATATATGCCCAGTAATCTTTTAAAGCCAAAATGATTTGCCAAGAATCTTCATGCAGTTTATAAGTGCATAGATTGTCTGAAGTGATAAAATTGGTTTCTGTCAGTTGGGTCAATGAGCCTCAACCTGAAAATCTCCCATGGCCAACACATGTACTACAGACACCTTTTTTCTTAGAAGGAAGGAAAGAAAGTAAAGAGAAAAGGAGAAAAGAAAAATGAAGAAAGAAAGAAACTGTTCTTTTTTTTTTTTTAATCACAAACCTAGCAGTTCTGAAAAACCTGAGCAAAGCTGATGCAATCCATTAAGTGCATAATGCACATTTTCAAAATTATCCATACGAAAATGCGTGTTTACCAGATTGAGCAAACGGGTGCTGCAGGGCAAATATATATTTTTTTAATCTTAAAATCAGCAAGCCTGAAATAGGCCAGAAAAATGAGTGAGGCCATTACCATCGGTATCAATTATTCCGAACAATACAAGAGAACTAATTTTTTTTTCTCTACCAGGGGTGTGTGAAATAAAACCACGGGTCTAGGTTGAGGCTTGCTCTCTTAACACCAAGCCTCTGCCAGGGAATGGATCACACAACTGAGTGACCTCAATCCTGCATCCATGATCTATGCAATGATACTGAACAGGGGCGTTTTGGGCTATTTCTCACAACCTCAACAAAGCTCTGTGTCCAAGAATCTATTGTGCCATCTGCAAACAACAGAGCATTTGCTAAGCTGGGGAAGGAAGTCAGCCAAAACATGAAGGCAGATTCTCAAGGCAAAGAAAGCCCTCTCTGCTTTCAACAACCCTCAGCAAATCAGCAGGTTTATGTAAATAGAGCAAGAGCATGGTCCTCTCAAGGGTAAAAACCACAGCCTGAAGCATCAGGCAGTTTGTCATCCCGAAACACAAAGAACCTGTCAGCGTCCTTCCTGACAGCCTCCTCCCAGAGCACAGTGGACACTCTCCTTCACCAACTGATTGGGCAAGCAGCGCTGTGAGCTCAGCATTAAAGCTGGGGTCACAATGCACAGGCAGTGCTTGGCCACGGTGCTCTGTCCTTTAAAGAATTTCCCTCCTGTTAATGTGTTTCTGCTTTTTAATCTTTGAAATACCTTCTCGTTCCTTCGCAAGGAACTCCAATATAATTTCCAATAGAAAATCTTCTACCTGTTTAAAAAAAGGGGGGGGGGGCATGCATAAACAGACTATCTCACAAATAAATTTCCCAGAGACCCAGCTGGGTGACACAGTGGTGGACAAGGAGGTACACTCTCAGGACTGCTCTGTTCTTCCATGTTCCATTTCTCTTACACAGGATTCCTCTACCCAGACACTGAACCATTCAGTGAGGTAACAGCCGACTGGTCTATTGTGACAGAATCAAAAGTCTACAAGTATCTCACTAGTTAATACGGGTGTTCCCAAATGCCCAACATACAAAAGGGTAATGCAGCTCTACGCGCATGCGAGAAACAACACTGAAATCCCAATCCACAGAGCGTGGCCTCGGATGGAGGAGCCCCTCTCACCGCTTCAGCAGCCTCCCCATCCGTACAACAGTCAAATCCATCACCATTCCCCACTCTGTATCTAACAATACACTACATTCCAGAATAAATACTCAAAAATTACACAAGGAACAAATGACCTGAACAGAAACAGAAAAGTTCTATGAGATCCTCATAAGAATGTTGTTCTGCTCAGGGCACCTGGGTGGCTCAGTCGGTTGAGCGTCCGACTTCGGCTCAGGTCATGGTCTCGCGTTTCGTGAGTTTGGGCCCCACGTCGGGTTCTGTGCTGGCAGCTCGGACCTGGAGGCTGCTTCGGATTCTGTGTCTCCCTCTCCCTGTGCCCCTCCCCCGCTCACACACTTTGTCTCTGTCTCTGTCTCTCAAAGATTTTTAAAACTTATTAAAAAAAGAATGTTGTTCTGCTCCATCAGTATGAACATAAAGGATGCTATTTTCTAATAAATATTTCTTTAAGAAATAACTGCAGGAATGTCTTTTTAGTTTTCTACCAGATTCTTCAGTGTGCAAGGGACACATCATCTGCGAACAGTGGAGAACTAAAAAGAGAAAAGGAAACAAAAACTGGGAAAACAGAACCTCAGTAAGTGAAATCCTCTCAAGTGTTTACCTTTATCCTATGTTCAGACCCTGAAAACAGTCACCAAAATTGACCTGCAACATCGTAAAGATTCTAAACTCAGTGGAAAAAAGATCTCAAGTAACACATCCTTGGTCCCTTCCTTTTTAAACTTCATGAAAATTAAATTCCATGTATTCCGGGGCGCCCGGGTGGCGCAGTCGGTTGAGCGTCCGACTTCAGCCAGGTCACGATCTCGCGGTCCGTGAGTTCGAGCCCCGCGTCAGTCTCTGGGCTGATGGCTCAGAGCCTGGAGCCTGTTTCCGATTCTGTGTCGCCCTCTCTCTCTGCCCTTCCCCCGTTCATGCTCTGTCTCTCTCTGTCCCCAAAAAAATAAATAAACGTTGAAAAAAAAAATTAAAAAAAAAAAAATAAATTCCATGTATTCCAATGTCTACAGGTTCCCAACTAGCACTACAAAGCTAACACCGGCTTTTATCCAAAATCAGAAGACCATATACTTCTAGCAAATATCCATCTGTCATTATCCTCACTGCTAATAGGAAATTAGATGATGAGAAAAGACAGCTGGGAGGTGGGGGGAGCGGGTCATAACTAAAAGAGACTCTGTTCCAATTTCCCACTTTTCATTTCCTCCTCTAGACGTCAGAAAATCGTCTAGAACATCCAAAGCTTAAAGACTGATCCAAAACAATCATCTTTCTAACTTGAAGAAGTGATGCTAAGGTTTTGGAATAACTGCTGCAGCAAGACCCCACCCACCACGCCCCCCCCCCCAAATCCATCATACGCTACATGGGCTTGAAAACTCCGTAAAACAAGAGAAAGCAAGATCATGCCGCCCGCAGCAGCAATCTTACCAGTTACTCTGAAGCTCTGAGGACTGGCCCTAGGGTAACACTCTTACTCAAGCAAAGAGCGTCTGACGCACTCTTATCACCATTTCCTTCTGCAAACGTTCCTTAAAAAGCCCTCCTTGTGATCCACACTGAATCCCAATTGTGAAAAAGACCTAGGCAGCTTAACATCCAAACTCCGGTTAAGTGATGTGGATCTCTCTTACAGTTTCTAACGACTGTGTTTGTGCAGAGCTTTTGTGCCGTAAGAGAACACACAGAATCTAGCGGGGAGAGGAGGATCTACCTTTAAAAATCAGCAGTGGCACCTGCCCCATGGAAGCAAAGTGTGTTAGTGAGGGCGCCAGAGACATGGAGGAGGCGGACTTCAAGCCCACTCTCACTCCTGCTGCCACACTGTACCTACCTTTTTAGTGCCTGAGAAGGTGGGTGAGAACCCCACCCTCAAATCAGTGGATCCTATCGAACAACTGAATTCTGCTATAAATTTGCTATTTAGGAGAGGATGACTGATTGCTAACGAAAATAACAACAGGTCCCCACGGCAAAGATTACAAACTGGAACATGGCTGAAATATGTACATTTCGGAAACCAACGCAGATAGAGTTCAAACACTTGTAGGAACACTCTGCCCAGTAATCACAGGAAGAAACAAGCAGTGGTGGGCTGGAGTGAAGGCTCCTCTCGCCCCACATGGCTGACAACAAACAAATCGCTAGTCTGATCTGGTGTCATGTCCTGCAGAGCAGATTTCAAGCAACACTGCTGGCTCCTACTCAGAAAACAATGCGCTGGGAGCCTGTGCTTCACAATAAATGGCTCAACCAATTTGCAGTGCTCACTGGAAATACACAGGAGAATTCACAATGCCTGGACTATAATTCTTATTTGGCAAATGATTTTATTATAAACTGGTATCATAGTGAATCCATTTTCTTTACGGTTTTTCTGCTAGTGTTTAATGGACCGTCAGTATAATTTAGATTTCATCTATTTAAACTCATTCAAGCCTGGCTCCTGATTGTACAGTAAATGGAACATATTTCTATTCAAGGAAATTAATGACAGTTAATTGTAGTCTGCAGCTCTCAATTTTGTAAAAGCAACTGTTTCACAGTTCAAGCATCAAGCTACAGAATTTCCCACACCAATTATTTGTGTGTGTGCATTATAGGCTCCACATCTTATAAGCCTTCCTTGCAAGACTAATGTATATGTTCATAAAATATTTCTTCCCATTCAAGTATTTATTACCAACTTCTCAGAAAGAGTTAGGACTTAAATATAACTAACGGCTGGGAAAATAAAAGTTTAGTTCTCAGTCTGACAGAGAGATGCTCTATTATGGGTTTTTTTTTTTTAGCTAGCAACACTGAAGATTAAAATTTCCTACTTTTTTTTTTACTATTAAACAATTTTCTTATATATTTCAAATAAATCATAATGTAGACATTAACTGAAATTTATTAAAAGTAGGTTAAACTTACCATATGGATTTAGATCTACAAACAAGGTACACAACACATATTAATATTCTACTGAATTGCTTCTGAGACTGATAACTCTGTTTCACAGAAATTTACCTGGGTTTCATTTACCAGGCCACACAATCCCATGAGTGATTCTCTTCTTGAGTGATCAGTCTGTCACCTAAACATCCACACAGCTGTGTGAGAAACACTTAACGGAGAAAAAGGCATGCAAAAAAGTGCCTTAAAAGAAACTTATCAAATCAAGAGCCAAACAATAATAAGGCAAGCATCCAGAATTTGCTACCCCAAAATTATAACCACCAGAGTCATTCACTGACTGACAAATTGCAATTCACACAAAAGTATGAGAAGGAAAAGAAAACCACAAGCTACTCTTTTCATTCTTTTTCAGTGGACATTTACATCTACTTAACTGGTCCCTGAATCGCCTATAACCACATTCTGCCCTGTTCCATGAACTCCCTCATGCTGTTGCCCCTATTAGAGATGCTCTGCTTCTACCTGGTCCTATTGTAATTCTGCCCCAACTCCAAGACCCAAATCAAGGTCTTCATGGTCCTTCATGTTTTCCGCAGTATCACCAACTTATAGTCTGTCCTATTCAGTTAGTATTTGCCCACTCACTGCCTGCCAGTTACTAACGCACAACCCTACTTGAATAATTTCTCCCTATAAAATGAAAGATCAAGAACTAGAATCCTGTCTACTTTTGTATCTTGCCCCGCCTCACCTCCACAAAATGCCTTGCACAAAGTTATAGATACAGAAGATTGTATTATGTTATCGACTGATCGATATGTCACTAATACTATTGCTGACATCTAACATACCTCATTAAATTCTACTAGCTTATTCCAAAACTACTCCAGGCCTCAAATTTATTCTCAGCTTTAATTTATATAAACTTCTAAGAGCAAATGAAACCCTACTCCCTGACTCTCATTCTATCCGTGCCTCTTCCGTCTCCCCTTAAATCATTATTGTTTTAATTTGGGTTTTTGTTGTTACTATTGTTTTTGGCCAGGTGTTTATTTTAAAATTAAAGTCAAAGACCAAAGAAATTTCAAAAATAATTTAAAACCTCTACTCACTTTCACATGACTGAAAAAATATGGAGACCTCAGATTTCCATTAAAGATCTTCAGCCCACTGTGAATTATGTCATTTTATAAGTACTCAACAGGTATTTGCAGAAAAAATTCCACCTACACAACGATTTCCAATTACCTACCTCCTTGGCATTCTACGTGTGGCAATTTTGCTTTATAACATATATATCGTTCTCAGCCTAGAATGGGGGGAAGGTGGGATCTTTTCTGGTAATCTGCTACATCATTCTCAGGCCAGAATGGCGGGAGTGGGGAGAGGGGGATCCTGTCTGATAACCTGCTCTGCTAATCGCCATCTACCTGTCACTTTTAGAATCAAAATTAGCAAAGATCTATGCAAGGTAGCAGTATTTAAAGGATCTTAATGCGCCTTGATTCCCAAGAATGACGAGAGATTCAGTTTACCTTCTGGTGTAAGAAGCTCTGGCCGCTTTCTACATGAAACTGCGCCCGACACGCTTCAAAACCTGCGTGCAGCCGCTTTGGGCCAATATAACACTTAATGAGACTTTTCCTCTCTGTAATCTGTACCTCGTAAAAATCATGTTTTGAACATCTGCTGAGAGGAAATGAATCAGAACTTTGGGGGGGAAATAAGACTTCTCTATTTGAAGTAGTAAAGGCAAATCCTGTCAATATTATATTAAAGCTAAAAAATGAAGATACGTACAAGCTACAAGAAACATAATCATAAACTCATAAAATGTTCACACACAGACTTACTGGGCACCAGCTACAAACCAGCTAAGTGCTAGAGATACCGAGATAAATAAAAATACTGTCCTTCCCTTGACAAGCTCACCATCTAGTATCAGAGCTGGACGTGGAAATAAAAACATAACTATATGTAGGCAATAATTTTAATTGCACTTGTGTTTTAGTGTCTGTGTGGAGACTGCTAGGGGAGCATAGCATTCTTGCTTACAAACAGACGCCTCGCACGGCCTGTGGCCCGCCTCCATTAGAGCTGGTTTTATAAAATGACTGAACTCTGGTCATGGGATATAAACAGAACTGCTGTATTTCAACTTCTGGAAACTGATTACTGAAGGAGGAGGTCCTGCTCTCCTTATCCTTCCTGTCAGCCTGAAGGCAAATGTACTGGCTGGAGGTGGAGCATGAAATGGATCACAAATGACACCGGGAATGGAGGCCACACACAATAAAACGACAAAACCTTTGACTGTAGCTTAAGAGCCAGGCCAAGAACTTACTATTCACGGTTCGGCCTTTCTGGCCAATGTATACAAATATCTTCACTTTAAAACAGGGCAAAATATTTAAATGACATTCATGAACAAAGTGACATCCAAAACAATGATTTGGGAAAACCATTCTAATTTCTTTTAATAGGAAAAGCTAGGAAGGAACAGATAACCCTAACAAGTGTATAAAAACATAGAATGCAGTGCTCAATTCAGGATGACTAAAATAGCCTGATTAGATAGCATACACTATTACTTTCCAGTAGGATTAAGAATTAATCCCCAGAGGCAGATACAATAAAGCAGAACAAAGTCTACAACTGCCTCCCTGAAGAGACGTCACAGCTAAGTCAAGTTTCTAAGCTGTGACTCTAACCGAGGGTTTCACAAGTAGGAATAAGGGAAGGTAGCTTCTCATGCAAGTTGAATGGCATCGTGTGCAGGGGGCAGGTTGATAGTGTCCACTGGCACCACTCGGGCTTTCCCTTTCTTCTCCACTTCCTCGTGGGTCTGATTTCAGGACTTCAGAGACAACACGGGGCTGTTCCTCCAACAAAAACACAGGCACCACTGACAACCAAATTTTCTGGAACGTTTTATCATTTGTAAAAGTTAATGCTGACCAGAATTCATATTCCACTAAGGTCTCAGAATATAATCCACATTTTACTCCACACTAGAAAGAAGACATTCCCTCTAATGTCTGTCACAGCTTTAGCTCCTCTTTCCAGGCCATTAAGTGCAGATAAAAAACAGAGCGCACAAATGTGTCTGATCCATTCTCTGAAGTGAAGATTTACCATCCAAAGATGATGCAAAGTCTTCTGCTCTAACTAGAGAACGCTTTTCCTATTTCAAAACCACAAATTCAGTCCACTTGCAGGGGCCAAAGTCCCATTGTACATGAGGGCTAATTCAAAAAAGTTGTAATAGCAGTACATTAAAAATCTCCGGACATCCAGACATACCCTTTAACTCAGCAATTCTATTCCTAGGGAGAGTGAGCAGAAATGAATATATAAATTTTCACCACTACTGTTTATAATGGAAAATATTTGGAGAGAACCTAAAATCCAACAATATACAACTAGTTGTTATAGTTGTTATGGTATCGATCCACTAATGTGGGTCCACCTAATGTTTTTCATGCCACAGATGCCTTTAGCAATCTATACACAACTTATCAAAAACTATTTTTTTTGTTTTACATTCACACACACACAAAAAACATGCACTGAAATACTTATTATGGCATGAGAAAAAAATATTTGTAATACATGTACCTCTTTATTGACTCATTAAATAATAAAAATTAACTAAATTTTATTCCCTTAATAACATTCATAATTTTGAAGTAGTGACATCATTTTCAGGTATTTTTCTCTACGTTATGTGATATAGGAATATCTGTGATTTATATTGGTGTCACAGTTACTGCCAACATTACTATGGCTTATTGCCTATCTTCATAATTGAAGCATAATTGGATGCTAAATGTCATCTGAAACGTAATGAATTACTGAAAATAAAGATACAATTTTTACCCACCCAAGTTCACAGTCTCCTGAATTATATTCACATTCCCCTGAGGTGACCATGGACCCTTCCAGGTTGAGAACTCCAGCATTAATGGTATAATATGCAGTAGTAATGATTCAAATTTATAATTACTGGCATGACAATAAATTCAGGACATGTTAATTTCAAAAGCATTATTACAAAACAGTGAACAGCCTAATCCCACACGTTGTTTACTATGGAAAGTGGACACACAACAAAATAACAATAGGTCCGTGGTTTTGAGATTTTTAATTTTTGCTTATCTGAACATTTCCATTTCCACATTGTTTGCTCATGAAAAAGAAAGAAAAAAAGAACAAATGCAGGAGGGAAATTTTGCGGGGGGGAGGGAAAAAAAAGAAAGACCTATAGCCAAGTTTTATAAGTGCATTCACAGGGCAAAGGCAAAAAGGTACAGGTGAATCCAGAGGAGAGAACACAAAATGGGACCACCTCTAATCAGCACAGAAGGTGAGTTACAGAAACAATACTGAAATGGGAGTTGGAAATCCATACATGGCTCTACCGGATGCCACAGCACTGAATATCCTAGCAGCTGGGAGAGGATAGAAGTAAAAGATAACAAAACTGCGGGTCTCTACCGACAGGTAGCCTCCACCAATTGGGATCTGAGCGCCAAAAGCACTCCAAGTCCAGGATGCCAAATATCTACTTTTTGGATAGGTGCAAACTTTAAAAGCATTCTAGTTGATAAGCCTGAAAGACAGGCCAGGGGTTTTCTCCCTCCAAAGGTCTTCTAGCCAGCACACAGAGCAAACTGGAACCCAGGTATCCATCATTCAGCCTGCAATGTGGGGTATAAAACCCCTTGTAAGGAAGAAGCATGATCTCTCCCAAGTCTGAATGCTGCTGCTGGCGTTAATTCTCAAACACAAACCCCAGAACTTTAGTTATATTTTTGCACTATGGATTCGTGGTCATTAAAACACTACTTTTTAGCTTTTACTGTTCCTGACAATATAAAAACACAACATACCGGGTGAGATGTTTGACATTTCCCTTCCCTCTACTAAAGAGGAAAAAAAATTGTAATTCTCGAAAGTATGGTTAACAGCCCTCAATCAATTTGGTAACTGTGTGCACAGTGCCTGCGTTTTACAATACCAGCACAGGAGGATGACAGACCAAGCAGGAAAACTACCACCTGATAATAACAACAGCCTGCCTCAGAGCCTACAGTTACCCACAGCTTTACTAACGGAGCACAAATTAAAATGTTAATGTAAAAGCTGAGAATAATGAAAAGTAACGTACTAAAATAAGATGAAAAATAAGTATTATAAACTCACTCCATTCCCCCTTCTTTAAAAGGAACTTACAGCTATATAACCAACTCCCCCAACGTTTCATTTTACTGTATCAATCTCTATTGATCAGGTTAAGGTAAGCCACTAACACACCATCTGTCAAGCAGCAACATCTGCCCAGCACACAAAGAAAGCCAGAACAACGCCTACAGCCTTTAGAGGGAATATAAAACAACTCTATCTTTGTAGTTTACAGTTCGGTTTATACATTTCACTAAGCATCAAAACTGGACAACACTGAAGAGGTGTTCCTTCTAAAGGCAACTGTATCAGGAAATTTAGAAATAGAAGTGAGAAAATGAATTCAGGGGTCAAATGAGTGAACAAATGTAGACTTTCTTTCATATATAGCATATAGTATGCTGCCTGATTAGTTTGAGCACATATTTAAGGGTGAAATAATGAAAAAGATGTAAAGGTACTGGATACTTAAGGTATTCATAATGATAAAGGGTCATTATGTGTGAATATAATAGACTTGGTAATGTGACTTCAGAAGTTTATCCATTTCCAGGCATTTTATTTATTTTTAACAGAGAGAGAGAGAGAGAGAGAGAGAGAGAGAGAGAGAGAGAGAGAGAGAAGGAGAGAGACAGAGTGCATGAGCATGCACAAGCAGGAGAGGCACAGAGGGAGAGAGAGAGAATCTTCATCAGGCTCCATCCTCCATGCAGAGCCCAACACTGGGCTCGATCCCATGACCCTGGGATCATGATCTAAGCTGAAATCTAGTGTTGGACACTCAACCAACTGAGCTACTCAGGGGCCCCATTTCCAGGCATTTTAAGCGTTAACCTAAAAGAACCAGGTAACTTATTTAACTGCTCCCGTCTATTTCAGCGTATTAAAAATGTATTACCAAATTTATACCAACACAAACATATAAAGGAGTAGAAAAGC
Source organism: Felis catus (assembly GCF_018350175.1). Lineage (NCBI taxonomy): Eukaryota > Metazoa > Chordata > Mammalia > Carnivora > Felidae > Felis > Felis catus. The sequence goes on from NC_058375.1 coordinate 6,016,677, forward strand.
GTATTTTTACTTTCGGTAGTTTTCACGGTATTCAGATATCTTCAAAGGAAAACTCATGTACACAAGTATCTATTCTATAGTACTTAAATGCTTTACAAAAGGAAGACATTCTTGTACACATCCATTTTAAAGTAAGTCAACAAACATAAAACCCTGCTCCATCTTTAAATTCACAGACAATGTTTTTAATCTTGGAAAGTCTGGTTTTCTCAGCTGGTGAAGCCGTCAGAATAAATAGAAGGCAGCATCTGGAAAGATGACAAACACATGGGTCAACGTCAACTACAAGCCAATCCCTGTCACGAGTGGAGCCAAATTCCAGCATTTCAATTTCAATGATGCTCTCCAACTCAAATATCACCATGCCACTTCAGATCAAAATTGTTTCCTTTTAAAAAGAGCTTTTTACAAAACTGATAGAGTGTAACAGATTAAACAACTCTTTCAGCAATTTCCTCAGCTACTACAAAGCAAGGCATCGATGTATAATTATAATAAAGGGAACATTTAACAATTAATTGAGCCAGCAAAAGCTAAACCTCCAGAGCTTAGGAGTTCACACGCTTGCTCACTAAGCAAAAGGGCCGAGGATTTTAACATAACTGCAGGAAATCTCAGTCCAATTAGACTCTAAGTAAATATAAATCTTGTTCCACTGTGATTGGGACTCTGTTCGTCACAGTCCATCAGGCTGATTTCGGTAACCGGCTTGGAGATTCAAACAATAGAACCCCGCCCCTCTGTGGTCTCTCCCCATGCTGTGGTGTTAATCCAGTTTCTCCAGGTTCTGTGCAGGACAGAAAAGTCTCTGGAAGGCTGCTTGCTGGCTTGCTTTTACAACCAACCGACAAATAAGACTCCCAAAACACATCACACAACTGTGAGGTGATACCGTCTCTGGAGATATTGATGATTTGGGCCAGTTTATAATGGTGACATATGAACTAATTTACTTTCTTTCCTCATTCAGTTTCTATGTAGGGGAGATGTATATACACTCAAAAAGAACACAGAAATAAACACAGGGCTTCAAAGTGGCATGACCTGGGACGGCAACTACTTCACCGGGATATCTTCTCCACTGGCAAACTTCTTGAGAAGAATTTATGCTGAATTAACCGGGGGGCTGGTGGGGGATGGGGTGGGGGGGATCCCCACAACTACCTTATTCATAAAGCATCTTTCTATGCCTCATAGAGTCTGATGAGAAGCAGGAAAAATTACAACTTAATGTCAACAAGTTTCAACAATACAAGCAAATAAAAAGTATTTTTTTAATTTAACTAGATAAAGCAAATTAAAATTTTAAAGGTAGCACAAAATACTAGGTGGTGAAAGAAGTTTAAGGATTATTAGAACAGGCAGAGTTAGAGGTCATGGCAGGAAACCCACACAGCAGAGACTGTCACTATGGCCTATAGGTCAAATCTGACCCCACTGCCTGTTTTTGTAAGACCCACAAGCAAAGAATGGTTTTTACATATTTTAATTGAGGAAGGGAATATTTCTCGACATGTGAAAATAACACAACTCTAAACGTCAGTGTCCACAAATAAAGTTTTATTGGAACACAGCAATGCCCATTCATTTGTATCTTGTCTATCTATTGCTGCTCTTATGACACAAGGGCAGAATCGAGTTGTTACAACAGAGACTCCATGGCCTACAGCAAAGCTGGAAACATTAACTATCTGGCCCTTTACAGAAAAAGTTTGCTGACCACTACTCTAGAAATGCTAACTAAATAAGTAAAGCAGCTCAAATGACAATGTAAATTTTATGCCATAGAAGACTACACTATAAAAGGGCTTTGATTTGAAAATGACACATTTGATCTGCAGTGTTATGTTTATAAATTGCTCAAGAATTTTTCTAGAGGCAATATCAAGTATACTAGCCTGAAACATACACAATAAAGCTTTTAACTAACGCCTTAACAAGGACAGTAGCGTGCCTCTAACATCACGTCTCCAAATTCCTTGTCATGTCCCTCATCATCTGGGCTAAAAACTCAGCTCATCTGTGAATCCAGATCAGGGATGGAAAATGTTCCCATATCTGCACTCAAGAAAAACATAGTCAATTGATCAGAGCACTCCTCCCAAATGTACTACATTCACCCTCAATCACCTGGAAAAGGAGATAAAATCCATTTGCCATCTAATTTAGATGATCTATTTTTCTCATCTAGTTTGGTTTTCTTTACCATTCATTCTTCCTTTATTGTAGTTCTTGTACCTTCTTGTGTGAAAACCATGTTCGCAACTTGGCAGACAGGGTGACAGTGAACAACAGGTAAGCTTGCTCTCTGATATCTGTGAACGGGTATTAATAAGGCAAGCTGTGTACCATCAATTAAGAAAAAAAAATACTGGGCTTCTTAGTCCTTTTATCGAAATATCGAGTATGAAGGGGCTTTTGATAAACCCTGCATCTTGCCTTTTTTTTTTTAAACTTCATATAACGTTTTGAATTAGCTAGATAGATGCAGGGTCTACTGTGACACCCTCCTGCCCCTACCCCCACCACCCCCCCACCACACACACACAAAAGCCAGCTTTCCATATTCAACATGATGTACTCCAGAAGGGGTCTCAAGAGGCAATAACTAAACTGGATAACCAATACCACCAAAACAAAAGCTCTATCAACTATGGCAAACTCAAATCATAGCTAGACACAAGTCCAATTCAGACACGTAATTACTCATAACCAGGAGTGCACCACGACTGACCCACCAGAGTGAGGTCCTGAAGCCAAAGCCTATGTCCAACAGGAGCCACGTTAACATCAACAGAGAGGTTTGAAAGCAATGTCCACTATCAAAATAACTTTAGCCAACAATTCCGTGGGTTTCCAGTTTCTTTATTGAGATATCTTTTAAGTAACGAAAAGTTGTGTCTGAGCCTACTCCTGTGTCACTGAATAACTTCATAAGATGTCACTAGTCAGACAAGACCGTGTGAACGAGTGAGCATGCCGCCAGACATTTTAAATATTCATAAGGATTACATAGGGCTGAGAAAGTGAAGAACACAAAATCCTATTATCAGGGCCAAAGATCTTCATTTTTGGAGAGGAAGCACATACACCCTGGGATCCCCATCATGTTCAACTGTCCGTAGAAGCAAACCTGAAATGAATGTTTTAAAGCGAGGAAGGGGGCAGACAGTCAACCACAAGAGAGTTGCAGACTTCTGTGGCCAAAGAATAGGTGAGGCGAGGTGAGAAGCCGCCTCCTTTCAGAGTTTTGGAGATGGAGGGCTAAGTGACCATAAAGATCATCCTTTAGCAGGTGTACGGATCTGAAAAGGTTGAACAGTTGAAAAACCTGTCATTAAAAATTAAGTCACCCGAATTAACTGAGGTAGTAATGACCTCCTTAAACTGATATCCTTTATCCCTGCAAAGATTTAGAATTGAGAAAGATTTAAGAAAATCAACAGTATACTGGGCACCTGGGTGGCTCGGTCAGTGAAACACACCTGCCTTGGGCTCAGGTCATGATCTCACGGTTTGTGAGTTCAAATCCCGCATCGGATGAGCTCAAGCCCCACTTTGGGTGAGCATGCATGAGCCCTGCTTCAGGTGAACACGAGCCCCGCTATGGGTATTTAAAACAAACAAACAAGAACCTGCTTCAGGTGGCCCTACTTCTCTCTCTCTGTCTCTCTCTCTGCCCCTCACTCACTTGTGCCCTCTCTCTCAGAAAAAAAAAAAAAAAAAAAAAAAAAAATATATATATATATATATATATACTATATTAACATTTTCTGGATTAATAAAGAAGATCAGGAAATATTCGATATTTTTATTCTTTTTATAGTTAAAGGAATTTGGCTTACAACAACAGACCCATAATTCCAATTTTAAAAAGTAAAACCTAGGACTTTATTTTAGGCCTGGTCTTTTCTAAAGAAGCCCTCCAGGGGCGCCCGGGTGGTGCAGTCGGTTGAGCGTCCGACTTCAGCCAGGTTACGATCTCGCGGTCCGGGAGTTCGAGCCCCGCGTCGGGCTCTGGGCTGATGGCTCAGAGCCTGGAGCCTGTTTCCGATTCTGTGTCTCCCTCTCTCTCTGCCCCTCCCCCGTTCATGCTCTGTCTCTCTCTGTCCCAAAAATAAATAAATGTTGAAAATAAATAAATAAATAAAGAAGCCCTCCATATCTACGTATACTCACTTAATCCCCATCACAGGCTTGAGGTGGGTACTCTGATCCCCATTTGGCCTATGAAGAAATAAAAGCACAGAAGTTGTCCCTCGCCACCTCTGCCCACCCTCAGTGGTAGATTGTGCTGGAATGTCGTCTCTCTATGTGAAATGGATTCAAACATGCAGTTGGGATTGAAACCCAGCAGTTGGGATTCAATGCCCAGCACTGAAATAGCTAAGGTACCTTTTTAGGTTCACTTCATTAATAGGTCTAATTTACTTCATTTATAAGAAGTTAAGTATTTGAGAAGATCTGTGTTAATAGCTCCCTTAACAATAGAAATCAAATATTTAATTATTTCCAAGTCTAAATACTAAAGATACTAACTACTTTATAAATAAGACCAATCATAATTCAAAAGCCCTTAAAAGTGATTGTTAAAACTTGTTTAATTTATAAGGGTTAAGATAAGTAAACTGGACTTTTTTAAAGTAAAGCAGGGTAAAAAAAAAAAAAAAAGTAAAGCAGTATCCTTTAATTTATAACTTTAACAAACTGAATACCAATTTTTCAAACCAAAGTATACCTTTTATATATGTCTTTGTATGTGTGTATATATATACACATCATCTTTTCTGCACATAAATATCAGCCTTAAAGACCTTTCCCAAGAAGGTCCCAAGATCAACTGCTCTGTATGTATTTACTGCCCAACCTGTAAAGAGGGCACATTTAAGACATGCTATTCAAGAAAGGCCACCCAAGAAACACAGGGTGAACACTCAAGTCTGTAGTCACCACCCCTGACTGTGCTAATAAATATTTGGGGAATGGATGATGAAGCACCTAGAATGTGGGATGCAGGTAACTGAGAGAAGACTGCCAGAAACCTACATTCCTGAATTTGATGATTAACTGCTCATAAAGATAACTTCAAGAAATTACCAATTGGGGCACCTGGGTGCCTCAGTCGGTTGAGCACCTGACTTTGGCTCAGGTCATGATCTCGCGGTTCGTGAGTTCGATCCCCTCATCAGGCTCTGTGCTGACAGCTCAGAGCCTAGAGCTGCTTCGGATTCTGTGTCTCCCTCTCTCTCTGCCCCTCCCCTGATCGTGCTCTCTGTCTCTCTCTCAAAAATAAACATTAAAAAATTAAAAAAAAAAAAAAGAATTACCAATTAACACACTCTTGCCATTATCAAGGGTGATTTTTAAGGCTACATACGAAACATTCTTGTTTCTTTTTGAGTACACAGTTTTAGAACACATTCTGATTCATTGTTTCTCAGGTATGTAATAACTTCTACTGTAATACTGTGTATTATGAGGCTGGGAAGACCTAGAGTTCCGCAGAAAATGCCTCTAAAAATTAAAGGGCTTATATAAAACACAGGGAAAGGGGCAGATCCCTCAAAACCTACACAGCTCAGAAATCAGATTATTACATCTCCCTAAATCAGTAATTATACCTCAAGAAATACCACAGCCCGCGTAGGCACCCCAGAGCGGCTGAAGGTTGCTTCAGGGAATATTTCGAATACCTAAAACAACAGATGCTGGCCTGAAGGCACCAAAACAATACAGATTAACCTGGAGTTTCTGTGAAGGTGAGCACAGCAGGCAAGGTGGCCTGCCAGAGTCAAGTGTGTGAGGTGGGGAGGGCCGGCTTTCTCAGCGGGGAGAGAAGCCTAGGGCACAGGTGCTCATTATCTCATTTCATTTTAAATAGAGATGAAAGGGTTCATGCCAGTGCAACAGTCAAATTAAAGGTTTAATTTCTCACCTACTTTTTCCTTTTCTGCTAAAATGTAAGACTACACTGTAACACAGGATTAATTATACAGTATAAACTCTGCCCCTCTATTCACATTCCTCTTGCTTAGGAACAGCTGCGTAGGAACCAGCACAAACTGTACATTCCACTGACCTCACTCCTCTATTTACTGATCACATACACAGCAAAATGAACTATACTATAAATAATATAAAGATAATATAAACATCCGTATGTTGTTACAAGTTCTCACCGAATTCAGTGTTACAGTGAGAGTCTCCCGATGAAGTGGCACCTAGTGAACATGTGTCATTTTCTAGCCGGCTCTCACCTATTCCCCCTACAGAAAGGCATCCTATTTCATTGTGGGGAATTACCTTAGTCCAACCACACGCAGTTTTAAGGGGGAGCAATAAATCAAGGTTTCTTTTTTTTTTTTTTATTTTTTTTAACATTTATTTATTTTTGAGAGACAGAGAGAGGCAGAGCATGAGCATGGGAGGGGGAGAGAGGGAGAGACACAGAATCTGAAGCAGGCTCCAGGCTCTGAGCTGTTTGTTAGCACAGAGCCCGACACGGGGCTCGAACTCACGAACTGCGAGACCGTGACCTGAGCTGACGTCGGACCCTCAACCGACTGAGCCACCCAGGCGCCCCAATAAATCAAGGTTTCTGTCCTTTTTTATCTAAGACACAGACATGCAATTCAAGCTTGACCAACTGAATTTACTCTTCTGTGAACATGCCTCAGGCTGAGTGACAGCAAGGACAGGAAAATGCTGTGGGGGCACCCACGAAGATTGGTCATTAGTTCCTGCGGACCAAAAATAAGAACTGCCCTCATTCCAAACAGGTTTCCATCCAACCTGTAAGATACCCTATCAATAAATTATTTTTGTCTGTGATGTGACCAATGTTCTCCAGCTTTGCATTCAGAAAACTTTAACAATACAGTATGATCACTTTTATTAAATCACAAAAAACTACGTATTTCTCTTTCAGTTGCTGAGTTAAGGATTCAAACCTAGTAATCAGCATTAGCCTAAATATTCTGGAACAATGTACCTCTCCTGGCTCAGCGTATTTCCCATAATTGTTATGCATTTACCTTCTCAACAATCATTCTGTGTGTGTGTGAACTGAGAAATAATTTCCAAAAGCAGGCAAGATGCTAGCTAATCGCAGAAGCAGGGAAACAAACAAGAAAACAAACAAAAAAATGAAGAAAAATAGCAAACTAATCATACCATTTGCATTTTCCAAGAAATGGGCCTCATCTATCTCTTTTGCACTGCTGGTGGGAATGCAAACTGGTACAGCCTCTCTGGAAAATAGTATGGAGGTTCCTCAAAAAGTTAAAAATAGAACTACCCTATAACCCAGCAATTGCACTACTAGGTATTTATCCAAGAGACACTTGTGTGCTCTTTCGGAGGGGCACATGCACCCCCATGTTTATAGCAGCACTATCGACAATAGCCAAAGTATGCAAAGAGCCCAAATGTCCATCGATGGATGAATGGAGAAAGAAGATGTGGGGTGTGTGTGTGTGTGTGTGTGTGTGTGTGTGTGTGTGTGTGTGTAACGGAGTATTAGTCGGCAATCAAAAAGAATGAAATCTTGCCATTTGCAACTACGTGGATGGAACTGGAGGGTATTATGCTAAGCGAAATTAGAGAAAAACAAATATCATATGACTTCACTCATATAAGGACTTTAAGACAGAACAGATGAACATAAGGGAAGGGAAGCAAAAATAATATAAAAATAGGGAGGGGGACAAAACAAAAGAGACTCTTAAATATGGAGAACAAACAGAGGGTTACTGGATGGGGTGTGGGAGGGGGATGGGCTAAATGGGTAAGGGGCACTAAGGAATCAACTCCTGAAATCACTGTTGCACTATATGCTAATTTGGATGTAAATTTAAAAAATAAAATTAAATAAAAATTTAAAAAAAGAAATGGGCCTAATCTCCTTTCAAAAGGTGTGTTTTGGTATCATCTTCAATATTTTATATAAATGTCCATCCATTCTTGGCCTTAATTCTGTCACAGGCCCATTCCATCTTACAAACTAGCTCTGTGACACTGGCCTCTGTGCCTTAGTTTCCTCATCTGTGTAACAGGGAAACGACTAGGTTTTACAGGTACTTTTTAAAAAATTTTTTTAATGTTTTTATTTGATTTTTGAGAGAGAAACAGAGTGTGAGTGGGGGAGGGGCACAGAGAGAGGGAGACAGAATCTGAAGCAGGCTCCAGGCTCCGAGCTGTCAGCACAGAGCCTGACGCGGGACTTGAAACACAAGATCATGACCTGAGCCAAAGTCAGACGCCCAACTGACTAAGCCACCCAGGTGCCCCTACAGGGACTTTTTAAGGACTAGCAACAGCACACATAAAATAAGCCCAGTACTGGAAACAGTAGATGCTTTTTTAAAAAAAATTAATGTTTATTTATTTTTGAGAGAGAGAGAGAGAGAGAGAGAGAGAGCACACGCGCATGCAGGCACGAACAGGGGAGGGGCAGAAAGCAAGAGCAACACAGAATCCGCTATCAGCACAGAGCCTGACGTGGGGATCGAACTCAGGAAGCGGGAGACTGAGCCACCCAGGCTCCCCAACAGGAGATGCTTTAAACGTGGTGGTTAGTTACCATCCATGGCTACAGCTTCCACACTCCCCCCACCATGTGTCTGCTTCCACCCAAGTTCACAGTTCCTTCTGCAATCAAGCACTTTATAAGGTCCAAATCATTCCCAACTGATTAGTCGACTGCTCTGTTCCTCCTGAACCATATGTGCTTTCTGTCCCATCAAAATCTCAAGCCATGGAGGCCTATCTTCCTTCCCCCCAGCCTCCTTTTTTTTTCTTGTTTTTAGATCGGCCTAAATTCTAGTCTGTCATAAATAACTGACAGGTGTGCTGGGAGGCTGGTCTCTCGGCCCGTAAGGCAGTGTGCTCATTTTCCATTTGTACCTTAACTTGAAAAAGCCTGGGAAGCACTGGTCTAGATCGATGACTCTCCACCTTTAATATGTATTTAAATCACCTAGGAATCTCATGATAACAAGAACTCTGATTCAGCAGATCCGGTGTAGAACCTGAGATTTTGCATTTCTAACCAACTCTCATGGATGTCAACCTGTGGCCAACACTGTGGCAGCAGGTGCCTCTAGAGTACATGGTCCACTATACTTAATGACCCCTTCTTTCCTTAGGAAATCAAAAAAGATACAATTAGTCATAAAATTTCCATCACTTTCCATTTTTTTGTTACGGTAATTTTAGAACAGCAATTTCTCATTTCTTCTACCCCCAGAGAGATAAAGTAATAACTTTTAATGTGCTAAAATTTTTCTTTTACATATGCAGAATTTGGCTAACTTCCTAATAGGCACTAAAAGGCAATCACTTCTCGAGGCTCAGAAAAAGATGAAATAAAATTTCAATAAAAGTGGGAAAAATAAAAATTAATGCAATCTACAACTAAAAGCACATTTGTAATGTAATTAAAAACAAGAAGTACATTTTTTGGGGGGGAATGGGTGGTTCAGTCAGTTAAGCATCCGGCTCTTCATTTCGGCTCAGGTCAAGATCCCAGAGTTGTGGTGGAACTGAGCCCATCAGGGGTCCATGCTGAGCTTAAAATTCTCTCTCTCCCCTTCTGTTCCCTCCCCTGTCCACACACACGTGCTATGTCTGTCTGTCTGTCTGTCTGTCTGTCTGTCTCTCTCTCTCTCTCTCAAAAAAAAGACAAAACAAAACAAAATAAAAGCCAGGGTGGCTCAGTCAATTAAGCATCCAACCCTTGGTTTCAGCTCAGGTCACGATCTCACGGTTCGTGGGTTGGAGCCCCGCTTCGGACTCTGCGCTGACAATGCAGAGCCTGCTTGGGATTCTCTCTCTCCCTCTCTCTGCCCCTCCCATGTCTCTCTCTTAAAATAAACAAACTTAAAAAAAAATCCTTTTTTCACAACTGTTCCAAGGACACAGAACTAAATACAGCTGATGTGCTTGCTCACTCAGGCCTGAGTCTGTCTACCTAGCAACAAAGCTCTACCCACTTGTTATGGACTGAATTGTATTCCCCCAAAATTCAGATGTGAAGTCCTAACCACCAATACTCAGAATGTGACCTTACATGAAGAAAAAAGCATCGATGCAGATGTAACGAGCTACAACGAGGTGGCCCCTAACACCCTATGTAGCAGGGTGAGGGCCCTAATCCACCATAATTGGTGTCCTTTTTTGTTTTTATTTTTTTAAATTTCTTTTTTTAATGTTTATTTATTTTTGAGACAGAGCATGAACAGGGGAGGGTCAGAGAGAGAGAGAGAGAGAGAGAGAGAGAGAGAGAAACAGAGAGACAGAGAGAGAGACAGAGTGCAAGTGGGGGAGAGGCAGAGAGAGAGGGAGACACAGAATCTGAAGCAGGCTCCAGGCTCCGAGCTGTCAGCACAGACCCTGACATGGGGCTCGAACTCATGGACTGTGAGATCATGACCTGAGCCAGAGTCGGACGCTCAACCGACTGAGCCACCCAGGCACCCCAATGATTGGTGTCCTTTTAAGCCAAGGAGAAATTTGGGCAGATGCAGAGACAGGCCTACATGGAGAACACCATATGAAGACTACAGTTGTGCACAAGTCAAGGAACTACCAGAAGCTCAGAAAAGCCTGAAGAAAGAGACACTTTCCTCTTGCCTTCACAAGGAGCATGAAGGACCCTGTCCTTGATCTTGAAGTGCTAGCCTCCAAAACTATGCGACAAGTTATTTCTGTTGTTGAAGGCACTCAGCAGCCCTAGCAAATGGGTACACTGCCTCACTGGGCTTCCTCCTCCCAAATAAGAGGTCTAAAGATGATTATGTAGATATGCAATCACAAGAGAGTCTGGTATGCCAATGAACACTGTGGACTCGATCCTACTGACAACAGGGATCCACCAAAAGGCATTATGCAGGTTAATATTAGGCTTATTAAGTGCAAACAAACTTGTAACACATGTCTAACCGCTTTCTTGATTCAAGCTGGGCCTTAAAGGTTCCTTTCTCCAGAATTTATGTTTCTTGTTACACAAAAAATATTCTTGCTCTCATCAGAAAGTGGGTTGTGCTGCAACCCAAAATAAGAACGCCCCAAGACACCCTCATTTGCATGTCACATCTACCTAAAATTCTTCTACAAGCACAAGAGACATGGATAAAAAGTTATGCATTGAATGCACTTTTATTTTCTCCAAAAATGTATGTCCTGGAACACCAAATGGCAGAACTTTATTTGTGCTTTTTATTTCTAAGGTTTGTCTTAGTGGTTACCATAGATAAGCTTTCAATTATTCAGAGAATGAAGACGTGGAAACCAAAGCCAGTCTCTTAGCAGGTCAGAGACCAACCCCTCAGTGAATAATCAGTAGCTACATGTTAAGACATGCCGTTTGGTACAATGCTGGGGACTCTTTTCCCTCTTTAGGAACTTGAATCAAAGGGAAATTATCCATTAGGAAAATAGTTTCATGTTTTAACTTCTTCTTTTTAAATTTTTCATTGAAGTATAACACATACGCAGAAAAGTGCGAAGCATGATAAATTCTCACAGTGTGAACAAACCCATGTAAGCAGCAGTGTCACCACGAAAGAGAACATGACCAGACCCCTGAGGGTGCTCTTCATGCTCTGTTCCAGACACCAGTTACAGCCATCAGTGTAACTAGAACCCGACTTCAAAACACCAAAGATTAGCCTTGCCTATTTTTTAACTTTATATAAAAGGAATCATACAGTGTTATACTTTTTTTGTGTCTACTCAACATTATGCTTAATAGTCTACTTTTAACTTCAATATGTTTTTTAAAATACGCACATTCCATTCTGATTCAAACCAGATTCCCAGGTTTTATTTTGTTTAGTTTGGATTTTTTTCCAGCTTAAATTCCATTTGTATCAAAAGAAATTAACACCTCAATGTTCAACATATAATCAATTCTAGTTTCTAGGTCTTTTTTCAGTTCAAGTCCCCAATTCCTAATAATGAGGAAAATTTGCAAATAAAAAGGGGAAATGTTTTACTTCACCTAAGATTTCATAAACCACAAACTTAAAGTTCCTTGTCTTTTATATATAAAACATATATAAAATTTTATGAAAATTTATCTTCATGAAAAATACGACACTTTTTCATAAATGTATAAGGAACACAAATATAACAAACTTGAAAATCCTGAATCTTTCCCCCGAAATGCAAGAAACAGAAAATCAAACTAGTTTAGTTTAAAAAGTTTAAACACTTTTTAAAGAACGTGTTTCCTTATCAAAATAGCAAGCAAACTGATATGCTAAAATTAAAAAGTCTCTCTCAATAATCTGAATTTAATTTTCTGACTGTTTTACCTGATCAGGAATTAAAAAAAAAAAAAATCATAGTATCTAACTGAAAATAGCGAATACACTGTTGGTGAGAATGTAAATGGGTACAGCCACTCACTATGGAAAATGGTTTGGAAATTCCTCAAAAAACTAAAACAGAACCACCATACGATCCAGAAATTCTACCTCTGGGTATTTAGCCAAAGGAAATGAAACAACCATCTAGAAGAGATATCCATACCCTTATGTTCACTGCAGCATTATTTACAATAGCCAAGAAATGGAAATAACCTAAGTGTCCACCAAGGGACGAATGAAAAAAGAAAATGTGGTGTATACATAAACAATATTATTCAGCCATCATAAAGGGACCAGGAGGGTTGGGGGTGGAATCCTGACACCATGGATAAAACTTGAGGGCATTATGCTAAGTGAAACAGACAGAAAAACACAAATACTGTGTGGTCTCACCTAGACATGGAATCTAACAACACCAAACTCATAGAAACAGAGACCAGGAGAACAGATCAGTACTTGCCACAGGGAGGGAGTGGGGCAGAGGTTATAGGGGATGGGTGAAGGTGGTCAACGGATACAAACTTCCATCTACAAAATGAAAAAGTTTTGGGGATATTATGTACGGCATGGTGACTACAGTTAACGATACTGCACTGCATGTTTGAAAGTTGTTAAAAGAGCCGATTTTAAAAGTTCTCACCACACACACACACACACACACACACACACACACACTAGTACCTATATGTGGTAATGGAAAAGTTAACTAATCTTACTGTGGTAATTGTTCTGCAATGTATACATATACAAAATCACTATATTGTACATCCTGAACAATATTATATATCAATTACATCTCAATAAAGCTGGGGGAGGGGAATTAGAAAATAGTGGAAAGAAATTAATATGCCACCCACAGCAAACTTTAAAAATCAATATCCTATGCTAAAGAAGCCCGTAAGGGAAATCTGGCTGCACACAGCTGTGTAATAAATCAATTTGTTACCGTGACAGCCGTCTCAAAAATAGAGTAATGGTTGATAGACAAAAAAGAAGTTAGATTAGACATGGGGACAATATATAATAGAGCCCCACGAGCTTTTTGGTTTTGGTTTTTATTTTACAACAAGTCTGTTAAATCATTCATTGGCAAATAAATGATTCAAGATAGACTTCCATGAGCATTATTTTAATCCTGACATCATTAATCAGTTAATAAATTTTTGAAAGGTTTTCAGAATTTTATTTATTCAACAAATATTTGGTACACATAGTGGTATGCTATGTGTAAACCACTGTCATAGGTGCCAAGAATTCAATGATAGGCAAAAAAAAAACCAGATTTTTCCTCTATGGAGGAGGGAGACAGATACTAATCCCAAAATAACAGAAATAAACAGAAAATTATCAGTTGTAAGCTCTAGAAGAAAAGATACTTAATGCTGTGACAGTGTCTATTAAGAAAATCTGGGGGCGCCTGGGTGGCTCAGTCGGTTAAGCGTCTGACTTCGGCTCAGGTCACGATCTCGCGGTCCGTGAGTTCGAGCCCCGTGTCGGGCTCTGGGCTGATGGCTCAGAGCCTGGAGCCTGCTTCCGATTCTGTGTCTTCCTCTCTCTCTGCCCCTCCCCCGTTCATGCTCTGTCTCTCTCTGTCCCAAAAATAAATAAACGTTGAAAAAAAAAATTAAAAAAAAAAAAAAAAGAAAATCTGTGTAACCTGGGAGAGGAATGGCAGTGACACTGAAATGGGAACACTGAAAAAAGAATAGGAAAGAAGGAAATCTGTCTGTATGCAGGTATGGGGGAGACTCACTAGCCTGAGGCAAAAGCAAGTGCAAAGGGCCGGAGGCAGGAAGTAACATGGGCAATGAGTACATTCAAGTCTATCCTGCTGAGCTCCTAAGGACAAAATAAAAATAACTCCAGAGATGAACAGCAGGGGCATAAAAGAGCTCGTTGTGACCATGCATGAAATTAAATTTTAGCTAGTGACAAATTCTAAATCATACCCATTTTCTCAAAAAAATCTCATTCTTCTCACACCAGATAATCTAAATATAGATAGACCTGTCCCCCTAGGACAAGGAAGTACAGTTAGAGGCTAGGTTTGTTTTTTGGTTTTTTTTTTTTTAATCCTCACTGTGGGGCTTGTTCTTATAGTAGGAACTATCTATATTTTACACTTAATCTGAGTATTAAAACCAATTCACAAAAACAGAAAGCAAAAACACAAAAATTAATGTGTTTTATGTCCTAAAGAAACAAACAAGCATAAAAGATCTAATCTTCAAAACAGAAAAATACACTGAAGAAATCCCTTATGACGTCCTATGGAGTTCCTACCTAAACATTTAAGATGCAACTAAGCACACAGAATCTCTGTGACTGGGTGAGAATGGTTTCTCATCAGTAACAAAAGATGGTACTATAGTGCTCTGCGCCAAGAAAGAAAAAGACAAGAAGACAAAAGAAAGGAGAAAAATCAAGTCATCTGGGAATCTAAACACAGCGCCACGCTCGTGATTCTTCAGTGCAGGTAAACATAAAAATAGGCCGTGTTTAACAACCCTCCAGTTAGAAAGAAGCTATTTGGAGACAGCAAGCAAGCCCTTCAACTTCAAAAGCCTCTCCTAAAAAGGAAGGGGGGGTGGGGGGGAGAACACCGAAGGTCAAGGTTAGTCTCCTCACCAAAGAGCCAAACATCCACCGGACCCGGCAATGTGCCAGGCACGACACCGTCACCCCCCCAAGTACGAGGGGCACCTCACGCAAAGTGGTTACGCTCTGAGTGTCACAGAAAACTTTCAAATCCTTTGGGTTTTCATAGATTCTTTATAACATATTTAGCTTCCCGAGAAAGCATACCTTTTTCATATTTCACAACGGTCCTCAGATTCACTGAACAATGCCTGCCTCCATAAATACTCTCAGCTCAATTCCAAAACACTTTAAGAACTCACTGTTTTGTAAATAAGCCGCGAGCAACTTTCTTTCACGTACTCTTCCAAACATCAAGTAGGAAGGATTTCTATTATCCCGCAGAAGGTGCAGAATGAAAGTGCAGTGGCTCTCGAACTACTTTTCTTAACACTGGTTTCTCTTAGGGAGATAATCAGCAGAAAGAGGGTACCACAATCCCATAAATGGGAAAAACAGCAGGTTTTGTGGGGGGTTTTTTAAACGTTACAGAAGTTTCCTCAACTGCAGGACTTCTCAGGGTCATTCACCATGAATCTCTTAGGACAGGGATAGGATGTGCAAGCGTTTCCCACGTGTACCGGACAACAAATACTCGCGGGAAGCACCGCCACTGACACAGGAGTAACGTTCCATCGAGAAAGACGGCCATTCGGCACCGCAAGAGGCAGTTGGCCTTTTGACCATGACCCAAACGATCACATCACCGCATTGAATTATTATGTATCATGAGAAAAGAACAGTAAGGTATTTCCTTTTTTCTTTTAATGTTTATTTATTTATTTTGAGAGAGAGTGTGTGTGCATGCACGCAAGCAGGGGAGGGGCAGAGAGAGAGAGAGAGAGAGAGAGAGAGAGAGAGAACCCCAAGCAGGCTCCGTGCTGTCAGTGCAGAGCCCGACGTGGGGCTCAAACTCACAAACCGTGAGATCAAGATCATGACTTGAGCCAAAACCAAGAGTCAAGACACTTAACCAACTGAGCCCCAGATCTTTCCCTATTTTTAAGTTACGATACTATAATCTGTACCTAAAGAAGTTAACACATTCTATTCCTTTCTCATGATTTAGAACCGAACAGGCCCACAACAAGTTATCCATGGTAACTCTATAATGAGATATTCTTCAGTGGCTCAGAAATTCTTACTGTGCAATACCTAAGTCTGTAAAATCACAGACACAGACAGCAGTATAACCGACACGTGACTCGATCGGGACTCTATCTCCGCAGCAGAGCCCTGGCTTCTCTGAAACTTAACGCTGATCACTTTTACATCACATAAATATCTTCTCAGTCACTCATCAACCAATAAATTGTAGCTGTGACTACAAGTGTAGCTGTGTAAGTTCTAATCTTGATTATCTTTGGAAATTCAGAACAAACTCCTACACAAAGAAAAATTCCAGTACTTCATGCAAAGTTCAGCAAAGTGACGGCACTCCTCAGTAAAACAACAGCATCAGGTTAACGACATAACATCATTTCTTCAATCTCCCTTTCCTGGAAAAACAGCAAACCGGAGTCTTTTGGCGGGGGGGGGGGGGGGGGGGGGGGGTTGGGAGTGAGAGACAGACAGAACCTCAAGCAGGCTCCACACTCGGCACAGAGCCCGACATGAGGCTCAATCCCACGACCCTGGGATCATAACCTGAGCCAAAATCAAACACTGGACACTCAACCGACTGAGCCACCCAGGCACCCTAACCCTAAACCCTAAACCCTCTAACCAGGAGGCTTTTAATTCTTAATTCCATCTCCTATGAAATTCATGTCACTGCTCAGCATTATAATGCAAACAAAATGATTGTAGCTAGTGTTACGGACTTCTGTAAGAAAAGTACCCGAACACAAACAACACATTACGTGAAAAAGGAAAGTTTTGCTGGCGTCCGCAGGTTCTCATGCACTGGTTTCCCTTTATCTCATCTGAAAGCTGGGTCCGTCTCTCTCTGAACAATACCTTGAACCTCAACATACTGAGTAAACTATAGGAAATTATCTGGAAAACAAAGCAAGTTAGTTGTCTTCATCTATTATTATTGGTCAGAGATCCTGAAGCTCAGTGCCTTGGAAAAGGAGGTTATCAGGAGAAATTTACTTTGGTTTAAAGGTCTTTCCAAATATTTCTTGAGCTTCTGCTCACTCCTGTGGCCAATGTGAAACACCCTGCTTCTAAGAATCTTAAAGTTTACTTGCCCCACCAGGTATTCTATTCTGCAGGGTCACCACTGCCTGTGTTTGAAGATAAAAAGCAAGGAGGAAATGAAAAGATGAAATGTACTGAGTAGACGGTGAAGGGAGAGAAGCAGCAGGAGGGGACCCAAGGAAAGAACTGACGTGCACAGCGAGCACGGAAGACCAAGTTGAGGCCGACGCAAGCAAGAAGCCAGCGGACCCAACTGCCCAAAAGTGGGTCAGTGTGTTTCCTACCTTGATGTCTCCTACCCCAAACTACCATCTCCTTTTCTGGGTCCCCTGCCGTCCCTACCACGTAAAGTGGCATGTGAATGCTGATGTCCTTCTCCAGCACAAACACCGTGAAGGCCAAATGCAACGCTGCTTACCTCCTGGTCTGTAGACAACATCATCCTCAGTGATGTAGGATGTTATCTCGCCGGTATCTGTCCTTTCGTAGCGAGATTTTTTTTTCGGTGGTTTCTTTTTGTTCTTCTTGGTGGACTCCTCCGTGGTGGCACTATTGTTGTCATTATCCTCATCTTCACTGTGATCGCTCTCGGCATAATTTTTGGCTCCTCCTTCCAAGGTACAGCTCCTGCGTGGCCTTGAATTCTCACTCTCTCTTGCTTTGTCTCGTTTATCTCGCTCTCGGTCCCGATCTCGGTCCCGGTCCTTCTCTTTGTCTTTGTCTTTGTCTTTGTCAGCTGTCATGATTCGCCACGTGCCTTCTTCTGTCCTCTCACGGCTAGGCCTCCGTGAAAGGTAGACAGTAAGCCTGGGCTTCAGTCTTCTGAATTTCTCACTCAATTCCAGGGAAAATCCAACCACTCCAACTACCCCAATGCTTCAAAAACGCTAGGCAAGAAAAGAGAGAAAGAAAAGGATTTTACTTTAACATTTTCTCATATTTCCTTCCTAAGGTGGTGTTTTGTTAAATTGATCTCTTACTTGCGTTTTAGCCCTAAAAACTTCTCATGGGCCACAGGAAAAAAGGTAGGACAAATGACACAAAGTTTAATTATATGCAGTTTTGGTCTCAGCTAGCATATGGTTTGGGATTTACTACCGCACCAAAAATGAAAACGTCTGAATGGATACTAGTAAACCACACTTTCTGTACACCAACTGTTTTCTTTTTAAGGAAAAAGTGAAATGTACCCTAGTAGAAAACATACAATGGGTACAATTATCCAAAAGGAGCTTCATAACCCACAATATTAATTTGAAAGGGCAAGAACCTATATACTAAAACGATTTCCACCTGGAAAACCAATAATCTGGACAGACTCAAAACATGTCTCAAGATGTCTCTCACAGGGTACTATCTTCGGAAAACTTTGTAGCCACACTCCAAATTTCCAGAGCTCCTCTCAAGAATAAACCAAGTGTGGACGCAAACAAAAGTGATGACCGCAAAACAAGATTCTTTTGCCTTCAATGTACCTTTTCCCATCTTCGAAGTCTACTATTCTATTTATTTTCCATGAAAAATGGTACCTCTGAAGATACATTATCTCTGCCTGAACAAAACATAACAGCTTCCAAAAACAATCTTCCATCTTTAGGGAATATTAGGTAGTTTTTACATTCTTCCAAATTTCCACTCTTAGTAATTTCCCTAATAAACTCCTCCCTAGAACTAAACCCAACAAGGACAGCCTGACGTTCTTAAGACTTTACAATGAGGAGACAGAGTCCCAAATTCCAACCCAACACGGTTCTTAACAAAAATGTTATAGGAGGGGGGGAGGACAACAGATGGACACAGACTGTTTTGTTTACCAGTCAGTTTTTGGACAGTCATAATCGCCAGTAATTTATCTTTTGCAGTCCTGTATCATCTTCTTTCATTTGCTCAACAATCTGTACTTAACACTATCTGTGTGCCAGGTGTTCGGAACTGAAGATTACAATGACGGAAGAACTCAAGAGTCCTCGCCCTCAATGCTCTAATGCCAAACAAGCAAACTGATCAATATAAGAACCATCTGTTTCTCGTGTTACTAGGGCCGGATAAGAAACAACATATGCAAACAAACAAAAGATCGGTCCTCTTTACTTAGACAGCAACAAACAAATCAGCTTGCAATTACATGCCTTAGACACAGAGAAAATTCTCTTCCGTCACGCCAAAACCATAAAAAGTATCATATACTCTCTCCAAAGCTCTTAGGTCAAATCTGACACCAGAAAAGACCTTTCCATAAGCACCTCAACTATCCTTAGGTATTCGAGAAAATAAAAAATGTTCACAACCACCTATGGGAGACAGACCCATGAAGGAGCAAATAAAGCTGATCATTTAAAACAGAGTCAGAAGGGGGAAAGCATGTAGCACAAACCTAGATTGCTTCCTTCTACACGGGAAATATGCTTCTAGATAGGATTTCCATTTTCTAAACATATTTTAAGAAAATGAAAAATTATCTTAGTGCCTGCAAAAGTTCTGCCCGTATGAATCATCTGCTAAACAGACAGTAATATACTCCTAAATCCCTGTAGGCCACTAGTGCTAGCAATTGAAAATACTCAAAGAGACATATTACTTTCTCCACTGGGCTTAAGTTAAAGCATGAACAAGCCAATCATGCAAGAAAGAAAACTATCAGCTAACGCCGTTGTTAAAACATTCCTCTTTGACACTGAAAAACATACCAAGGTCTCCCGGGAATCCGAAAGAACAAGGGCTTAGGCTGAAAACCTCGCAGATGTATTTCAGGACAGACATCTGATGAATTTAAGAAAAAGACCATTCTCTCCAGGGTTAAGAAGATAACCAGAAAATTATGTAAAAATATTATTTCAGCACTCAAAAAGGAAAAAAATAGTAAGTCCAAATTATACATCCAACACCACTCCCTACAAAATCATATACTAGCTTCTATTTACAAAGAAATTTGAGTTGCTTCTGCCAAGAGTAAGCAAGAAAGAAAAATTCAAGAAAAAACAGAGAAAGCATCCACAAAATGAAATCCCATGTGTGTATCCAACTTTCAGGTAACTAAGAGCAGTGATAATCCAAAACAAAAGGCAATTACCATTTACATTTGGCTCTAAAATACAGTGCAGTGGGGATATTTTTTTCCCTCTGCATTTCCCATACTAATCATAATCTTTCTGAGCTTCATCTCACAATGACCAACATACAACAATAATGTGACATTTAAGGAAAGGGACCCAGAGAGAAGCCAGATGGCACTGAGAAGGGTAGTTGTCACTTCAATTTGCTAGAAAAGATTTACCATTACAACAACAGCGTTTTTGTTAACAACACCGGGCTCACGCCATGATCTCGCTCAGTTCTTTTTCTCAACTCAGTGAAGTGAACCAGACAGAAGTCACCGTCCCCACTTTACAGACTACAGAAGGGCAACTGAGAAGAGATCGTGTGCACAAAGCCATACACCCAATGATTCTTCCAAAGGGAAAGCAGTCCTACAGGTAAACCCCATCCAACCTGAACAACCTACTCCTCAGGTTACAATCTATGTTCCCAGGGTCACCAGCTCTTCATAGGTGCTAACTTTTCCCACAGGCAATAATTCACACAGACAGATTTAGGAAACCTGTCTTTGCCCTTCCCTTCCAGAAAAGAAATTCTTGTCCACTAAGAAAGACAAAAACGTTGAAAGTGTCTCTGTCAATCCACTGCTCCACCCACTTGAACAGAAAGCAGTATAACATATTGTAACAAATAACACGAGAGAAAATCTACTCTATAACATGTTCAGATTCACAACAATCTTCATTTATTCACAGAACAAATGTCTACCAAACCCCTACTGTGTACTAGTTACCGTTCTAGGTGTGAGGAGAGTAGCAAAGAACCACCAACTCCCTGCCCTCGTGGCATTTATGTTTTAGGGAGTGGGGAAAAGAATCATACTCAAAAGAATAATATATATATAGTACATGGAAAGATCTTACATGGGGAATCCAAGGGGGACACAGAGTATGGGTACATTGCAATTTTAAATGATGGTCAGGGAAGCCCTCAGGGTTTGCCCCGAGCAAGACATTTAGAGAAAACGCCCTAAGGACACACGAAGGGAGAGCATTCCAGCAGAGGGAGAGCAGGTGCAAATGTCCAGAGGCAAGAGTGAGCTGGGCACATAGGAGGCTGGTATGAGAAAAGAGAGAAGCACCTGGAGAGGAGATGGGGGCGGGGGGTGGGGGGGCTGGATCCTGCCTTGTAGGCCAGAGTAAGAACTTTGATGCCTTTACTCAAGTGCCATGATGTGACATGCAGTGACTCGAATGACACTGGAGCCACCGCGGGGATCTGAGCAACAGAGCAAGAAGACATGATCTGACTTCTGTTCAAGATCACTCTGGCCAGTGAGAAAAATCCTGAAGGGATTCACGTGTTGCAGCACTAAGACCGGCCAGGGAGGCGGCTGGCTACAACAGGCCAGGTAAGCGGCGAAGGCAGCTGGGGCAGACTGGCATGGTGGTGGCAGAGAGGAGATAAGTCCTGTTTTCTATGTATCTTTAAGATAAGGGTCAAACAGGATGTGCTGACAAACCGGGAGGTGAGGTGTGAGAGAAAGAAGTCAGGAACAACCCCAAGCTTTCTGGCATGAGCCACTGGGCGAATGAAGCTGACGTTACGCAAGTTCTGGAAGGAAGATCAGGTATGAACATGCAGAGTTTGAGAAGCCTATAAAAACCACATGAAGATTTTCAGAGGTCCAGGCTGGAGACAAAAACTTACTTTTTAATTTAGTTTTGAAAGCCACGAGATTGTGTGATGTCACCAAGGAAGCGAAGGTGAATAGTTTTTCTGATAAAAATTTTTTAAGCCCACAAAAACATGTACTGCTCGTGCTGGAGTGGAGAGGATCTTCAAAACAGACTTACAACTCACATTTCCAAAAGCAGCACGCCTAGGACTCGTGGCAAACACATCCTCCTCTCACTGGTTTCCACACTCGCCAGGTTGTGCTTCGTCATCTCATCTCCACTGCTAAATCCGGGCAGCCGGCCTGGCTCTGTCTTCCGCTAATCGGAGTCCAAGGCCTTCAAGAGTCGGTGATACGGAAGCACTCTTTCTGACTCCAGGTGACTGCACCTTCTGTACAAACATCGCTCACCCCTTCAAAATCAAGCCAACAACCCACCCGCAAACCCCTCACTACCGATCCGAGCCGATGCAGATAAAAACCTAAAAATTCAGTCACCCTCAGGGCCGAAACCACACTTAAGAAACCCACTTCCTGATACTATCCAAGCAGGTCCCAGAAGATCAGGCCCAGCACAGAACTGGGCTGAGAAGCCAAGACCCAAGTTCTTGGCAGTGCCATGTGCTGTCCTGCCTTGGGCAAATCGCTCTACCTCTCTGAATCCGTTTCCCTGCTGTAAAACGGGGTCGACAGCTAGCCACGCCACAAGAGCTGCTGTAAGGATTAAGTTAATTAAGCATACCATATGGAGATGCGCTCACAGATTGCAAAGCGCTCTACAAATGTAAACTCTCAACAGTAGATAATCCCCAATAGTACACTGTGCCATGCAAGACATAAATGGAGCCCAACACCATCCATACCCTCAAGAACTTATCTTCTCTTGCGGAGAAGTGGGGGTTCTACTGCACAATTAAGAACCAGATCGTGTAAAATTGACTACAAATAACAAAAATTCAAACAGATCCTCTCTGGGATCATGTAAAACTCACTTATCCATGAAAACTTGCCTCTCCCTCCTGACTTCTCACTCCCTGAATTCCAATCATCTCACTTACTCAAGCCAGATTCTGCAGGACACTTGACTCACCAAATGCAGCTAGTGAAGTACACATAATTCTTCCTCACTGAACCAGAGCAAGAGATATTTATGTTTGTCACACGCCTAACCACACACCAGGCATTTTGCTCGGCTCTTCGGGTCTCCCAATCACATACCGAATCTCTGATTTATCCGTTGCGCCAGATGAAATGTAACAAGCCATCATCTTTCGCATAGATTAATACAACTGCCTTCTAACTGGTCTCTGTGACTAAAATTGTTTTTGCCTTCCTTCCAATTCATCCTGCAGTGCAACCAGCCAGCAGCTGACAACCGCACCACTTTTTTAAAACAACTTTATAGAGATACAATTCACACAACACAATTCAGCCCTTAAAGTGCAATTCACTATCCATCACCTCTTTCCAAAGACTGCAGGGACCTTCACATCCTGACTGTCCCTTCTCTTGTCCAGCCCCATCGCCACCTCTCCTGTGGGCTCCAGCTACCTCAAACACTTCCTTCCATCTCAGGAACCTATCTGCTCAGAATAATCGTCCCCTCCCCTCGGTCTACCTAACCTCAGCTCAAATTCAGGCCCTCAGGCATTTCTGCTGCCCAACTCCAGGAAGGCTCCCAGACAGACCAGAGTCCAGACTCCCACTGTTCCCCATCCTGCCTATAAAAGGACCCTCGCGGATCCCACTACTGTCATCATTGTTTTTTTAATTTTTTTAAAAAAAATTTTAATGTTTATTTTTTATTTTTGAGAGAGAGAGAGAGAAAGAGAGAGACAGAGTGCAAGCAGGAGAAGCAGAGAGAGAGGGAGACACAGAATCCAACGCAGGCTCCATCCAGGCTCTGAGCTGTCAGCGCAGAGCCCGATGCGGGGCTCAAACCCACGAACCGTGAGATCATTACCTGAGCCGAAAATCAGACACTTAACCAACTGAGCCACCCAAGCGCCCCACGTCATCTGTTGTTAACCTGTTGTTAACAGGTTAATCTGTTGTTAATCCTTTCTCCACCACCTGACAAGGACCATGCCTACCTATCACATGTTCACTGAAACAACTCCCACTAAAGCCATTTCCTCTCTGTTATCAAGTCCACCTCATTACCATCTGGCCATTCAGCATCCCCTGAGAGGGCTGACCACACACCCTCCTTCTGGAAAGGCTTTTTGCCTTTGGCTTACCTGGCACGGTCCTCTCCTGAGCCTACCTGCCTGACCCTCGGCCCCCAGCCGGGCCAACCAGTGCAGGAGTTCCACAGGGCCCTGTGCGGGGCCCCCTTCTCCCAACGCCCATCCTGGCCAATCTCCTACACTTCCGTCGGTCCACACACACCACATGCACACAGGTGATCCCCAAATGTGTCTACCAAACCTCGGCAGAGTGAAGACTGTCCACCTGAAGTCTCCTCCCGGAGGTCTCCAAAGTGTCCCCAGCATATCCAAACTGAAGGCACACTCTGGCCCCAAATGAGCCCCTCTTCTAGATGGTCTCTCCCGGTGACTAGTTCCCCTGCCCATCCTTGCTACTCAAGAGAGGCAGCATCTTTACTGCCCACCTTTCATCCTGACGTCGACAAATCCCGTCACCGTTACCTCGTAAGTTTCTCTCAAGCTCCTCTACTTCAGGACGCCTCCAACACCACAACCTCAGTCGAAGTTACCAGGACAGGGGTGCCTGGGGGGCTCGGTCGGTTAGGCGTCCGACCTCAGCTCAGGTCACGATCTCACGGTCTGTGGGTCCGAGCCCCGCGTCGGGCTCTGTGCAGACAGCTCGGAGCCTGGAGCCTGCTTTGGATTCTGTGCTTTCCGCTCTCTCTCTGCCCTTCCCCTCCTCACACTCTGTCCAAATCTCTCTCAAAAAATAAACAAACATTTAAAAAAATTGTTTTTAATTATTCATGAAAAAAATAGGTCATATGATCAACCTAACCCCATTCAGTAGGTACTGTTGTTATGTACATTTTCCCAAAGCAAAAGCAAGCACAGACAAACTGAGCAAGCTGACCAAAAATCACACAACTATGTGTTAGATCTAGAATATGAACCCAGGCCACTGACTCCAGAGCCTAGACTCTTAACCACAAGGCCATATTGCCTTAAATTACCCGTCCTTAAAAGCCAAGCTATCCAAAGGGTGTCACTGTAGGCCCTTGAGATGAAAACAGCATTTTGGGAACATTCACCTTGCCTGGCTGGAGGTATATGCCATTAAGAGGTGTTAGTCCAATCCATACAAGCTTGCTTTCAAATCCACTCTCTGAAAGTCTAACTAGATCAGGAACCAAAGCACCTCAAGAACATCTGCCTTTGCCATTTCTGCATTTACCATTCTCCTTTAGGAGCAAAAGGAGATGGTCCCAACATGGAAGACCTAAGAAAACTGCCCAAGAAATATGGGGTCAGCAGATCTGTGAACCCTGGCAGAGGTAAGACTGTGTTTTATCTAAAACTGATGTGGTACTAGAAGCAGGTTGTGAAGTTCTTCCCCCAGACAAACCCAACCGTACAGGCAAATGGCTGGCTACACATGCCCCTCCCACGATTCTCTACACTTGGGGTTAATGAATATTTAAACTCCCATCAATCCTGAGTTCATACCCTCATCCCTAGAGCACACGTCTTATTCGAAGAATCTACACAATGGAGATGGGATGTACTAGCCAAATTCGGAGAGGGAACTTTGTGGCACCAAAACATAAGGAAGCACAGAATGAACGCCCCTTATTCAGAAGTGGATGTAATGTTTAAAGGAACACTTCCCCCTCAGAAACTTGGGGGGAGAACTCAAAGAATGAAGATGAGTGGACTCTGACAAATATATTAATTTCTTCCAAAAAGACAGAATAACAAAACACAGGACGTACAAAAGGTTTGGAAAGCACCTAGAACAGCAAAACTCTAGATTACAATTAACAACTCAATTAAAATTAAATAACAAACAATATCCAATCTTCTTATTTGAAGTAGGAGTAAGGAATTCCAAAAGATGAGGTGCCTAAGCAGGTTTCCATACATAAACGAGAAAACAAATAACCAATCAACCCATCATCCTTTTCTTTAAAGAACACACAAACTCATTTAATATAAGCAATCGTTGTCCTATACTGTTAAATGTGAAATTCTGCCAAATCCACACAGAATTTTTTACTTTGCACACTACCTACAGTTGTGTCTCTGCTGCTCAGTGGGTTAAGGAAAATTCACCGTCACTCTAAACTAGGCCTACTCAACTGCGGCAAGATAAACATTTGGGGTCAGATCATTCTTTGTTGTGTGGAAGCTGTCCGCCGTCCTGTGCATTATCCCTGGTCTCTACCCATGGGAGATCCTAACAGCACAACCCACTGCTCCAGTCAGGACAATAAAAAAGAACTCCAAATATTGCCACATATCATCTGGGAAGCAAAACTGCTTACAAAGGAGAACCACTGCTTTAAAGAAATAAAATTATTTGTCTATCACAGAGATTTCAAGGGGTTAAACATCTGTGTTGCTTTATTCATAATTATGCTTGACTAACATGCAATCCATAAAGCTAACACCATTACAAAAACTGTAAGATGGCATGTTCTTTGTTCTCTGAAATAAGCTAGACTAATTCAAAGCACTGCCTGAAATAGTAATTACACAGGTGTCTAAAGCTGAATTAGGAAAACAGAAGTAACATATCCTGAAAATCTTGATGTTTTCTGGCAAGCCCTGAAGATTGTTAGGGGTAATATTACTCATTGGTGAGTTGCCTGATTGTGGGGCCAAGTGGATGCTTCTGTTATCATACAACTGAAGAGAAAACCTGATGTCCACAATGCCAAGTACAAGGGAAACCAAATGCCTATGAATTCAAGCCCCTGATGTGAAAGGGGATAGAATTCCTAAGCTCACTTGCCCAAAGCAAGGCCATAAAGAAAAAACGAAGCAGATGGAGAACTATAATATGGTATATCCGTACAACAGAACATTATTCAGCAATTACAAGAAATGAAATACTGATACAACATGGATACAAAACCTGGAAAACATTATGACATGCAAAAAAAAGCCAGTCACAAAAGACCACATATCATATGACCCCATTTATAGTAAATGTCCTGAAAAGGCAAATCCACAGAGAAAGCAGATTAATGGTTGCCAAGGAAGCGGGGGACAGGGCAGGGAATGACTGTTATGGTTACAGGATTTCTTTTAGGGGTGATAAAAAATGTTCTAGAATTGACTGTGGTGATAGTTACACCTATCTGTGATATATTAAAGCCATTAAATTGTATACTTTAAATGGGTAAATTATAAGTGAATTATATTTCAATACAGCTGTTGAAACACACAAACAGCGACTTTACAAACTAGTAAGAAAAAAGCTCAAAACTTTACTGCAGTTAAGAAAAAAGATGCTAAAACACACAAACAGCAATGTTACAAACTAATAAGAAAAAGCTCAAAGCTTTACTGCAGTCAAGAAAAAAGATACATCTGGCTAAAATAAGGATGAGCTGTTACTCTGTAATTGAGTAACACCACCTCTTAAAGCTGTAAAAGTATAGTTAATGAACACATAGAAGGAGAAGTTTTACCTCATGTAATGCTAAGAATGAGAGAAACTTTCTTTGGACCACAATCATCTTTTTGTTTGTTTAAGTTTATTTTTGAGAAAGAGAGAGAAAGCACGAGTCAGGGAAGGGTAGAGAGAGAGGAAGGAAGAGAGAGAAGAATCCCAGGCAGGCTCTGCGCCATGAGCACAGAGCCCAATAAGGGGTTCAAACTCACGAACTGTGAGATCGTGACCTGAGCCAAAATCAAGGGTCAGCCCGCTTAACCAACTAAACCACCCAGGCGGCCCTGGACCACAATAATCTTTAACATGCAGTAGTATGTGCTCAGGCTTACACCTGTGCATCACATGTTCCGAAGCAGGTAAACAGGACAGGGTTGCTTTCAGTCTGCAGAGCTCCAAGATGCAAAGTAATTCACAACCATGGCACATGAGCTCTCAGCATTTGACGAAAGGTAATGACAAGGTGAATTTTATAGTTAATACAATTACACTTCACACATACATGAAAAACCAAAAGCATTCATAATGCACTTTTAATCCATGGGTACAAATTATATCAAGGGAAAAACAGAAACATAAAACTCATTGGAGCAATCCTTCTAAAAACACTTAGAATCCGAGTCTTAGATGAAAAGGAAAGGTAGCCCTGACTAAAAGCAGAAGTCTAAATCAAAACTCAATTTGCCATTTTCTATGTCTGAGCTATTCTGACTGGGTGTGATTGTCTCCAGGTTGACCAAATGTGTTACCCTGCCTTCTTTGTTAGCCTGATGTCATTCAGAGAAAAGCAGAACCACCAGAACTACTCAGTTCCAGATGCCGGCAACCAGTGAGTGCGCAGGGAGTACGGGGAGTCCCAGGGCCTGGACCACAATGCTTAGATGTTGCAGCTGTTGTAACCCTGATCATCAAATAAACACAAAGTCCAGAGCAGAGTCTTGGTTAACTGTTCCATTAATTCAGCAAATATTTACTGAGTACCCACTGACTGCCAGGAAGTGCCCTAGTCCCTACAGATACTTGTGCGACCAGAATACACACAATCTGTAACCTCAGAGAGCTGAGAGTACAGAAGGGAAGGAGCAGACAATAAACAAACAAGAGCAGTGTATTACCTGGTGGTAAGTGCTACGGAGAAAAGCAAAGCTGGGCAAAGGGAATGAGGGGCTGTTAATTTATTTAAGGTAATCACTGATAAGGGTCACCTGACCTAAAGAACATACGTGAGCAAGCTGTGTGGTTGTCTGGGAGAAGGCACTCCAGGCAGAGAGAAAAGCAAGTACAAAGGCCCAAGGCAGAAGCATGCCCAGACAGCAGCAAAAGGCCAAGGTGGCTGAAACAGTGAAAGCAAGAAGGAAGCCAGAGATGAAGAGAAAGCTGGGGGCGTTTACTAAAGTAAGAGGAAAAAGCCAGTTGCATAGAAAAGGAAATGAGTGACATTCTAACAGACACTCTCTGGCTGCCGTAGGGCTTAGGAAACTATTGATTTAGGCAAGGTAGCGGCATGCAAGGTACCGGCAGAGGTCAGATTGTAGATACGTTGTTCAAGGAGGGCCATCAGAATCTGTTGTCAGATCGGACGTAGTATGAGACAAAGGAGGGGCCCAGATCTGGGCCTGAGCAACTGGACAAGTAGAGCTGTCATTTACTGATATGGGGCAGAGAAGGAAAATGGGAAATTCTGTTTGGAACAGGTTAGATTTGAGATGCCTAACAGATCTCTAGAGTTGAGAGGTTAGAAAGCTCTAGGCTAGAGATAAAAATCTAGTCTTCACCACACAGGCAGTATCAACAACCATGAGACTGGCCAGTTGAAACCAACAACCGGGGATGAAATACACAAGGTCGCAAGAAAACAGTCTGCAGCAAATAGGATATTACAGACAGGCCAAATAAATCTGTGAACGACCAGTGAAGCTACAGTGACGGGATGGTGGAAAGACCGCATAAGGACCCTGTTCTGAAAATCCTGAAAGAAATGAAAGCAATACAATACACTGGTTTATTCACAGGGAAACCCAAAGCATATGTAAGGTGTCTAAAGAAAAACTCCAGATTAGTGATGTTACCAAAAGCTGCATTTAATAAAATCTAGGCTGCTACAGTCTTGTTGGTTTCCACTCCAGGAAGACACATTAGATGGGAACACTCCCCTACCCCATTTCAAAGGGAAATGCACCTGCAGTCCAAAAGAAGACCTGGGGGCGGGGTATGCTATTTGAAAGATACTCACCTTGCAAGTTAATAAAAGAGAATTACTGGATTAAAAAAATAACTTCGCTAAGTAACATTTCTGAGTTCCCGAATTGAACACTGTAAAGTCCACATGAAAAGAGAGAAAGAAAACATGAGGTGTAATAGGCTCATTAGTGATGTTTACTTGGTGTCATAATTGGAATCCTAAAGAATTGGTGAGTCAAAGAAGGAGGGGGGAGGTGTATTGTTTTTAAATACTTAGTATGAAAGGTTTAACTGGATTCAAAAATCTATGTGATTAAGAAAACTGTGATTACATTAATCAATTAAAGAAAGGAAAGTGTGCCACCAAATTTAAAAGATAATCATATGGGCGCCTGGGTGGCCAACTTAGGCTCAGGTCATGATCTCCTGGTTTGCGGGGTTCGAGCCCTGCGTCAGCCTCCGCACTGACAGCTCAGAGCCTGGAGCCTGCTCAGATTCTATGTCGTCTTCTATCTCTGCCCCTCTCCTGCTTGTACTCCCGTGTGTGCGCATGCCGTCTCTCTCTCTCTCTCTCTCTCTCTCTCTCGCTTTCTCTCTCTGTCTCTCAAACATAAACAAATAACTAAAAACTTTAAGATAAATAAATTAACAAAAGATAATCATACTCTGGAAACAGAATTTTAAACACTCAAATTACTAAATTCTAGCTAATGACAAGTTTCCAGCAACTAGAGAAAATGCAATATTCTTCTATTTGCCACCTCCTTCACGATGAACAAATTCTTTCATTAATGGTGATCAAGAATTTGAAAACATGTTCATAAGAAAAGTCTTCATCAGAAACTGACTAGCCATTTTATGCCTAGAATCTAATGTAAAAATGTATGGTTCACAGAAGCAAGCTCAAATTTTCCAACAGAAATTTGGAAGAACCTTTATTCGGTATTTTAGGCAAATTCAACGTTTATTATCTTCCTTCACTGTTACTTCCTGTCTTATATTTGAGAAGTCATAATGAATTTTTCACAAAGTCCCATATAAGCACTCCCAAAATATTTCCAGTTTACCCAGTATGCTACACAAATATCATCTTCTACATATGTGGAACAGTGGGAAAAGCACGAACTCCAGGTAATCTGAACAGTACACGCATGTTCTATAGCTGACTGTTTTAGATTCCCTGTACTTGTTGGCACCAAATGACTGATTACATTAACATTAAGAGTAAGAATAACCATAAAGGGAGGGGAAGGGTCACTGCCCAATAAGAGAGTCTAGATTTCAAAATAAGCATTCTTACATATAATTATCTAGCTGCCATCATTCATCAGCAATGAAGACAGCACTGCTTTTTCTCAGCACTAAAGTCTCTCCATGACCAAGAAGGGCATCCAAGATGCCAAGAGCAGTTAAGTGATATATGACATATACAGCAAAAAGCTGAAAAGCACAAGAGTCAAATCTGTGGGTACTCAGAGCCAAATGGAGCCTGAAAACGAAGAAACTACAAGTGGAAAGAAGGAAACAGTAGAAGGAAGCATGGGACAGCACAAACCTACAGAGTGTCACCTGAAGTTCCCACTGCAGGTGTCAGCAGTAACCTCTCAGGTTATTCAGATATACCATACGTGGCTTCGGGCCCCAATACGTTAAACCATTGTACCATCAGTTTTCAAAGAGTCCCTTGGCAGAATACAAATGGCTTAAGAGTATACCAGTGCCTTTCTATTAAATGTTTACCAAAAAAATCTTAAATACCATTAACTCAAGGTCAGATACTAATTCTGTGTACAAAAAACAAACAACAAAAAAACAACAAAAACCACACACACACTTGGATATGTGTGATCAGCAGTACGTAGAAAAAAACTCATACGGAAGACAAGATATTTTTTTTTTATTTTCACCCTCTCTTGATGACAACAGATAAACATTCAAGAATAGTCCCTATTATTATATAGTAGCTTAGTTTATTTATTACAACAAACTTTAGAGGATGATATAATGGCCCCACATAACCCATGAAAAACCCCAGTCCTGCTCAGCTTGTAACACATTCTCTAATAAAAAAAATCATTTACCTCTTGGACCAGGTCCACCTGGGAAGGAAAAGAGAGTGCCTTCAAGTCTACATCAGGGTTTTCCAATATAAATGTGGCACCTCTCTAAAGCAAGTGTCTGCCAAGATCTTGGAAAGATCATTGCCAAGAAACCCATTAATTTGCAACAAAAGACTCCAAAAGATAAGTATCAAAGTGAGAAAAAGTAAATATCATGTTTCTTTAAAGAATGGAGTGAGAAAGCTCAAGGCTATCCGTTTATATTAAAACATACACAAATTAGATCTACTGCATTACAATTTAAAATGTAAATTTTATTAAATATTATATATGCAAAACTGTAGGTTTTTCCAGAGCCCTTATCTTCATCCTGACATTTATAAATTATTAATGCAGCCCTGTATCCACCACTGGACTGTTAGGAAACCTTATGATTTATAGACCTGAACATTATCATCAGAAGGAAAGTAATACTGGGAGGGAAAAAAAGGAAAAGCTATGTCTTCAGAACTTTTCCAACAAAGCTTTTTTTTTTTAAATATTAAAAAGCAAGTGAAAGGATGACACCTATGAACAGTAACTGCGGTAACAATGAGCAGGACTGAAGGAGGCAGACACTGCGTTTCTTCCAGAAGCAAGTGCATCTGCTAACAAGACTTATATTGGTCACGTGTTGGCAGGCTTAATCAATACCACACAGGTATTCTTTTCTAAGCTTTCATCTCATAGACTCTTAAGAAAAAGACAGCAGAGCAATTGCCAGCTTAAATGAGGTCTGTATCCCAACTGTTCAAAAGTCAAGTTCCCTTGACAAATTTCCTCAATTTTGTTGTCAAGGAAAAATTAAACCTACAAGCAAAATACTCCTTCCCTAATCCACAACCACAAAACTATCAGAAGTTCAGTCTATTGCCCAATGTTACGTATATTGAAGCGCTCTAGTCTCTAGTGACCTTTAAGAACACCTGGAAAGTGCAAGCAACAATATTCAACACGAGAGAACATAAATTTCAAAAGCAACTGACAAATGCAACCTGGAAGGCTGAAATGTAAATGGAGCATAAGGTTACAACAGCATTCTCCAAAGAAATCCTCTTTCTCACTTCAGAAAACAGAGGAATTTCTTCTCAAATCCTTTCAATGGAAAAACTGCCACTTCCAATTAAAGTCAATTTGATCAAATCTATGAGACCTGAGGGAAACGCACAGGATCCCTTTCTTTACTCTTGTCCCTGCTTCCTTTGCAACTTGCAAACTGACTACCAATATGACTAACTACCTAGAGACATGTGTGCCATTTTCAACAACTGGTAATTTACAGTTTTGTTTGTTTTTAACCAGCTGGATGCAATGTGTATTGCTTCTTCCCTATAGGTCTGTCCCTTTTGATATTTTTTTAAACAAATGATATGATATGAACTAAGAAGCATTTTTAGACTACTACAGAATTTTAGAATTGTGTAGAAAAGGCAGTAATAGTAAATAGCAGCTCCTCTCATCAATGTAAAACCCACGGAAGCCCCCAATAGCAGGGAAGACATTTCTACGCATCCAGAGAGCCTCATTACCACATCCACGCTAAGCCAATCCTACTCTCTACCAGGAACAAAACCCAGCAGGGTACATGTTTGTTGGTGACACTATTAGCCTTTCTAATAAATTTTAGGCTTGGTAATCTACCGGATGGAATCAAAGACAAACTGGAGGCAGATGATGTCAGGGCTTCTATCTCTAGTTCCCATAAGATGATGCATGTAACTGAATGGAGAAGAGATTTTAATTTTGAAGAGTGTTGCGTTTCAGTTGCCTATTACATAGCCATCCAGACTGAGGTATCCGCTGGGCAGCTGGAAATATAGTCTCAGCCCCAAATGCTCAGGAGGACCAAGGCAAGGTTATGGACTTGGGAGTCTTCAACATATAGGAAATGCTAAAATACAAAGAATCCAAAGACTTTAATATGTACGGATACTAAACGAGATGGCCCAGAAAGAGCATTAGATGAAGACTATAGGGCTAAACATAGATACCGCCAGCTTTTCCCAAACCAAATTCCTAAAGAAAATAAAAATCCGGATGCCCTGACAAGCAGCCCAAAACAAACAACCATCACAATAAAACCTTCTGTTTAAAGTAGGTATGGGACACATTGCTTGTACTCATAATGTTTACACCACATATTGTCCTATTAAAGGGTTGAAGAAGCCTATAGGTAAGAAAACTATTCAACAAATTAGTTATCAACAGGATCAAACACCCACAGGATATTGTCCAGTGTAATTCATCTCCAAAAACGATCAATGCCCCCCAAAACAGGGGATGCACACCTGGGTGGCTCAGTCAGTTAAGCATCCGACTTGATTTTTGGCTCAGGTCACAATCTCACAGTTCGTAAGATCTAGGCCCTCTTTGGGTTCCATGCTGACAGCATAGAGCCTGCTTGGGATTCTCTCTCTCTCTCTCTCTCTCTCTCTCTCTCTCTCTCTCTCTCTGCCCCTCCCCTACTCACACATGCACTTGTGCTCACTCGCTCTCTCTCCCAAAATAAACAAACATTAAAAAAAGAGAGATCAATGCCAACTCTTGTTCTTCCTTAGAATAGTATGTGATGTGAGTTGTAGACAAGAGTAATAGAAATTCAACTTAACTGCACTTAACTAATCCTTAGAAAGTCTTGTTGGGAACTGATGCCCCGAATACCTGCCACATCAACTGGTCCCTTAATCACCGATCAGATTTTAGAAAACTTCTCCAAACTATTCAACCGGTCATTTTCTCCTCATGTTAGAGACCAACATCAACTTGAACTACAGAACCATATAAAGAAGGATTCACTTCGCAAAAGTTTTAGAAGGCAAACTGAAGGACTAAATAAAGCCAAGTCAGGTACTTTCTACCAAGAAAGGACAGAAGAACAGAGGGACAGAACAAAGGGGGTTAAGGAAAAGAATCTGCCAGTGAGCAAGGGAGAGGAATCCACTCCCTCAAGTGAGATATTAAATTAAAATGTTAACAAACAGCAGGGGAATATCAGGATCTCCAGGGAAAAAAGAGACTCTTAACACCTAAAAACACCATAGGGTGCCAAAGCAGTGGGAGTATCTCTGGTCTTAGTGTCTGACTCTAGATCTCAGCTCGGGTCATGATCTCATTCATGGTCCATGAGTTCGAGCCCCACATCAGGCTCTGTGCTGATAGTACACAGCCTGCTTGGGATCTCTCTTCTCTCCTTCTCTCTCTCTCCCTCGGTCCCTCCCTCATCCTCTACCCCCCCCCCCCCCCACCAAATAAATAAACTTAAAAAAAAGCAAATAAACATTTGTTGAATAACTATGTATCATACAAGTCCAATCCAAGCCATCTGAGAAGTAATCCTTAATACCTCCAAAACCATGCCATACTATTCTTGCCCCTCTTTAATGAATTCCTTTTGCAATAATAGTCTATATCTTACAGCTTTGCATTTTAACATATATTACTAATGTAAAATATCTTGTTATTTAGTAATTCATGTGTTTCATATATCTTCTCCTCTCATTCTTCTCTGTAAACCTCTACAAGCAGAAACACACTCTGGTCCTTGCTAGCTTTAAACCGTGGGCAAGTCAACTGCTCTGTCTAAACTTTGGTTTCTTCATCTATTAAAAAAGAAGATAATAATACAACACACGCCATGGAGTCATTGTGAGGAAGAAGTAAAATAACCCATGTAAAAGTACTAATCTGTACAACGCCTAGCAGATACAGGATGCTCAATATGTGGCACTTAACACTGAAGATACTAACACAAAGACCGTGCTCTGCACATCCCTAGAGTCCCACCGCATGATACACATTTTGCAGAAGACACTATGTTAGAATACTTCTAGCTGATCCTAGGAGTATTTCAGTTTGTACTGCGAGATAGGAAGAACTGTCAGTTGTCAGAGAAGCTTGTTCTGACTCCCCAAACCCCTCGAAAGGGCTCTCACAGCCCTCTGAGAACCTCTTTTCTTCACACCAACCTACTCTGGCTGTATAAGCATGGTCTCCTGTTTCTGCTTAGATTCCTAGGAGCAGAAATTATACCATGGTTAACTTTGAAAGCAATCAAATATTTGATGAATGAACAAAATCCATTTATTAATTAGGCTTCATTTTTCATTATCCACTAACATGCTTTCCTCTTACAATCAAAGAACACAGATCATTAAGGCAGAATAATAAGGTTCTCATTAATGTTTCTCTTAAATACACGAAAACAGGCCACCCCTGGGTTTTTTGTTTAAAATTTTAATTGCAACTTTCATGTCACATACTAACGGAGTCTTTATATTCCCTTTTTCATTCCAACTTTCTCTAAAAGAAAATAAATAAAACCACATGTCCACAAAATTGTAACATGCCTGTCCACGCGAAAATGCCCTCAGATGTTATTTATTACAGAGCCATGTGAATCACTTATGAGATTAACACAGGGCTGTACTGTCCAATATGGTAGCCAGTAGCCACGTATGCCTGTGTAAAATAACTGAAATTAAATACAATTAAAAATTCAGTTCTTCAGTCTACACTAGCCACACTTCGAGTACTTGCCAGTAAGTGGCTAGGAGCTACCATATTGGACAGAGCAGATATAGAACATTTCCAACACCATAGTAAGTGCTATTAGCACTGATTAGATTAAGTGTATACAAATAAAAATACTAAGAATCCCATTTCATCAATAACCTACTCCCTTTTAATCAACTCTAATAGCTCCAAGTACAAGAATATGCATAAACGCGAACCCATGGGCTTTATCCTTGACTTTCACAAAGACAACAGATTCTTAGAAAAGAGAGGGTACGAAAGTCCCATACCAATCTAAGGCTTCTTTCCTCTACTCCTGCAGCAATTTACACAACTTGACCTGAGGAAAAAAGAGCAAGAAAGCATTTTTCTCCACTATACCTCTTATCCAACCATAGTCACATCTGCCAAGTTTTAGAATCACAGGTTCCATTATCTTACAGTGTCAGCATTGCTTTGTAAATTCCACCTTCCACACTGATCTCCTCTGACTCACTCAACATATTATAGCATCACTCTAAAATCAGGGCCTAGAGCCTCTCTGCCAAATAGACTATATGTAATGACAGTCTGGATAAATCATAAGTCTACCTGCTCTTGGGGGATTTTTCCAATCCTATGCAATTGCTGTGTGGGCATGTGGGAGGCTACACATGTTTCTTCAAAATAAAAACAAAACCCCAATTTCTGCAAAGGTGGTAAGTTACCTCTGTATTCATGACAAAACATGACAGGCAAAGTTCTGTTTGTCTACAAAACTAGGAGCATAGGCACTAGGGCTATGCATAGAAACTAGGGCTTTTAAGAGCATATGTTTTCAACCACTTATTTGTAAATAATGATTGAAATATCCCAAAGCATTCCCCGAGCACTTCACTAGTTTCATCTACCACTTGTGTTGATTATCACAGGCTGCTTATACACAGGAAGAGGGGCAGAAGAAGAAGCCGTAAGAGCCGTAAGAACTCCGTGAGAGTTGCATTTCTCAGGAACACCTTCTTTCACCTGCAAGTGCCAAGTACCAATGACCTCTGAGGGGAAAGGTCAGCCATCTGCCTTGAGAGGAGGCCAAAACGTGAGCAACTATTTCTTTCCACTGAAAGAGCTTCTGAATCTTAGAAAGCAAGCAGAAGTAGGGTGGTGGTCTACAGAGCAAATTCTCCCCAGGGAATTCGAGCTTGAATACAAAGTACTGTATCCCATAGAAAATGTTTCCCGTAGGACTCTGACAACAGGAAGGAGCAATTCAAAAACAAGGACACAAGGTCATATGGATGGGGGAAGGGTGGGAAGGGGAGAAATAAGGAAGATGAGGGAAGAGTCTGAAAAAAAATCTTAGCTCTTGAGGCATGAGAATCAGACTCACAGGCCTCGAGGTAAAAAGGAAAGAGACACTGTGAAATATGGTGTCACCTATAAGACACCTATGCTTAAACAGGTCCTTGGGAGAAAAGAAAACACTCAACCAGGATTTTCTTAAAAAAGAGGGGGGAAGATTATACCACCTTAGTTCCCCACTGGGGTGTGAAAAACTTTACTAATTTAAATGTGAGAGAATGCCACTTCATTGTTCACATCCAGCTCAGATTAGGAACTGCAAGTACTATAACCCAGAAAAAAAGGATACAGGTAAATAAAAGAATAAGAAAAAAAAATGCTTTCCACGAATATGGGTCAATTCTGCAGGAATACACGTCAAGAAAGCATTACCATATGTCCTCTACAAAGTACACATCGAAATTTCAACCAGCTAAGTGGAGGGCAAGAGAAAGAAAGTAGGAAAGCATGTAAAGAAAAAAAAAAAAGAGAGAGGGAATGGAAATTTGAAAATTCATTATAAAATAACCATAAGCACCAAGAGATAAAAATGTTAAGAATGGGGAAGAGAGGTACTTATTAACAAACTTCCTGGACTTGCAAGACCATGTGTCTCGGGGCACCTGGCTGGCTCGGTCAGTAGAGCCTCAGAGCCTGGAGCTCTTGATCTCAGGGTAGTTGAGTCTGAGCCCTACGTTGGGCATGGAGCCTACTTTAAAAAAAAAAAAGAAAAAGGTCTTTCCTTACTTACAAAAAAGCTAACAGAAACGATCCAAAAGAAAAGGAAGTGGAGGGGTGGGGAAAGATGTCGCAAGAAGAGACATGTAACCAACAATAAACGCCACTTCTAAGATGGTCCAAGAACTTCCAAACCAAACCAGATATGAACTGTATATAAGTGGAATAAACTGTAAGGATCTCATAGATCACGGTTCATACACCAAATTCTTCATAGCAACCACAGAGTCTTTTTCTTAAGTATTTTGGTCAGGTGCTTTGAAAATGAGGTTTTGGAAGCCACATCTTACCACCTTAAAAGGTAAGATGGCTGGTTCTTTAGTCTAGCTCAGTTTTAATTTCTATAGCAAATATTTGACTTTAAAACATCTAACACCGTGGCAAAGTACAAATATTTGCTTAGCTTAATCATTCTCTATATATTATTCTACTTCCCCCGTAAATATAAAATACAAGAGGAAACCTAAAATCATTAATGCCTAAATTTGGCTGCAGTTTAAAATGTACTATTAAACAAAATTTGAGAGTGAGTATAACTTCAAGTTCTGTATCACAGGCCTTCCATTAAATCAAGAAGACAGAGGCACCTGGGTGACTCAGTGGGTAGAGCGTGTTAACTCTCGATCTTGGGGTTGTGGGATCACTTAAAAAAATAAAATCTTAAAGAAAAAAAAGAAGACTATGATGACAACAAATCAGCAAAAATAAAGAAATAGGGGCGCCTGGGTGGCTCAGTCGGTTAAGCGGCCAACTTCGGCTCAGGTCATGATCTCGCGGTCAGTGAGTTCGAGCCCCGCGTCGGGCTCTGTGCTGACAGCTCAGAGCCTGGAGCCTATTTCAGATTCTGTGTGTCCCTCTCTCTGACCCTCCCCCGTTCATGCTCTGTCTCTCTCTGTCTCAAAAATAAACAAACGTTAAAAAAAATTTTTTTTTTAAGGAAATACAGCCTGTAGTTGGAATTTTAAGGGACGCATTAAAGAATCAAGTCAGAAGTGGGAGGAGAAACTGAAATGCATTATTTTATATCCTAATATTCATATTGAGAGATTTGAATAAATATAGTAACTCAACATGGTTCTAGGTTTGAGAAGCAGACCCCTAAGTACAATGAGCTGCACACCAAAAGTAATTTGTGTACACTCTCCTCTTATTCAACATAATCATGCAAATGAGACTTGAGGCTTATTTTGATCACAAGTTTCATGGACTCTGAATCCTAGCCTATTTTGGCTAAGTGACAAAGATTTCTGCCTTCCTCACCCCCAGGCTGTCCTTTGTGCTGTAGCTCGGTCATATCATGAGATTAAGTCTGTTTATTCATGTGTGAAATGGGGACTTGTTCCTTCCCTTATACTACAGGCTGTCTGTAACAAAGTGGGGCTCTATATTCTTCACAACTTCATGACTAATAATTGCAAGTAAATTACATCTCCCTTCCTTTATAACATTTATGGAATGTGATACAATAAATTCTCCACATTTCTTAAACTACACAACTGGTTTCTTCTGAGGCACTATGAAAATTCTGTCATCTCTTGGGAGTCTCTTGTTGTTGTTCAAGTCAAATTTTCCCATTTGCATTTTTGTTGTTGTTCTGACCTTGGGAATCTGTCCTACTAAGTATGACCCACCATAAACTTTCTCAAAATGACTGTGACCATGTCTTGTTTTATAAGCATATTTCCTGGTTTCTTTTGGGGTCAAAATGTTTATTATGTATTGACAATAAGCATTCCCATGTGCAGACAATTGAAATTAATATTACCTACAAAACAAAGATAACAGCACAGGACTTCCTAATGTCTGTATATCCAGGAATGTAAAGCATGTAACGATTATTTAAGAAAATGCTGGCTGTAGTAACAGAAGCTAAAATAAAAATTATAGAAGCAAGTAAGGATGTACTTTTCACAGGTACTCCAGCCTCAGTCAGATTTTTTTAAACCAAGCCTTTATTAGAAATGACACGGATTCTTTCACAGGGCTTAATTCAATCCAAAGAATCCGGAGTCTCAGATCAAATTCAAAAGTAGGAGATAAAACTACACAATGCTATATAGTTTGGCAGAATGAGCACTAGTGAAGCCCAAAGACATCAATCAGAAATTAGCCTCTATTGGGGTGCCTGGGTGTGTCAGTCGGTTAAGCGTCCGACTTCGGCTCAGGTCACAATCCCCACGGTTCATGGGTTCAAGCCACACGTCAGGCTCTGTGCTAACAGCTTAGGGCCTGGAGCCTGCTTTGGATTCTGTGTCTCCCCCTCTCTTTGCCCCTCCCCTGCTTGCACTCTGCCTCACTCACTCTCAAAAATAAACATTTAAAAAATGAAAAAAGGGGCGCCTGGGTGGCTCAGTCGGTTAAGCATCCGACTTCAGCCCAGGTCATCATCTCACTGTTCCAGAGTTTGGGTCCCGCATCAGGCTCTGTGCTGACAGCTCAGAGCCTGGAGCCTGCTTTGGATTCTGTGTCTCCCTTTCTCTCTGCCGCCCCCACCCGCCCCCACCCGCCCCCACCCCGCTCGTACTCTGTCTGTGTCTCTCTCTCTCTCTCTCTCTCTCTCAAAAGTAAATAAACATTTAAAAATTTTTTAAAAAGAAAAAAATAAATTAGGCTTTATTATTTTACCAACTCTGGGCCTTGCTTTCCTCACTTTAAAAAAAAAAAAAAAAAAAAGATGAACAGGACTCTAAAGCTCTATTAGAGTGATTCACCAAACTTCAATTGAATAACTTCATAAGCCAAATGTACCAAATGTTACAAATTATCAGTATTTTAGGTATCAAATGCCTGCGTAATTGGGAACACCAAAGCTCGCACATACAAGTAGAAACCTGATGGGGGCCCAGTGAAGCCAAGTGGCACCCCGCCCCCCACTGCCCCGCAGCCGCTTTCCAGGCATTCCACAACTCAACACCTCACGTGTGTACCTCTCTGCCCCCTTGTTTTTCCTTCTCATCCCATTTCTCCCTCCAGACTTGTTCTTCACTTTTCCATCATGCTCTGCTTAAGAGTGGCACCAAAGGGCACTACTTAGATCTAATGATTATAGTTAAGGACTAGAGAAATTAAATTGCTGAACTCTCCAAAAGAGAAAAGGAGGGGGGGATGGCTGGCTCAGTCGGGAGAGCAGGCAACTCTCAATCTCGGGGTCGTGAGTTTGAGCCCCATGTTGGGTGTAGAGATCACTTAAATAAATAAACATTTTTCAAAAAGAGACAGCGAGAAGCAAGGGGAAGGGGCCTTTCCACAAACCTGTGATGATACAATGATAATTTGACAATCTGTCTGCTGTAGTTTAGGGGAAAACCATCCCCCAGAGTTACTGGTGCTGCTTTGGACAGAAAACCAATAAATGTATAAAACAAAAAATATTCATTTATGGCAGAAAATAAAAAAACAAAGTGTATCTACCTCTCTGACTTAGTATTTTAAAAAAATGTCACAACTATGGCTCCATGGGGCTATTAAACCAAAGCTAAAAAAAAAAAACAAAAAACAAAACAAAACTCGTTTAAACGAGTTTCTTCCATAGCCCTCTTTCAAAGCTATTTAACAGGTTTAAAATACCAGGTGTTTAGTTTTTCACAGTTGGCTTTAGAGGATCTTAGTAATAAAAGACAGATACTAAATAAAATTTCCACTAAGAGTCAGTGGTGCTAAAACAGGACTTAAATTTTTTCATGGTTCAAAGAGTGCCAAAAGCCTTCATTTTAAAGCACACTTCAGTAACCAAATACGTTTCCAATGAATTAATTTACCAAATAATACATTAGGCATATTAAAACTTCATCCTCTTTTAAGTACTAACAAGTCTGCTAGAAAACCGAGTCATCATCTAGCCAGTGTGATTAAATACAGAATCATTTCTCATTTAAAAAAATATCCTGGGCATAAACAAAAAGCCCTTCCTCCCTTTCACATAATGAAATTAATACTAAAACACACAAGCTTGTTTTGAAATCATTTGTCAAGTATATTAGCAATGAGTGTTGAACTTACAGCGAACACAAAACAAAGAAACCAACTTCTACTAGACTTTTAAAAAACAAACAGAAATGGTCAATTAAGCAATAATCAAGTTCAAAAGTACTTGGCTAAATGATCATTGCGGCTCCTACAGAAGACAATCAAAGTCAAGTTCAATCTCATGTCCTCCAGTCCTACGTCCCCATAATGACAAGATCACCATCATCTTGGCTCTTGCAAAAGCAATGAACTCAGAAGACAAGCTGGTCACCTTCAGAATGTAAATACCAAAAGTGGATTAGAAACTCCTTTACTAGTCCAGATATTTAGAGCTAACCTTCTGCGTTCCGATACATAATTTACAGATGCCTTCAATTTAAGCAGTTTTCAAGTCAAGTCTTTTTAACTAAAACCTGTTCAAGTTTGAACTGGTAAGTTAAAGAATTGTAAATTTACTTATTATCTTCTAAGTAAAATTTTACTTATTGTTTCTATTGCTCTGAAAAACCATAATAAATTTTCCATCAACTGAAATTAGCTAATTATAAGAGAACCTGAACGCGCCATGTCTAATATGTAAGATATCAATGTAATCTTAGAAGGGAAGGCATAAGAAGAGGAAAAGGGTAAAATCTGTATGATCAAGTCAGGTCTACTAACAGTTAAAAAAAAAAATTGGGGGGGGGGCATGTGGGTGGTGCAGTTGGTTAAGCATCCATTTCAACTCAGCTGATCTTTCATTTTGTGAGTTCAGACACTACATCGGGCTCTGCACTGACAGCTCAGAGCCTGGAGCCTGCTTCAGATTCTCTGTCTCCCTCTCTCTCTGCCCCTTCCCCACTCATGCTCTGTCTTTTTCTCTCTCAAAAATAAACGCTATTTTAAAAAGTTTCTTTTTCTGCATGCTCATATTTGGCACAATTCATGTAAATTAATGGAGTAATCTGTAACCTGTTCTCAGTTAAATTCATCTATCAAGAACCTGGAAATGATTTATTTACCAAGGGAATATTAATTTAAACAAGTAAAAGTAATCCTAGCACTGTCACTAAACCAAGCTTTTGCGCCCTTGTATTTTTTTTTTTTAATGTTTATCTATCTTGAGGAGACAGAGAGACAGAGTGCAAGCAAGGGAGGGGCAGAGAGAGAGGGAGACACAGAATCGAAAGCAGGCTCCAGGCTCCACCTGTCAGCACAGAGCCCGATGCAGGGCTAGAACTCACGAACTGGGAGATCATGATCCGAGCCAAAGTCAGACTCTTAACCGGCTGACCCACCTAAGCGCCCCATTTCCTTGTATTTTAGTATTAAATGCTGAAACTGATTTTTTTTTAAGCATACCCTGAACAAAACACTCTCCCTGGCCCCTTTATTTTAAAACTCAACTAACCCTAACTAACCCTAACCCTAACCCAGTAGACCAAACTGAGGTTCTCCTGAGAAACTGAAAAACTGAAATGATGTTAAATGTTTTCATTTTTAAAGACACAGTACTGGAAAAAGTCCAGTGAAATTATCTTACCTCTCAAAACAATTCTCTAATACACCCCTTACACAAAGAAAAAATATAAGTTTAGATATGACCAAAATAAACCTACTGAGGATCTTCTCTAAGGTCAAAGTGAGGAGGGGGCGTGGGGCAAGCTGAGGGCAAAGTGCAGGCTAACAGCATGCCCCACACCCCCAGGCGGGACTTTTATGATATGCCTCGGACACTCCAGGCTACCCCAAAACAGGAAAGGACAAAACACCAAATGGTTAAACTGCTAAGTCTCCACCAGTCTAC
Organism: Felis catus; assembly: GCF_018350175.1. Classification (NCBI taxonomy): domain Eukaryota; kingdom Metazoa; phylum Chordata; class Mammalia; order Carnivora; family Felidae; genus Felis; species Felis catus. Next base: position 6,060,750 of record NC_058375.1, read on the forward strand.
CAGAAAAAGGTGACCCCATTATAGCCTGAAGTCCAGGAACTCCCTACTATCTTAATGTTAATGCTTTGCTAGAGGGAAAAACAACCTTAGCTGGGCAACAGCTAGGCCTCCAGTAAGTCTTTAGCAGTGAAAGTCTCTTTGGAAACTCTCCCCCCCCCCCTACAAAATGGTCACCCCCCACACTTACAGTACAGCTCCTCCTGACCCCGGGCGGGTCCTGTCCCCATGCTTTAATAAAATCACCTTTTTGCACCAAAGACGTCCTCAAGAATTCTTTCTCGGCCATGAGCTCCGGATCCAACGAACCCCCCATAACCCCAAAACTTCATCAAAGGCATCTACCAAAATCAACCACATTCAAAGGATAAGCCTTCGGTCCCTCCCTCTCTCTCTCTCTCTACCTGTTCTATCACATTTGGTCTATAGAAATCTCTCTGCCAGTGGTCCACTGTTGATTTCTTTATCATCCATCCACTCCACTAAGTCTGGAGGCTGTGATGCAGAAGAGATAGCATTAGACATGGAAATCAAACTAGGTATCTATCGAGGGGCAGTGAGTGGAGTAACCCAAGCTCTCGGCTATTTTCACCCGTTTGGTGGGAATCACAGTCCTCGCTCAAGAGACCACGCTGAGGAGGAAGTTTGGAGTATTTGAGTGTTCCAAAAAAGAAAGATAATATTATCAGACTTTTAAACGAAGGACTGGATCTCTCTCTTTATAGTTCATCACAGACCTACCACATACTAAACTGTTAAAAACAGACCTACATTAACGCACTGTAACGTTCTGGAGGCATAAAGGAAATTCAATTAGTTAAAAAGTAAACACTTCAGGCAAATTCCTCCATCTTTGCTCCATCTACCAAACACGAACAAATTTTTTCACTGACCAATCGGGTTGTCTTCGCACAGTGTGATCAGTTTCATTCCCTTTATAATACCACTAGCACTAAATTAAGTTAAATGGGATTGTTCTGCTGGTTCACTGGTTCCGAAAAAGAGAAAACATGATTGCAAGTTCCTTTGATCTCTATCATCACCTAGAGAAATATAATACTAAACTGTGTGTACGTTGAGTGTGTATAAAATAAATCACTAGTAATTTTTCTACCTCACAAGTCTGCCTACAGTGTCCCGGCATTGTCCTGTAAACTACTAACATACATTAATCTATAAGGGTAAGAGTCTTTCAAAGAGTTTCATGAGCAAGAAATCTAATAACTTACTGGTAGCTAGTAAATGTAACTGCCAACTTAAACCCAATTTGAAGAAAGCCACCTCAGTATTATGATGCCATGTGACCTGATCGGCCTTTATGGAGGAGATGCCACTAACTCCATGGGTCACTGAAACCCTACATTTTAAGTCAGGATTTTAAGAGGGCTGATTTGATCGATCCTGAGAAGAACTTTTCAGTACACATTCCCTAATCCAATATTTTACCCATTACACATGGAAAGGCTTTCTAAAAAATATTTTATATTTACTAAGTACATAGCAATTAAAATATTTTTAGATCAAAGTTTGCATAGCAAATATTCGTACTTCCTTACTTTGAAAGCTAAAAATCGTATTTCCAAGTATCAAACAGTAAACTACTAACTAATGGTTGTAGGGAATCCACAATTAGAAAGTTATTAAAGTCAACTAAATAACGGACACTGTCTTTTAACTGGTAGAGTCCTGTTCAGAACTGTTTTCAACGTTCAAAAAGGTAGTTACACTTCCTCTCCTACGAGCTTTCCTGTGCCTAACGTCTCACGGCTCCCCAAAGCCTTGTTTCCCCCCCAGGATACCCCACCAAAAGCACCCCCTGTTTCCTGTTCACTCTTCTGAAGTCTGCTTTCAAGGTGCCAGGTGAAACTAAATGATCTAAGGTTGCCCCAGCCTACCTCTAGTGGAGATGTGAAGTAGGCAGCTGAGTAGGTCTGCACTAGAGATAAAAGTTTTGGTTATATTCATTTAAATCGGTTTTAAAGCCCTGAGTCCTAGAGCACAGTGCAGAGATTCAACAAATTATTTATCAGACACCTATTATAACAGTGCCAGTTACCGTTATACATGCTGGAGATACATCAGTGAACCACACAGACGAAAATCCCTGCCCTTCAGGGCTTTATTTTCTAGTGGGAGGAACAATAAGCAATGGAAACAAATACATTAGTATTATGTGACAGGACAACACTCCAGGGAAAAAACAGAGCAGGGTGAGGGGAACTGTGAGCAGAGACCAGGGGTCAATATGGCCCCCCCACCCCCACCCCGAGACTTCAGCGCGAGGCCACACAGAAATCTGGGAAAATATATTCCAGGCAGAGAAAAACCGGCAGTTATCTTCAGCAGAGCAGTCTTCCTGGCATGATGGGTGATGGACTGATCTGAGAGAGGAGAAGAGAACCGGAGAAATTAAGCACAGACCATTCTTGTTGAGTTTTTTGCTGCAAAGAGGAGCAGAGAAACCAGCAAAAGCCATTAGGGGAAGTGGGGCCAAAAAAGGATTGGGTTTTTCTGTTTTCAGCTAGGAGAAAAGCAGTACATGTGCACGTTGTTGGGAATGATCCAATAGAGCCTGAAACACGAAAGATTCGAAAGGGCAGAGGGTGGCATCTCAGAGGGCTGGGCTGGCCTGGCCCTTGGAGAGCTTGAGAACAGCTGTTCCATCCACGCGCAGCCAGGCCAGCGGAGTCTATGCTGCAAGGCAGTCCATGTGGCGGTGGGTGTGTGCGAAAGCTCCTTCTGACTGCACTGGTTGTTCTCACTGAAGCGGGCAACCCAGCGTGAAGACGGGACGAAGTCGGAAAGAAGAAAGTACTATAGAGTCATCTAGGAACCGGGGTGAGTGAATGGACTGGGAAAATAAAGTATGATTACCCAGCAGCCTAAGGGCCCACTTGAATTTTATGAACCATCTGGGAATCAACACTAAGAAATTCCCCTAATCTGAGGCAGAAGGGCTGGCTGCCTTTCTATTAACAAATGAAAAAATCTTTAACACAAACTGCTGAAAATGGCAAATGTCTAACATATTTTGAGTGCACCAAATGTAAAACAATGCTCTGGAAAAGTTGCAGTTTCTCCAAATAATACGCTGAAAGAGACTACATCCCATGTTCACACCATATTCATAACTGCTTTATCTACCTTAAAGGAGGCATCGGTCAGCAAAGGATTCAATAGCCTTGGGCCAGAGCTAACTCCGCTGTCAGATCACTGTGAACAAAAGCTGGCTTTGAATGCCTTCAGTCAGTTATATATTGTAATAGTAAAGCTATATATAGTGAAGTTATATTCTTACTCACACAAGTACACATTTACACATAAAACATTATCTAGGAGTATTCAATTAATCACCAGAAACTTCTAAATAAAAATCTATTCCTAATTATACTGTGATGATGGTTGTACAACTCTGAATATGCTAAAAACCAGTGATTTGTACACTTTTTCAAAGGGTGAATTGCCTGTTATGGAATTTTTATTTCAATAAAGTTTTTTAAATGTACTCTAGGGTTTTAATCTCAAATGAATCATTTTTA